>NC_056499.1:6475854-6508858 GCF_014905685.2 Nematolebias whitei | reverse complement strand
CTAACAGAACCACACTGCTAACAGTAACATGCTGCTAACAGAAAAAACTGCTAACAGTACCATACTGCTAACAGAACCACACTGCTAACAGAATCACACTGCTAACAAGACCACGCCGCTAACAGTACCATGCTGCTAACAGCACCCCACTGCTAACAGTACCATGCTGATAACAGTACCATGCTGATAACAGAACCACTCTGCTAATAGGACCATGCTGCTAACAGAACCACTCTGCTAATAGGACCATGCTGCTGTAGATGCATTTGTTTTTCACTTTCGGTGCCTTGTTTTTGTATTTTTGTTGCATGTTTTGGTTTTTCTTGTTTCTTTTTTGGCAAGTCGAGACGGTTCTCCTTGTCCTGAGCATTTCATTTCATTGTTGACCTTGTGTTGACCTGCATATGACAAATAAACCTAAACCTAACTCACTGCTGGCTGAGTTTGTTTTACCAAATGATGCAAGAGCGGTGCCATACTTCTAAATAATCTTTTTTTACGCGTTTATGACGTCCCAAAGTTCAATAATTTCTGCCATTTTTCCTACGGTTTTGTTCCTTTAGTTCATTCTTTACGCAAGTCTCACTGCCATCACTCCCTCTCTCTCACACTCACACTCAGACACACCTACATACAATGTGCAGATTGAGAACTGCTATGGGCTTCCTGATGACTGCAACCAGAATCGACAGACTTTTTTCCCTTCAGGTCAGCGTGATTCTCCTCCGACAGCTCGCTCGGCTCCGCAGCAGAACGCCCGCCGTCTCCTCTGTCCTCCGATGTCGGAGTCAGCGGGCGGCTGTTGGGACCAGAGGACAAATTGGCCAGCTCCGTCTCGTCATGAGAGTATCGACCCGAGTCGCCGGTTTCATGGCTGCCCTCGCTGCTAGACGATCCCTCCACATCGTCGGTACTTCGGAGCAGGTCCTGCAGGGGGATGGGCTGGTTTGGAGAAACCGACAGCTCTTGTTCGTATGTTAACACCGTGGTTCCTGGTTGGTAGGAAATGGCGTCGTGCTCCTTATTCTACAGCCCGGAGAGAGTTAGTCAGTGTTCACGCTTCTTAACGTTTTTAATCTAGAGTAAATCCGTTTTCCCGCCTCTTAATAAATCATAAAGCTTCTAATCTTACCTGCAAAATTTTAATGTCGTTTTTCACATCACATCTGAAGAAAGACCATTTATTTTTCTTCTCCAGCGTAGACTGAATGGGGCCCAGAGAATTGATGATGAGATTTGTTCCACCCTGTGACAAAATGATTTCTTATTGAGAAAAATGTTCAACAACGTCCGATTGCAGACTAATTTAATTTTTTTTTTGTTCTTGATTAGTTTGCTGTACCTTGGCATCAATGAAATGTCTCTGACTCATCATGGGCATGGTCAGCTCAGAGTTCTGGTCCGGTTCCTCAGCTCCTCGATGAGCTGAAGCTGCAGCAGCTGTTCTCAACTCTTCTCTATAGATCTTCGCAGCTGAAAGTTTCCTGCAGGGAAACAAACATGACATGAGTCACTCAAGATAACTAGGATCATGGAGGAAAGTAATTATTGTTGTCAGTGTTCAGGGACGTTAAGCACCTGTTTTTGCCTCTGCAGACGATGATGAAAGCACAGATAATGATGCAGATGAGGGCGATGCAGACTCCCACAGTGATGCCTGTCATTGATGTCTGGTCCAGGTGGTAGAAACCGTCAGAAAAGCCTGTGATGGATCCCACAGAAACACTGTCAGAGAGCCCGGTTTCACAACAAAATACAAACTATTGTGATTGAACAACCTGTAGAGTGCGTGGAACTGCGAGAGAGCCCAACATCGTTACTAGAAGAGAGGTCCGATCGTACGGTCAGCTCCACGGCATTAGAAAACGGTCCATCGCCCATGTTGTTGGAAGCAGAAACTTTCACCAAGTAAACCTGGCCGGGGCTCAGATTCTCCAGCAGTGCCATGGTGATGCTCCCTGTGGGGAGATTTAACCCTTCGTGAATAAATTGTTGAAACAAACAAGTGCTCTTTTTTATCTTACTCACCTGGGTTTTATCAAAATAATAGAAACATACACAAGGCTTGAACAGTTCATTAGAATCTAGAGCCCGATCGATATATCGGTAGGGCCAAAATAATAATAATAATAATAATATTAGTAAACTTTATTTATATAGCAACTTCCAACAACGCCTTGATTGACCAAAGTGCTTAACAAGATAAAACAAATAAAAACGGCACAATATAAATCAGTGCAAATTAAAAACACAGCCACAATAAAAGAAGGCAAAAGAGATAAAAAATGCTAAAATACTAAAAGTTAAACATCAAAAGCCCTTTTAAATAAATAGGTCTTCAATTTGGCTTTGAACAGAACCAGGCTGTTGGGCCTGCAACAGAAAAGGACCGGCCCCCCCATTGTTTTCACCTTGAGCGAGGCACATAGGTGTTTGGGGACATATCAGTATCTGTGATAAATGTCCCATTAAGCGCTGATATGAACACTGGGAACAAGCCATTCCCAGTGTCCAGCCGGCGTGCCCTTACTTGCAAAAGGCATACAGGTAATTGTACAAAGTATCCAGTAGAGGGCGCACGAAGACTACTTTCAAGTCTGCACGCTTGTGAAGCAGGGAGCAATCCTGTGTAGCATATTTTGCTGAACAGAGCATGGCAAGTTTATTTGAACTGATCTGTAAAATAAATCAACAATAATAAATTCTCTTCAATCCTCCAAGCTGCTTGTCATTAGCTACATGCCTCTCAAGTTAACAGGCTAACTGAAATCTGAACTCTTTACTTCTCTGCAAAGTAAAAAATAAACTCGGCTGTGGTCAATACTAATTAGACCTTCCCCATGTGCGACTGTTTAAACAGCGAACAGGGAAGGACGCTTTCTTTGTTTAATTTATACTTTTGTAACACTTGATAACTTTACGGTGAGCAGCGGAGGACAGAAAACGTGAACGCACGTTAGGAAGACTGTTTCAAGACACACACATTGAGCTGACCTACTCGAAGCTACAGAGGAAAAGACCCCCCCAAAAAACTGGAGGAGTATCTGAAGAGAAAAGCTGGGGGTCAGGGGATCAGAGCTATTCACAGATCCCACCCAGTTTCTTCACCATCCGTGTCCCTGCAGGGACTTCAGGAGGTTCGGTCAGAGGAAAGAGGGGGCTGGAGGGGCTTTGTGAACGGTGTTACTTTTGACCTCGTTACCAGTGGCAGAGGGGGGTTGTGTGTCTTTCATGTGAGTTTTCTGGGGTCATCTGACATAAAGACACCTCTGCAGCACCACACACTAAAACCCCCACAAAATCTTTAGATTACTCAACTGTGATACTTTGCTTCAAATCTCTATGTGTGCACAATATTACACGACTCCATACAGGATCATAACCAAAGCCAAGCTGTTCCATCAAAGCTGGAAAAATGGCTGCTGAACGCATGGAAAAATAACAAAGACAACATTGCTTGTAATCACATTAGACCTTTCAGCTGGTCAAAGGCAAAGATAAATTCTGAGATCACAAGAGGATGAAATTAGACAGGAAGGATAAGTGATGAAGATGCTGAGCGTCCCCCCTTCAGTGCACACCAATACAGCCTGTGCACATCCTTCCATTCTCCTTCCTACCTTCTCTTTGCAGCACTTTCCATTCCCCAGCGATCCAGGCGTTTCTAGATGCGTACAGTATTGTGTAGCGTGTCACAGCTACGTTCGGTTCATCTGGGAGTTTCCATGAAACAAGCGCTGTGTCCGCCTCGATCAGGGTCACTTTGATGTTGGACGGAGGTCTCGTTGGAGCTGGTACACGATGGATAAAACGGTCAAGTTAACAAACAAGACAACAAACACAAAAGGAAGATGCCAAAAGATTTTATGCCTACCTTCAGGGAAAGTAGTCTGATAGACCACGGGGCTCCACGGGCTGGAGAGCTGGTCAGTGTGGAGGCGTACAGCAAACTCATACTTAGTGTTGGGCTCCAGATCTTGCACAAAGAGGCTCTGCTTACTCCTGCAGGGTAAAGATGTGACAGACTTAGAAAAACCAATAACTTCAAGCAGATAAGGAGCTAAACACAGCAGACTTCAAACCAAAACATCAAGGAAAACTGACTGACGTCAATGTTTTGAAAAGATAGAGATGCTTCTCATTCATTTGAAGTGGCAGCATTTAAAAAAATGTCCAGAAGGAGGCAATGTGGAGCTCTGCTGAGAAGCAGCCCAGAGAAACTGAAGGGGAAAGCTTTCATGCTGTGTTCAATGTTTATATTCAGCTGACTTCACACTGGAATTTGACATAATGACACAATCTGCATGTGTTTTACAGTAAATAAAAGCATGTCCTTCTTTAAACCCCTCAATAAATGATAGAGCAATAAACAATAGTAATCAGAAATGGCCCTGTGATGGACTGGAGACCTGTCCAGGGGGTCCCCGCCTCTCGCACAGTGATGGCTGGACATGAGCACCAGTGACTCTCGTGACCCAAAAAGGAAGAAACTGGTAAAGTTAACGGATGGATGGCTGGATGGATCGAGGCGCCAGCCAATCAACAATGGTCCCACATGTGACCAGAGTTGTGTTTACTACATATTTCATCATACATCATCAACGTGGTGAAGACTGCACAGAAGTCTGTTGGGAGTCAACCTCCCCACCATCACAGACATCTACACCTCAAGATGCAGGAAGAGGGCCACCTGCATCATGAAGGACCCCACTCACCCAGCACACACACCTTTTGCCCCGCTCCCCTCAGGAAGGAGGTTGAGGAGCATTAAGTGTAGAACCTCTAGACTGAGGAACAGCTTCTACCCTGAGGCTGTTAGATTCATGAATCTCTAACCAGAATAATCACTGTGAAAAATCACATCATGCTGCTGCTGATCTGTTTCATGTCGCTGCTGATTTGTTTCACGTTGCTGTGTTCATTCGTGCTCATCTGCTCACAGACTCATGTTCGTGCTGCTGTTCGGCGTATTGTTTTTGTACTATTAGTGCTCAGTGTGTATTTAGTTGTTTTTCTTAGTTCATATCTTGTTGCTGTTTTTCTTTTACATTTTATTGTTGGATGTAACTGGGACCCTGTGTACATAATTTCATTCCACCACATGTACCACATGTGGTCAGAGTAAGAGAGTCAGAGATTCTTTATTGTCATTTGCACCACATGTGGTACATGTGGTGGAGCGAAATTATGTACACAGGGTCCCAGTTACATCCAACAATAAAATGTAAAAGAAAAACAGTAATAACATCTAAGATATGAACTAAGAAAAACATCAAATAAAAATACACTAAGCACTAATAACATAAAAACATTACGTCGAACATCAGCACAAACATGAGCATGAGTCTGTGTGAGCAGATGAGCACGCATGAACACATCAACATGGAACAGATCAGCAGCAACATGAAACAAATCAGCAGCAACATGAAACAGATCAGCAGCAACATGATGTGATTTTTCACAGTGATTATTCTGGTTAGAGATTCATGAGTCTAACAGCTTCAGGGTAGAAGCTGTTCCTCAGTCTAGTGGTTCAACACTTAGTGCTCCTCAACCTCCTTCCTGAGGGGAGTGGGGCAAAAGGTGTGTGTGCTGGGTGAGTGAACGACAATAAAGAAACTCTGACTCTGAAACCATCCATCCATCCATTTTCTTTACCCGTTTGTTCCATCCGTGTTCCAATCACGGTGTGATTTGTTTTGGTCCGGTCTGTTCTCTACTCTGTTGGCCATTTTAGTTAGCTTCTGCTGCTATTTGTACCTGTATTTCTATTTTATGTTTTCCTGTCTGCTGTGCATGTTTGGTTCTTTTGTACAGCACTTTGGTTGGCCTTGTTGCTGTTTTAAGTGCTATATAAATAAATTGGTATGGTATGGTATTTTGGGTCACGGGGGTCGCTGGTGCCCATGTCCAGCAATCACTGTGCGAGGGGCGGGGCACACCCTGGACAGGTCGCAAGTCCATCACAGGGCCACATAGAGACAAACGAGACAAACAACCATTCACTCTCTCACTCACACCTAGGGACAATTTAGAGTTACCAATCAGCCTAACATGCATGTTTTTGGTCTGTGGGAGGAAACCGGAGTACCCGGAGAAAACCCACGCATGCACGGAGAGAACATGCAAACTCCACCCAGAAAGGCCCCTGGACTGGGGTTTGAACCAAGGACCTGCTCGCTGAGAGGCAGCAGCTCTACCAGTTGTGCCACCGTGCTGCATGACTCTGAAACCATTACTAGCAAAAATAGGAACCATGGCAAGTTCAAAAGGCCCAAAACATGAGAGTTTTTGAGGAAACAAAAACAAACGAAAACGCGCTGAGAATCAGCTTGTGCTGTGAAGAAGTCCTTACGTCTGAAGGTAGAGCACCAGCGAGGCATTCTGCAGGCCTACGGGGTTGCAGCGGACAGTGAAGTTGACCGCGTTGCTCGAGGTGAAGGCAGGTCGGCCCCACTGTAGGAACACGGTGCTGGAACTGTTGGCCCGGGCCTGCACATTGTTTGGTGGAGGTGGAGGGGGCACCAGGCGATCTCGGACAGCTGAGGTAAAGCATGTTTAGATTTATGCTTCACTTTACCCTAAACGATATAAAGAAATGCGCCTAAACTTCTAGTTTAACTCTGCACTTACAGACACATCCAGGGGTGCTGATCGTCTGGTCTGCTTGGTACCCGTCTCCAACAACATTATAAGCCAGAAGCTTGACGTGGTACTTTTTTCTTGGGTCTAAAATGAGAAGAAGAACACAAAAACATTCAGACTGGATTTATGCTCACCATAAATTGAGTCAAGACACAGATTTCTAAGGCCAGAGTTCGGTGGGGTTTTATTTGAAAAGGAGCTGGACCGTGGGGGTTTGGGGTTAGGCCGGTCCGATGGCGAGGTGGGAACAAGAGGTGAAGCAGTGACAGATGCCTGGTGACACGAGTCCTTTGGTCAGTTTCAGCAGCGCTCATGGCAGCGGAACAGAGGAACTTCACTATCCATCACTCTGTCACACTGCAAACAACAAAGACCATTTCTCTGGCCCTGGTCAGGCCTGCTGGTCAGTGGTCATTTCTGCTCAGGTTCTGAATTCAAAGGTCAAACTGAGAGGCCAAATCCCCTGGGAGGGACCCTGCAGACGGCTGCAGGCCTCTGACCCTGAAGATCCACCCTTCAACAATAGTCATCTGACCAACTGACCCGTTTCTGCATGAAAGAATCATAACCAACGTGCAATTGTTGCCTAAAAGGTAAAAACTAGCCAAAATTTGGTGTATTTTCTGACATCAGTTCAAGAATTTTTAAAATATAAAAGTGATGCCACTTTTCATTATTGTTTGTGAGACAAAAAATATGCACATTCAACTTTTTTCTTACAGGTAATCATCGAGACTGACCTGTATAAATAAAGGTTGAATGAAAGGTAACACCCTGAAGAAGACAAAAAACGCTCCTTGGTTGATGTAAGGGTGTGAGAAGAAAGGAAAGCCACAGGAGGTGAATTAGTTTCTGTGGAGGAGGAGAAGTTTAGGAGGGGCGGGGCTAAACTGCTTGAGCCCCGAGGAGTTTCCACACCAGGGCCAGCAGGTCAGGTTGAGATAAAACTGAAAGAATCCAGGATGGTGGGTGTGAAATATGAGATGAGGATTTTTTTTTTCTGTCTTTGAATCCTACACCTCAGTAGTAGTTAGATGTGAAATTGATTAAAAACAATACTTTTTTAAAAAGTTTATCAGTGAATTGACCTTTGAGCTACTGGTCCTTGGAGTTTCAAAACCCAAAACAACTAGTAGCATCATCTGGAAACACAAAAATCGCTATTGGTTCCTAAAACAAACAGATGGACTGAACTTTGTGTACAAAGTATTTCTTGTTATCCAGAGTTTTATTTTATTATTTTAAATGTTATTATTTGTTAAGGTCTGGTGTCCACTTCTAAAGGGGAGTGGGCATTTAGAGCACCTCTTCCCAGCCCCAAAATACAATGGACCTGCCGTAATTATGCGCAAAAGGAGCTCTGAGAGGGGGGAAGCTGTGACATCTGGGCCACGACCTTTGACATGGAATCTGGGCAAGCTAAGTCCTGAAAAAGGAGGGGTTACACATCTCGCTCCGAAGAGTGGGGGAGGATGGTCCGGCACAGGAAGTGAGTGGAAAAACATGACAACATCAGGAGTTAGAATAAAATGCTGCTTAATATGTGGGTGTTGCAGTGTCTCGGTAACTCAGTTTATCAGACCCAGAGGACGCTCAACAAGAGCACTGAGTTTACACGAGAACGATCTCCTGGAAATGTTCGAGGTGTCGATTGTGAAGACGGTGATGCTGACTGCTGATCGACAACACTGAAAAAACCCTGCTAGATCCATCCGCTGCTACGTCACAAATGTCCACATTTCCACTCTGAGAGCTGGATTCAAAAAGCTTAAAGGATGAAGCCTATATGAAGTAGAATCTGGGTTCACAGTACGTAACCAACGGTCAGAGGCTGCCGTGTACACGAACAGCTGAAACGCAACAGAAAAGGTTTCAGTTTCATTAAAAAACTATTTTGAATAAACAAAGGTAACTAAATGTCTTTGTATTATTATTACAGAAGACATTTCTTTATTAATTTTAAGGAGTTTTCTTATTTCTGAATAATGATAAAATAACAAAGCTTTTGATTGAACTCACTCTGGCACAGATAAAAGCTAGCTAAATACTCATATTACAATAAAAAAAAAATAGCTCACATATAATCAACAGACCTGTCACGATAACAAATTTTACTGGGCGATTAATTGTCTCATAAATTATTGCGATAAACGATGATATTGTTTGAAATTTGACAATAATTAATAATTGTTAATTTAAAAAAAAAAAAAGGTTAATTTTTGTGTGTAGTACATTTTTTCGACCACTGGATGGCAATATTAAATGATTTGAACCAAAGGATGGATAGTGAGGGAGCGAGCAGCGCGTCTCTTTAAGAAAAATGGGAGGGAGGCCCCTTGACGTGACGTGGGCTGTTTCTCCTTCCTATTTTTCGGTTCTCAAAATGGCGGACGCTCGGTGTGGTTTGAGCTCTTTAGCATAGCATTTTTCACACAAAGCTTTTAATAAAAAAATCAGTAAACAAGTTCTCATCTTGTTTTTGCAGAGAAAAGCAACTTTTTAGACGAAGGCACAGGTTCAACCGTGAATTTTGGAGCTTCGACAAGACGGAGGTTTTTTCTCGAGGTCGGCCTGTTAGCTTAGCTCGTAGCTTAGCTTCTCAGCTTAGCTGCATTTAACGATCCAAAAAACGCGATTTTGGACGGTTAAAATGGATTTTAAAGAGAGACGAGAAAGGGAGGAGTCAGTGAAGAACACCAGAGTTGAGCCTTTTGTCATCCAGTGTCTTCAGTAGAAAAAGAGACACGAAGAAACAAAGCCGATAAACGAAAATGAGGTTGATAATTTTTATTTATCATGCTATTAATTGATTTATTGTTTATTGCAACAGGCCTAATAATCAATGCATTTCTTTAACATTAATAGTCATTATAAGTTTATTTGCTCCTTCCTCCTTGTGGCTATCATTTCAACTCCTTCCCTTTGCCACACATAGGACAGTAAAATTAATCCTGCACTACAATAAACACTTTTAATGTTTCTGTCTGCACCTGACCTGTTTTAGAACTTAATTGTTGGTATTTTTATATTCTCTGTTATTATTTTATTTCTTGTGTGATTCCTTGTGCATGTTCCTCTGTATTGAAACTCTGGAACAACAATTTCCTGCGGTATCAATAAAAAGTTTTATCTTATCTACCCATAATCTTATCTTTTTGCTATTATTTTAGTTTATATTTCACACTTTTAATTCTGCATTAGAAGCCACAGCATATATGGTAGAGTATTCAACCAGATATTACTATGTTTGAATTAACGAATAAACTTTAGCTTTTGAATCTCCCTCATCCCACCTCTCTTTTTCTCTTTTTACAAATGAAATTCAATTCCTGCTGGCCCCTGAAGTTTTGTTCCGTTACGAAAAGCCCCCCAGGCCGCAGCAAGCCAGGCCTGAACAGGGGCTGTAAATGTCAACTCCTGCATGAACTCTCACACCGGCATCGATCATCCCTCCCACCCTCCACCCCACGGCTCTTACTCACACAAATCATCACACGGACGCTCACTGACAATCATGCAGCTCGAGCATGAAATAACCTTTAAAAATGACGGCTATTTCAGTTTAGTTTTCACACCGAGCATGCTTCACGACACCTCTAGCAGGAGAGGACGGGGCGCACGTCGCCGTTCGGCCGCGACATAAATCTAAAGTTGAGCACACGGCGCAGCTTGGTGCCAACAGGTATGAGAAACATTTAAGTCTCAGCTCTGACTACATGTTCCTCTCTTAGTTTACACAAGAGAGAAAAGGTCAAATCACTGTGCTGTTAATATCCAGAAGGAGCGTGTCGAACACATTCCTATCCGTCATGCTGCGCTTTCAATCATCTGGACTGTCAGATGTGACAAGTTACCAGGTTTTCAGCTCCGAGCGTGTTTTTCTGCAGCTGTATACAGAGCTGACTCAGTAGCTTCCAGCATCGCCACAGCTGACTTTTCACAAATCGATGTTATTGGTAAAAAGGAGGGGTAGTTGGTGTTGTTCAACATCAAGTGGGTTATAGAAAATCCCATTTACAGGAAGTGATCTTCCGGTGTGAAAGATCAACTCTCAAGACTTTAGGCGAGATGCAGCCATCAAAGAGACAAAGTTTAAAAGGAAAATAATCAGCAAACTTTAGAATTAAGTTCTCAGGCTCCTCTTTTGTGGAACCAACTTCCAGTTTCTGTCCGTGAGGCTGACACATTGTCCAGTTTTAAGACTTTCCATTTTGATAAATCCTATAGTTAGGGTTGGCTTGTTATGCTGCTATAGACTTGGACTACTAAAGGATAAACTTACCTCATTTCCTTAAATGATTTGTTAAAACTGAATAGTTTTCATTTATATAATAATAATAATGTCATCACAATATGTTTCCATACAATGGCAAAATTAGTCTCTGCATTTAACCCATCCACCACCAGGTGGTGCAGTAGGCAGCTATTGAAAGCACCTGGGGGGTATTTTGGGGATGAGGTGTGCTGACCAGAGACACCACGAGGTGTGCAGTGACCGGGGATCGAACCTGGGACTTTTGGGTCCCGGGCCAGCTGCCCTGCCTCTACACCAGATACTATTTCTATCTTAACATGTGATTCTTCACCTGCCATTGTGTATCTGTTCCTACCAAACCCAACCAGTTGAAGCAGATGGTCCTCTTGTCCTGAACCTGGTTCTGCTAAAGGTTTCTTCCCCATGAGGGAGTTTTTCCTTTCCACTGTCGCCTTCATGCTTGCTCAAGATGAGAGCTCTGTGATGGAGTTGAACTCAAAGCAGTCTGCTCCTCAGATAAATAATGTTAAATTATTATTTTTTTAAATGAATGCTTCTGTTCAGTGCCCTGAGACGACTTCAGTTGTGACTTGGCGCTATATAAATAAATTGAAATGAACAATATTAAAATATAAAATTAGAAAAAAGGTGGTACAAATACAGAAAATATGAACTGCAAAAAGCATTCAAAGAATTGTCATGTCAGGTTGTTTCTAATGATCTGTCCACTCACTTTTTATCTATAGTAAACTGTACCAAACGTCATTATTTGAAGCAAAAACTGAAGAAAAAAAACTGGTTGTAGCAGAGAGTATCAACGAGTGGGATCATAAATCAAACTCCAGCGTCTCTGTTAAGACATTTTCACGAGTTTTTGAAACAACTTGTCAATAAAAAAGAAACCATAACTCTTTAAAAGTAATAAAATGAAAAATTTATTGTAAAACCTATTTATTTAAGCAAAAACAGTAGAAAATACAGGGAAGAGTTTATCTGTAGAATGTGAATTACCTGCACTTTATTTATTTATTTTATTTACAATGAAGGAGTTTATGACTCTTTCAGATGAATTACTGTCATTTTTGAACAATTGTTTCCTAAACCTTTGGAAATCTGAACGTCCATCCCTCTTTCTAAACTTTCCTCCTGATGAATCAGTGGTTTCACTGCTGCAGGATGTTTCCACGCACGGGTTTTACACCTCTCCTCACATGCAGAGTGCTGCAGCTCGGAGCTGTAACACAACGTTCCTAAGACCTGGCCATTGTTTGTCCAGCATCTCACTTGGCCAGGGGATGCATTTCCTTTAAGTCTTGGCTAATAAACCATCTTTGTGACTCTCAGAGTTAAACACAATGAGTCTTTGATGTCTGTGCTCTTCCAGCAACACAGCTCAAAGCAGTCATAAAACACGTGATAAATCAACCTCCACAGAACAACTTCCTTCTCCGTAAAACAGTCCTGCAAACCTCTTTTAACAAAGAGGAGAAAACAACAATTCCCTTTAATTCAGCCACAGCTCTGTTGTCGATTTAGCCAATTTTGCTGAGTTTTGCATTTCAAGGGTTTCACGTGACATTTATTCCAATATAAAGTGCGAGCAAAAATACTTAAAACTTAAAAAATAAACAATGTTTTGATTGTTCTTCCTGATTGTGATATTAACAAGTGAGTTTAGTGGTTATGTAATTTTTGTCAGCCATAAAATTTATTATTAGTTAGGCTTATCAGTAACGCTCAAAGCAGATATAATGCAGCACTAACGTTTACTGAAGTAAATGTATAACTACCTAAATACCTGCAACAGTTAAGAGCTAATGCCTCAAGTAGTTTAAAGAACATCGTCACCTCCTTTTTTCTCTTTTTGATCTCATTCAGTCACAGAAACTTCCTGATTTACAAGTAAGCTGCTGACCACCTGGTCTGACCAGATGGTCAGATGTCCACCACCCTGGCCTGAGCCCCTGTTCTTCTTTCAAACAAAACAGCTAAAATGAATCTGACCCAAAGGCCAAAAAAAAAAAAAAAAAGGCTGTGTAGCCCATAAACCCAATTAAGCAGCCACACACAAAAATCTTACTCAGAGGTTCAGAGGTCACGGAAGTGGGATGAGCTGCTGTTTTGGCCCACGCCCCGGAGAAGCTCTGCTCGACACATGACAAGACTTAAGCCAATTAATCACTCGCATGTTTGGCTGTCCACAGATGCTGCAGATAGGCTGTGGCTGATAAATGTATCCTAAATGTTACTTTTCTAAAAGCCTTGTGAGTTTGAACAACCATATGGACCGTTCAAAGACGAGCGGGACTGTATTTTAGTCACCTGTAGAACAGATTAGTGTGTTTAGGTGTTGTCTTTCAGTTTTGGCTTGTCTTTACGACTTCAATATGTTTAAAAAGTTCCAGTTTCGTAAGTTTTGTATCAAAGTACTGGCATAAGAAATATCAATACAACATAAATTGATGTAATGCTGATAAATGAAACAGCTTTTTTCAAGATGCATATTCAAACTAGGAATAGAGAATCTCTGAGGGAATTAAGAGACCAGGGAGCTCCACAAAGGAGAAACTTGGCTGCATTTACAGCCCAGATGGGAAGTCTTAAGAGACGTGACCATGCGGGTGGTAGGGGAGTTACGCTTACGTCCTAATCCCTCTATCATGTACTGTAGAGGTGGCACTGTGGCTCAGTTGAATGAGAAGCGCCTCTCAATGAGAAGGTCGTCAGATCAAATCCTGGCCCGGGACCTTTCTAGGTGGAGTTTGCGTGTTCTCTCCGTGCATGCGTCGGTTTTCTCCGGGTACTCCGGTTTCCTCCCACAGACCAAAAACATGCATGTTAGGCTGACTGGTAACTCTAAATTGTCTCTAGGTGTGAATGAGAAAGTGAATGGTTGTTTGTCTCGTTTGTCTCTATGTGTCCCTGTGATGGGCTTGCGACCTGTCCAGGGTGTCCCCCGCCCCTCGCACAGTGATTGCTGGACATGGGCACCAGCGACCCCCGTGACCAAAAGTGGAATAAGCGGGTAAAGATAATGGATGGATGGATGGATATTTCTGAGTCAAAGCTTTGTCCCAATAGTCACACAGCCACATTTATTAAACAGCTGTAACTGTTTCACTTATGAAAATAAATGTCTCGTGGTCAATATACACATTTAGCTCTGAAACTAATTTGTTAAAATTATTACTTAACGTTATGCCTGGCATTTTTTTTTTTTCAAATCAACAGACTGAATATTGTAATATTGCACTCACCAATGACCAGGTGACCCAAACACTGCATCCTCAGACACTTATTCAGCTGTGCTGCCTTCACGACGTTAGCCCCGTTGTCTTTAGCTGTTTTGTTCCACAGTTGAGACTGGGACCGTGTCTTTAACGATATGATAAGCTGCTGGTTTATTAATGTCACGCTACCTCTCACTTTTCCTCTCATAAGGCGCAGCACGTCTAAATTAGTTTTGTACCATGGTTTGTTTCAGGGAAGGAGGCTGAAGTCAAGTCAGAGCTGCAGCTTCACACACGCTTCATACTTATAGAGCTGTTTTAAATGGTGAAAACGATTCATAGTGCTCTGACCTTTTGTCGGGACTTGTTTTCAGCATTGTCTACAGAAAACATTTTTCTGCTGCTCATCTGACAATTTGATCCGGTGCTGTTTCTCTTCGGAACTAGTTCATCAGACTCCTTTTCAGTTAGTGTCTCATTCACCCGCTCACATGAAACTCCACCGTTGCCATATTTTTTCCTATCTCGAAGCCTATATGTGCATGCTCCGCGTAGCATGTCAGGCAGAAAATTTTCCAGTTGGGAGGGGCCAAGGATTAGCGATGCATTCGTAGTGTGTCAAATAAACAACACTCACAGTGAATTAGATGTAGAAAGCTTATTATTTGAATGGCAATTTATACACGATGGTTGCGATAGAGCCATTTTAACCATCGTAAATTGAAAAACTTGTGATACATCAAGTATATTTGATACATCACCCAGTCCTAGCTGGATATGGGCACCAGTGACTCAAAAAGGAAGAAGCAGGTAAAGATAATGGATGGATGTATAGATGATGTATGTATGTATGTATAGATAGATGGATGGATGATGTATGGATGATGGATGGATGGTTGTAAGCATGTATGTATGTATGTATGTATGTATGTATGTATGTATGTATAGCTAGACGGATGGATGAAGGATGGCTGATTGGTTGGATGATGATGGATGGATGGATGGATGATTGGTTGGATAGATGTATGTATGTATGTATAGATGGATGTATGGATGGATGGATGATGATGGATGGATGGATGATTGGTTAGATAGATAATCTATGTATGTGTTTATGTATGAAAGATGTATGTATGGATGGATAGATGCATGTATAGATGATGGATGGATGGATAATGGATGGATGATGGATGATGGCTAGATGGATGGATGATGATGGACGGATGGATGGGGGATGGATGATAAGTTAGATAGATGATGTATGTATGTGTTTATATATGAAAGATGTATGTAAGTATGTATGTATGTATGTATGTATGTATGTATGTATGTATGTATGTATGTATGTATGTATGGATGGATGGATGGATGCATGTATGTATGATGGATGGATGGATGGATGGATGGATGGATGGATGGATGGATGATGGATAGATGGATGGATGATGGATGTATAGGCTCAGTAAACTCCAGTTTTCAGTTTGTGTTTCTGTGTTTTTCAGAGGCTAGCATTCATAACTGAAGCTCATGTGTCACATTTTTACTAATGTTTACTTTTTGTTATTGTTTTATTTATTTTTGGAGTGGAAGTATATAAGTGAAGTATGAAAATTTGAATATTAAACCATTTTATAAGAAGAGAAACTTCTATGTACATAATAAATGAACATCACATTGCGGTGTTCACAATAGTGTTTGGTGACTTATAGCGACGGTACTAGAGTAGTAGTCTGAAATATAAATAATGAATCTTCTTCATACACCTAAGTTAATCATGGAGTTCCTCAGGGCTCAGTGCTTGGACCAATACTCTTTACTTTATATATGCTTCCATTAGGTAAAGTTATTAAACAGCAAATTTTCATTGTTATTCTGATAATACACAGTTATATTTGTCCATGAAACCTAATGGATCCAATCAGTTACTTAAACTACAAGCATGTCTTAAAGACATAAAAACCTGGATGACCCTTGATTTTCTCCTTTTGAACACAGACAAGACTGAGGTTTTAGTTTTTGAACCTGAGCATCTCAGGAATAAATTTTTCAGTTTTTTGCCCTCCTTGGATGACATTAATCTGGCCTCCAGCTCTTATGTGAAAAACCTTGGTGTTATTTTTGATCAGGACATGTCTTTTATACTCCACATTTAAACCATTACTAGATCTGCCTTCTTCCACCTGCGTAATATCGCTAAAATTAGAAACATGTTATCTAAAAATGATGCAGAAAAACTGGTTAATGCATTTGTCACTAATAGACTGGACTATTGCAATGGTTTATTATCTGGGCAGTGTTTCCCCTAGTTAGCTTGCCATGGCAGGGTGCTCATCTCATCCATGATTTTTGCTGATGGGGGGGGGGGACGGAGACATGTCTGAGCGCAGCTTGTACTAACAGTTTTGAGCGGGGGCGGGGGGCGTTCAGCATGAGGGAAGGGGCAATGTGAGTGCTGCCTTGGGATTTTTAGCTAGAGAGCCTGTATTTTGCATCGCTACCTTAGTGATATGTCAGTGCCAGGTGGGGGTGGGAGGGGCAAGTTCAGTTTGGTAGGTGGGGTGCGTTGATGGGGTGGGGAACGCCACCTTTATAATGGTAGGGGAAACACTGCTGGGTGTCCAAATACTTCTTTAAAACGTCTTCAGTTGATCCAAAATGCTGCTGCCAGAGTCTTAACTGGAGTTACTGGGAGAGATCATATCTCTCCAGTTTTAGCTTCTCGCCATTGGCTCCGTCAAGTCCAGAACTGAATTCAAAATCTTACTTCTAACCTACAAAGCTCTCAACAACCTAGCTCCATCTTATATTTGAGATCTTATTGTTCCATATTTTCCTAACAGAGCACTTCACTCTCAGACTGCAGGTTTACTCACGGCTACTGGAGTTTCCAAAAACAGAATGGGAGGCAGAGCTTTCAGTTATCAGGCTCCTCTCTTGTGGAACCAACTTCCAGTTTTTTAGACATTTTAAGATTGGGCTTAAGACTTTCCTTTTTGATAAATCCTATAGTTAGGGTTAGCTTGGGTTTCCCGAGCTGTCCCTTAAGGCTCCAGTATACTCTCGCGTCCTGTCAGCCGTGCGGAAACTGTGCGCACTGTGCGAAGAGGGTTGAGACTTCATGCTCAAGCGTCCACCCTGAGCAGCTGCAGTCAGCTCCGCAGACAAGGGGCGTTTACCTTCTGGACAAATTGAGGTCGCCGATTGGTCATTTGCTGACACGCCTACTGGACTGATTGACAGGTAGCAAAAATAAAAAATAAAAAAAGCGAGAGCTGGCAGCTCCAGCCGCAGCGGTGTTCTGTGTTTATATGTTGTTAATAAAAAGTTCTAAAGAAAAAAAAAAAAAAAAAAAAAAAAACAGGGAGCGCTGGCCCTGCAGCCCACACATCAGACCAGTCCACCAGGAGATCTCCAGACCCTCCCGCAGCCAGGCTGGACCTGATTTTAATTCTTTCGTGACAAATTCCTTCATTTCTCACCATTTCAGTCATGGCATCAACGGAGGAGGAGGAAGAGATCACTTGCCTCTTGGGGGAAAAAAAAAACTAAAGAAAAGGCTATTAAACCAGATCAGGGACGAAGAAGGGGAATTTAATGTATTGGTGTCACATGCAAAACAGTCCGTCGCCGGGCAGTTGTGTGACACAGAGAACGCGTACGCGGGCGTAAAAATTGAGCTTTGCACAGACATGCACTGCGGGCGTCCTCTTCTACTCTAATCTGGTACGCGTGGACCTGTGCGGACCCACGTACGCGCAAGTATACTGGAGGCTTAAGTTATGTTGCTATAGGCTTAGACTGCTGGAGGACAAACTGACCACATTTTTTCACCATGCTACTGTCTTTACTTACTCTGATCAACCTGTTTTGTATTTGTAATTATTTTTTTCTATCCTTCACATGTTTTTGTCTTTCAGGTACACCTGGACCTATATCTGGACCTGCCAATTCTGTGTTCGTCTGTCTCTCCTTCCTGTCCTCTCAACCAGCCGGTCAAAGCAGATGGCTGCTTGTCCTGAGCCTGGTTCTGTTGGAGGTTTCTTCCTTTTAAAAGGGAGTTTTTCCTTTCCACTGTTGCCACTGTGCTTGCTCAGGATTGGAGACTGCAACGAAGTGAAGATTCAACTAGTCTGCTGGCTTCCTTGATAGAGAACTTTACTAATTGGCGTTTCTATGCATGTGAATGTTCCTGTAAAGTGCCCTGAGACAACTTTGTCATGATTATATATATATGATATATAAATAAACTGAACTGAAATTGAACTAAACTTACCGAGGCCTTCGATGACGTAGGTATGGCTGGAGGCACGCAGCTGAACAGGGCTGCTCTCAGGCTGGCTTTCTTCGTGGTAGAAAAGTCTGTAGCCCAGGATTTTGGCTGAGTTTCTAGGTGTAAGCTGCCAGCGTGCTGAAATAGTGGTACAGTTTAAAGGCTCAAGATACAGCTCCGGAGCCAGGGGAACTGAAAAGAGACAGAAAAAAAATTAAGAATTTTGATGGCGGTACTACAGATTATTTCCTAAAACAAGTGGAAAACAATTCACATGAATAAAAGTTTGCACTGCAAATCAGCATAAAAAATATTTGGACATTCTTGCACAACTTAATTTTAAGATTTTTGCCAAGAAAGACTATTTTCTTTTAATATAAACTAGAAACGTACAGAAACTACACCTCCGAACAGCTGTATATTTTACCCAGCGTTGCATTTCTATGACCCACGACTGAAGCCCTTCCAACACTTCTGACAGAGAGCAAAAGTTACTGAGCGGCACAGTCATTGCTTGACATCATTAGTAGCAGTTCTTCTCCATCTCGTTTTGTCTTCTGGTTTTACCGGTGCAGTGCTAACATTCCTCTATTCATAAGATTATGCTTTTAACATACTAGCACATTTAGACTCTAAGTACAACTTTGACTCTAATTTTGTTCATTTTTGCTGCTGTTTGAGACTCAGAATGGTTTCTCGACATGTACCTTGAGCACTGGATGCCTTTGGAGTGCGGTGAGACGTCCAGGCTGACTGCTCCCCCCACCCTACGCTTGTGGCAGCAACAATACGCAGAAGGTAGATGGTGTCAGGGTGCAGGCTTTCCAGAAAATGTTTGGTCTTTTCTCCTGGCAGCTCTATTTGTGTTACTGCACTCTCTGAACTGGTGCGATAGGACAATCGGTAGCTGGAGACTCGACCACGACTCAGTTTCAATGGAAGAGGTTGCCAAGACACCTGGATGTCTGTAGGGCTGCGGCTGGTGAGGCTGAGCTCCGGGGCCCGGAGGGGAACTGGGAACCAAGAAGATCATAAGTGTGAGTGAGGTCCTGCGTCATGCATCACACCTGACTACAATCATGAAAAGTTGCTCATTGTTGTGAAACCAAATAAATGACTGGTAATCAAGACAATGTAGCTGTTTAGAAAGCGCCTTAAATACCAAACTGCACTTACTGTTACTATAAAATAGTGGTTTTTAAAAATACCCCATGATGTATTAGGCAAAAGAAACTGATTAGGATGGAAAAGGTTCATGATCAAAAATCCAGGTACAAAAAATCCAACAAAGTTAAGTCAGGTCCTCTGGACGTTTGAGACTTAACTTTGTTGGATTTTTCTAACGGGGGGCACGGTGACTCAGTTGGTAGAGCTGCTGCCTCTCAGCAAGAAGGTCACCGGTTCAAATCCTGGCCCGGGGCATTCCTGGGTGGAATTTACATGTTCTCTCCGTGCATGTGTGGGTTTTCTCCAGGTACTCCGGTTTCCTCCCACAGACCAAAAACATGCATGTTAGACCAATTGGTAATTCTAAATTGTCCCTAGGTGAGAAAGTGAATGGTTGTTTGTCTCGTTTGTCTCTATGTGTCCCTGTGATGGACTGGAGACCTGTCCTGGGTGTCCCCCACCTCTCACACAGTGATAGCTGGGCATGGGCACCAGTGACCCCCATGACCTGAAAAGGAGGAGGTGGGTAAAGATAATGGATGCATGGATGGATTTTTACCTGGATTATTGATCAAGAACCTTGATGTTTTGAACCACTTTAGCCATGACTGCCTCAAACGAGTCAGCGGGGGAGAGGGCAGACTCCAGGAACCATCAGAGCACCATCAAACTGGTTGACCCACTATGTGAAGGTACTATTTATAAGACTGAGTTTGTTGTGGTTCCTCAGACTGATGAAGTCTTTTGGATGAAAGACGAAATGTACCAACACAAAGAAACCGTCCAGAAGACCTGACTTAACTTTGCTGGATGATTAGGATGGCATTCTGTGTCAAAGTATGATTTTTATGTCATTTTGTCTTATTATGATGAACTACGGCTTCTATTAGGTGTTTAATTTGTTGATTGGAATAGAACCTTTATTAATAAATAAAACATTTTCAGCCAGTATTCCAGATCTGAACCAGATAATAAGATTAGCTACAAATGCATTATAAAATTCCCATGGTCAGATATAATTTACCATCCTGAAACAACCCAATTTGATATATTTACTACAACAGATTTTTGATTTTTTTACAGAATGAAAGATTATATTGTTAATAATTTTTTCGGGGTTTAGGCCTCACCATCCTCAAGTGTGTGCTGGAAGACGTGATCCGACATGCGACTGGCTCCCATCGGCATGTAGGCCACCACGTAGAAGGTGTAGTTACGAGCCGGCTCCAGATCATCAATAATATAGCGAGTCGTATCGTTTCCAATAACAACTTGATACTCCTCGTTGTTTAATCCTGGTCAAATAACGAGAATAAAATCAGATGAAATAATCACAGCAACTTAGCAGATTAAGTTTAGATCATTCAGACAGTTAAAGGATTACACTGATACCTGCAACAAGTAGTCACAACAAAAATTATTGTACTCATAATCTCCACTTTATATTTGTCTGAATAAAAACGCTTTACAGAATTCTCTCACAAAATTTGTGCCTGAAGGAAAATAAAAACCCCGGTTTTATTTCTAACCTGGAAAACAAAGTACTTCAGGGTAAACAAAAGCCATTCTAAACAGACTGCATGCCTCAGTAAGCCTTCGTGAAAAGAGACAAAGCTCGTCTTTCTGTCCACTTCACACCGTTTTGTTGCCTCGCAGGATACACAGTTTCTGAACGCTCCATCACAGGCTAATTAGTTCCCCCTTTCTGCAGAGCCTCAATTTAGAGCCAAACCTCTGTCAACAACCTCAGGTGCAGAGTGCACCGATACTCTGTCAATGTCAATGAACAGCTACGCTTCCTGACTGGGAACAACAAGATTGAATCAAATAATCTATATCAAGAGCTGAAAATCCCCGACAGCTGGTTGTTATTCAAGAATAAAACGCATCATTTGTTCAGCTTCTATTTTGACCTCCTTATCCTTAACAACGTGCAGCAGGTGCTCCTTTCTTTAAGTCGAACGCTGGACATTTCCTTCACTTCATGGAAGTCAGTGGCTTTGCAATTAAGCAGTGTCTGAGAGAGCAGGAAGCACATTTTCCTGAAATCTAGCGTTCTTTGAATGTGACTCTTGTTATCGACAGCAAGAATTCCCAGGAAGACTAAAACACTCCAAAGTTTTTTTTTTTCTGCTGTCACAGAACAGCGCTTGTGCTTCCTCGTTGAATAGTTTTGTCTTCCTACTGCGTTTTATCAGGCAAAGGAAGGGGCCTGGCCTCTTGAAATTCAACAAGTCAATAGGCTGCTTGATTGTTCAAAAACCTTCATTAAGAGCTCACATTTTTAACTTCCAACAAAACAGTAGAGAAAAAACAGTTGTAACAAAAACTTAAACCCTTTTTGGGCAAAAAGCTGCTGAATCAAGATTATACAATCTAGGAATGGGCCAGTTACATGTTTCAAGGTATACCACGGTGATAAAACCAAACATTTTTTCTGTCATACCATTTATACGGTTTAAATAACTTGTACTGGAGACAAAGCATTTTTCTGTCTGTGTTGTCCCTCCCCCTTCAACGAGAGCAGTACTCCCCCTCTCTACCTGTTGCTCCTACCAGGGGCCGAGTAGACTAGTCGTCTAGTCGATTCTAGGACATCACACAAGTTTTAAAATTTCACACCGACTAGTCACAGTCGGTAACTGTGTCACGTGATCAGCGCCGAGCCGCTGGCTACAAAACAGATTCTTCCAATCAGACGGAAGATGAGGAGCAGGCAACATCTTCCCAAACAAGTAGAAATGCATCAACAGTGTAAAGATGATGTTGCTTTTAGTTTTATTTTATTTAATCCACTAAATAAAATAAACCACAGGTGTGCACCGCGCACCACCGCCTTTATTTTATTTAACCCACAAATTAAAAAACAAAAAAAAAACAGGGGTGTGCACCACCACTGGTGGAGAATCCACCTCCACCAGTGGTTTATTTTATTTAGTGGAATCAATACAATAAAAACAATTTTTGCAGCTTAATAATAGTTTTGTTTTTCTTGTTATTTGCAGTACGATAAATGGTAGGAGCATAAATATACGCTCCTGATGTTTTGTTGTTCTTTTTTTTATTATAATAAATTATGGGGTTTTTTTTGCCTTTTTTCAAAGCGTTTTGAGTTCCTATGACATCATGAACTTGTCGACATCGACTCGACTATTATGTCGACTTTAAGAAATATGTAGCCGTTCAACCCCTAGCTCCTACACATTCAGTTGGGTATAGTAGCTGAGGTGGAAATCCTCCTCAACTTGTATGCTCTTTCAAAAACAATGTTTGTTTTTTGTCATGGTTCATCTACCACAGAAGAAACGCCCGCCTCCATTTATAAAGTAAAGCTGTTTTGAAACGCGTGTTAGCAGACAATATAAGGATCTCTCTCAAAACACTTCAAGCCAAGAATTAGATGCTTTCTGGCTGCCTTAGAGTGGTTTCTGAGTGGACCAACAACCAGAGGACCTCTGGACCTCCAGAGAGAGGACCTGACTTAACTTTGTTGGAAAAGCAAATAAACCATGCCATGCATTTTAAATTTTTTGCTTTAATACCGTGAAATTTTGGTATTTCTGCTCAAGGTTATCATACCAGCCCCTGGTCAATACATTCCCAGACAATAAAAGCATTGCAAACACAAAATGTAGGTTGTTTAGAGGTAAGAATTACTCATGTGATCAAAGCTAAACAAACCCCCTCACCTGTGTGTCTGCTCAGCACTCACCTTCAGCTTTCATGTAGTGCACAGAGTAGGCAATAACTTTATCGGAGTTATACTGAGGCCTTTCCCAAGCCAGCAGGATGGCTGAGCTCGACACCGTGTCAGCTTGGAGGTTTCTGGGCGCGCTCGGTCGGTCCTCTGACATCACCACGATGAGCCTCGCCATGGACAGGACCGATCCCAGCTCATTTTCAGCCTGGCACTGATAAATGGCATCATCTTCAAGGATGATCTGGTTGATGACCAGTTTGCTAAGAGATACACAGATACAGAGTTTACAGCCATGTGGCTTCTTCCTGAAGATGCCTTTTCTTTTCCAGAGTGTTGTCATCTATAATTACTTTAACGAGCTGTGACAGTTAAATAATGAGCAGGAGAAAATTATTGGAAAATCAACAAAAATCCAATTTGCACAGTTGTAAATTATTCAGTTTCCTTCATACTGTAGGGGCAATGGTGAAGTATTTATTTAAACAGTTTTAACTTGGTTGACAACAACTGTTAAATGTATAATTGTATGGTCAACTAAATAATAGCTACCGTTCATTGCGTGCAAAAGATATATAGGATTCAGGAAATCCACGTGAATACATCTTGAAGAAATATACCTGTTGTACATCTTGACCCGACCATTGGAGTGAACTTTCTCTCCGTTCTTAAACCATGTGATCTGAGGCACTGGAGATCCCTCAGCATGGCACACAAAACGGGCGGTGCCAGCACGAGGACGTGTCAAGCTCTCAGGCCACTCCACTAAGGAGGGAGGTGCTTCATGAAAAAAATAAACACAACATTATTAGGAATTATAACAGGTCAATGTCATTAGTAACCTATGTGCACAGCCAAACAACCGGGTGTACCTAGCACAGTGACGTTGGCTGAGGCAACAGTGTAGTTTCGAGTGCCGGGAGTGGTGGCTCTGCACATATAGACTCCTCCGTGCTGGGGCTTGATGTCTGTAATGATGAGGTTTCCATTTCCCAATACTTTGGTGTTGTAAACATCAATAGACTTGGTGTCTGCTCTGCTCCAAGAGACAATGGGCCGGGGACTGCCCGTGGCCAGACATTCCAAGATGGCAGTCTGGTGCAGGGACACGGAGATGTTCTGTGGTCCAGCGATGATGCGAGGTCTCTGAGGGAGCTGGAGGCCTGGAGCTGCACAGAAAGTGGCGAACAGAGTTACGGCAGGTGTGATGGAGTAAGAGTCGAGACAAAACGTTGTTGCTCTCAGAACAAATGCCGGTGAGGGTGATACTGTTCCAACCAATTTATCACACCTTATTCACTTAGATTTAGATAAGCGTACTGAGCAACAGAATTTTAAAAAGAGATGTTTGACACACATGGGGTGACAGTGAGGGTGGCCTCTGTGCTTCTTCTGCGACTGGCGATGTTGGTGGCGATGCAGCGATAGTGTCCAGCATCCCCTCGTTGCACCCCGTGGATCTGAAGAACACCACTGGGCAGGACTGTGATTCTGAGATGTAAAAGAGATGTAACCACAAGTCTTACCATGATGCATATTTTGCTCCAGACAAATATATCTGCTAAGAATAAAATTATTAACAGACAACAAACTAGAAACGTTTTATACCTTTCAGTGGAGAGTGGTAATGTGACCCGATTAAACTCCCAAGTAATGATAGGAGGAGGGTGTGCACTGATTTTACAGGAAAACCTGGCAACCGAGCCTTCGGTTACCACTATGGAGGTCGGCTGGAGTGCAAACGAGGACATACCTGCAGCAACACAGAAACATTTAAAATTAAAATTGAAAAAGGAGATTTTATGTCCCGCATACAAACAAAATGTTCAACTTTGTTCTTTACTTTACAATGGAACATGATAAGATAGTGTAGCAGAATAAAGTTTGATTAATAAATATCTCCAAACAAACCAGAGTTTCTTGTTTTATCTCTGAAAATTAGTCTTTTTAGAAAAAAGTTGCAAAAGATTTCTTCAGGTGATTCTTTGCTGCAAAAAAATAAAAAATTAAAATAAAAATCACTTGTGTTGACTCAAATATACAGTAACCCAAGCTGATTAAATAAAACTTAAACATTCTAACACAACTGTCCACAAAGAAAATATTAAAAATAGACTCTCAAACCTGCAAAGAAATATAGTTTAGGATGAAATTACAATTTGGATTTCCTTTTATTAGCAGCCGTTACAAACCAACAAACAAATAAAAAGAATCTAAAGGATGATCGTTACTTGTAGATTAAATCTTCCGTAAACTGACACTGATTTATTTTTTATAAAAATAGTGAGCGATGTGTTTCAAACATCTATTGGTGGTCCAGATAATGTCATGGATGCCTGCTAACTTAAATCCACAGACGCCGAGTTCTGCAGGAAGGTGTTGACTGGAGGAGAACAGCAACATCCTGCATGGATAGATAGAGTTTCCCTGAAACTGAGATGCTGTCAGCAACTGGATGACCCACAAGCAAGTAAGACCCACCATGAACTACAAACGCTTTTTGTATCAATACTTTGAATGTTCTGTCACCCACAACACTACCCTCTTCTTTTACAGTCAGGTGCTGAGTTGTTTATGGCAGAGAAAATATTGAGATCTGCAACATTCTTTTATTTGTAATCTGTTAATGTAACATTCAGAGGTCCACAAATTGACTTAACTGGCATCATTGTCCATTATCAAAACGATCAACTACAGTCTACATAAATTAAAAAATACATAAAACACATAAAATCTCTGAGCTAAACCTGTCTAAGTTAAACAAAGCCAGTGTGTTGCTCTTTAACCTCTGCGCACGTCTGGAGCTGCTTCTGCTGCTCCATCAACGCTCATCATGCCCAAACTTCATATGGGTAAGCATAAAACATGAGCGTAGAAAATCTGAGAGCATTATGAATAAAGAAATAACAACAAACCGCACAACTTTTTACAGACCTTCTCATCTATAATCCCCATCTGTATGTTTCTTTTTATTTCTTTCCAAACATACAGAACTCTGCTGAAGTAACCTCAACTTTTAAGACGTGTAAACAACTCGTACGTTGCAATAAACGCTCGGTGGTGTGTATGTGGAGGATGATAAACGTCTGTGTGTAAGCAGTGTTGCCAGGTGTTATGGTGCTAAACAGCAGGAGGGCACCAACTCCCCACAAAACCCCTAAAACATTCAATAAATTATGAACTCCCCAAACTTGGCGACACTTTGCTTACAAGTCATATCAACATTCACTGAGGAACTAACACGACTACGGATATATTGACCGATATTTGTGTGCAATGTGTCTGACGTCTTTCTTTCTTGTTTAACAGGAAGCAAATTGTGGTCTGGATCAAATGTCCTCACCACAGTTCCATTTAACCAAATTAGTCTTGAGCTGTTACCCCTTTAGCTTTGGTAGCTCCACTGTGGCTGTTTGAAGTGATGACAGAGGCAGAGAGAGGCCTACACACACATGCACGTGTGCGCACACGCACACACACAGTGTTGAGATTAATGCCTGCAGGGCTTAGGAGATGAGCTGCCTACATACTTTTTTCTCCTGATGTTCCCTTCCCATTCGGGAAGTGATTCTGGATTGACAAACACAAGGACGATCATTGATTATTGATAAACCACTAAGAGCAGGAGTAAAATCTATAAACTCTATGGTTTGTCGTACACCGGCCCGTGCGGTTTTCCAAAGGGGCATGTAATTACATTAAATTATCACTGCAGATAGCTCAACCTGTGTGGTTTAATTTAATCTGCCAAATCTTGAGTTTTACTAAAGGAACACTGGATGCAAGTTTTTGTTTTCAGTTTCACAAAATTAATATTTTGTAAATTATCTTTATCATATCAAAGTATCGAAACGAGCAAGCTTTTTCTCAAGTTTGATGAAACAGTTTGGACCATCTGCCCTTCTCAGCAATGTCACCTCTCACCTCTGACCTCCACAAATCCTGGCTAACACTCAGGCAGTGGTTGACCCTCCTCCCACCACAAAAAAAAAAAAAAAAAAAAATATATATATATATATCCTGCTGCTCACTAATTCCATGCAAACTGCCCAAAAAAAATCACTTAAGTCTATTTTCCTGCGCTGCCAACATAAAATTATAAATTGTAATAATTTGATTTTCCCTTTTATTGCTGTCGTGTTCCAGAAGCTGCTGCTGAAGAATAAAAGTTTAGCTGCTGTCGGGCATTATATTTAAGCTGGATTTGAAAAATTTGTAATGAGTCAAAAAGTTATGTTTATGTTTTGAAGAGGGATCATAAACAGCCTTACTTTAAAACAAAAGAAGCAGGCTGAACCGCAACAATAAAACTAATTTATAAAACACCAAAACCCAAAAAACTACCGGTAATAACTCAATATCTGTTCTTGGTTTATTGTAGCACAATCGCTATAAACTCAAAACGGAGCAAGCCAAGTAAAGCTATATTTACCACACTTCTTTACACAGCAGATGGGTTTTCTGATGCAGGCGGCTCAGCAAACTAAAGGTCAGCGGACAGGTCAAGCCCAAACAAAGATTCCCTTACAAATGGCAGGAATGAGTTCAGCCCTCTCTCATCTGGTTACCGCGGTCTGTTTCAGCCAGTGGGCGACACAGAACTGCAAAAAACTTTTCTTACATGCGAGCTATTGTTTCTGCAGAAAACTTACGTGAAATTATTTTTTGTTCGATTTTGCTGTGTGCAGTAAAAGCAGTGTGTGTGCTCAGTTTGTGGAAGGCTATTAGGTTCACACCAAATATCTTATACAACTCATCCCCAAGGGTCCAATGTTTACTGGCAGACGTTAAAATTGATCATCCTTTCCTGGTCCTGCAGGCTGCACTGATGACCATCAGTCTTATCGAATCTACATTTAAAACTTTCACACATGCTCTTTTAATTTGTCCAATTCCTGTCCATCACTTGCGTCTCCAGTTCAGCTGGGAACATATGTATTGTTTTTTTTTTAAGTGATGAGCTCTTCACAGTGCTTTCTGACCCCTACGAAAGTGGAAAAAATAAATGGTGAGCTGATAAGCGAGAAGAAGAATGCAAAGCTGGAAAAGCCCACTTATCAATCACTGGCTGGCCGGCAGATGTGCTGCTGCTCACACAGACTGCAGGACAGTGGAGTGACCACTGGCCTGGCTAAACAAAGACCTATTCCCATGAGCGGTGTGACCTCCCAAAGCTTGGGGCAGGCAGTGGGGGAGCAGTGTTAGAAAAAGCATTCATCCCCCTCCTCCAGTTCCTTATCTCTGCCACAAAGTTTTCCAATCACTCAACAGCAATCCTCCACTGACACAGTAGCTTCATTGTTTTTAATCTCCACTTCAGATCAGAGTTTAAAAGTTAAATCTGTATAACTACAGTCTGTTTTTTTTAACACGTTTAGGCAACTAAACATAATAAAACCTGCAAACTTATAAGGAAAAAAAAAAACTTAATTAAAAGTACAAACTGCATATTGATAACTAGTGAAGGTAAAGTTGAGCATTGAGCACATTTGCACAAAAGATATATCCTGGTTTGAGCCTCCCTGCCCACCATCTACAGTTTTAGGAAACCTTTGACCCCCAGGGCCTGCTGTTCAAGGGAACCATGGTAACCTTTCGTCTCCAGCAGAGGAGAAAAACAAGATTCCAGGCTTTGAATTGTCTCCCTTAAGGGCATTTCATTCATTCACATCTCCGTTCAAACTGTGGAAGGTTTGCTTTTGACTTATTGGGGTTTCTAATTGCGCCAAACCAGAGCAAGTCGGATGCATTCCTTGGCAACTTAAGTGTTTCTGAGCCGACGTCCTACAAACACACCGAGGAGATAAAAAATAAACTGCCACAGCTCCCTCACTGACCTCCTACAAAGCTTTTTCAGTGGTAAACGTTACACACAAACAAACTGAACAGCATCATTGTTGGGTGAAATTATCCAAATTGCTTTTAGACAAATAGCCCCCAACAACATTTCTATTCTTACATACACTCAGTTCTGGCAATTCAACCTGTTCTTATGTTTGCGTGAATATAATAACATCAAGGAAGGGCTATCCTTCAAGATAAGCCCAAACATGAACTATCTGCTAGATTAGACATTGTCAATTCAGTTGTTACTGGAATTTGGTGTTTTGGTCCAAAACGTGACCTCAGTTCAGTTTCTCCTCACATCAATAAGAAGAATTGCAAAAAGCATTACCATTACTGTCTGAATGAGCTTTTCACTGTCAAAACAGCTGAAGATTTAGTGGATGTGTAAACCTCAACATCTCGGTGTAATTTTAATGCAGAGGCCAGTTGAGAGAAAGCTTACATTATTTTTTTTTTTTTTTTTTGCCTAGCTCCCTGGTGGTCACAAGCTGCAATAAAAAAGAAAGCTATCTTAGGAGGCAATCTGTCAACAAAAATCCCCATCAATCTGAAGTCTGTTGACATAAGTCACATGATGGAGCTCAGGTGTCACATTCCTTCTCATCAAGGCCAAATCCCATCTCACCTTTGTGCCTGACGACCAGCACCATGCTCCTCAAATGATAACCAGCAGCTTTAGCAAATGTGTAAAGGGTTAAAAAGTTCCCACAGAGCATCACTCCCACACCCAGGACATAAACCATGTCATGAAAGCAGGCACCGAGGCTCCGCTCATGTCGTAGCATCCATCTTCAAGCTGAGGCGCCAACATATGAGGTCACAAGACCACATGGATCAGAAATGTCCTTAATGCACATAACTTATTTAAAAAAAAAAAGATTACATAGTCTCAGATCAAACTACAAGATTGTTTGACCTTTATAATAATAATTGAAGACTTGGTAATGATTAACCTTTATGATGTACGTCATTAACCTTCAAGTCCAGCTGTTCTGTCCACCTATTTCAAGACAAACAACCACCCCCAAAGAATCTTTCTCTTTGGTGTGCTTGGGAAGCAACGGAGACAAAAACGGTCAGAGTGAAAAGCTTTTCAGCACGTCACTAGTGAGGCGGAAAACAATTGTGTGTAAAGCCTCCAATCCCTCCTGACCTGGGAAGGCCTGCAATAAAGTTTGGTCATTTCACTAAGGGTAAAGCCCCAGTACTGGGAAACAACAATTCCCATTTGTGTGTATGTGCTCACCACGTGTAACAACCCCCACTGGTACCTCTGCGTCCTTCAACTGAGCATTTCTCAGGTATGTGAAAATTTTATGAGCTTCCAGATAGACCTTCTAGCAGGTCTAAGTGCTATTTTAAAACAAACTAGTAAAGCTGAAAGGCATCCTTTATCACCTCTTCATTTCATTTCAATAAATAAACTACTCAATCAATTAATAAAGCTATATGTACTCTTCAGGCACTGGTTTCACCTGCATGTAACTAAATACAACTAACTAAAGCTGGTTGTACCCCGGATCTGCTTTTATTTAAAATATATATATATATTATTTCTATATGAAAAATCTACTTCACATAAAAACAAATAATAACAAAAATAAAATAAAGAAGCCAACCACAATATAAAACAATTTTCTAATTGTTTTACTATTCTGTAAGAAAATAAATTAAAAATAAAGTATCTTAACATTGCATAAATTAGCTGGAAATGCACTGCTTGAGGTGCAAATAGTTGCACGTCATATAAAATTGACACAACAAGATGCATGACCTGCTTGTTGGGGGGGTGGGGGGTGGGGGGTGACACTATAAGGTCCCAGAAGACCAACTCAGCTTCTCTTCCTCCCCCTTAAAATACGAGCCTAACTTGCAGGGCACTGGAGGAGAAAGCATTCCAAAAGAACAATTCCTCAAGCGATCAGGGTGCAATAACATGAAAGCCCAGGCCAGTGAATAGGGGTCATCTGCTCTTTAGCATTGGGGGGCTAGTTTCCTGGACAGCTTTCTAACCCCCCATATCTCCTGTTCCTTCATTACCACACCAATGGGCATTTCCCCAACCTAAGCAGCATTTTGCAACTTTGAAGATTTGTTCCTTTTTACCAGAATGCACCTTTGAGCGGAAAATAAAACCACAAACGCAGTAGATACAACCATATATTAAGACATTTAAGTATTTTAATTAATATACCTTCCAAACACCATTATACTTGTTCATATGTTCTCTTTTATGTATTTAAACAGAATACTCACTTGCGATTGTAAGACGGGCTTTCTGACTCATGATTGTTCCATACTTGTTCTGAGCAAGGCACTGATAGCACCCTTCATCTGATTTGTCTCCTCTTCTGCTCTCCACCTCTGAAATAAAAAGCGAGCCGTTGGAGAGCAGGTACACCCGCTCGTTCTCCGCTAACTTCACTCCATTCCTGAGCCATCTGACATCCATGGGCGCCTCTCCACGCGCCTGGCAGTCCAAAATAACCGCTTCTTTGCGCATGACGGTGACATCGTGGGGCTCCTTGATGAAGAATAACTCACTAAAGCTAAAAACACCTGTGAAAAGAAAGACAAGGAGATGAAGCCTGGGATGTAAACGAGGATCAAGGTGCGCTGCTAGGAGTCAAACTAAAAAAAGTTAAAGTATTAACTTGAGGGCATGTTTTCCTGAAGCCAGTATTTGAGAGATTCTTCTGGGTGAATTCTTAGTGGTTATTGTCTGTTTTAGTAGCTACCAATGAATGTTTACATCATTGAGGAGTTGGAGGGCTACCAGCTGGAGGACCAGTACAGTAAAGCTGTAAAGTCAGCAGCAGGTGAAATGGATTATCCTGTTAGCATCTTCAGTTCTCATGCAAACCTTATGCTGAACTCCCAGCATACTTCTTTTATTACCATAGCTTTTTAGGAGTTACTTTGAAACTAAAGTTACACACAATGCATAAGGTTTACCAGTCAGTACCTATACTTTAAAACAAACCTTTCAACTTCTGACCCACAAAATGACAGAAACAAAGACTTGTGACCCCATTTATTACTATTTAAGTACACACAAAATAGCTAATAACCCATAGAGACAACACAGTCCTAAAACTTTGTTAACTTATGACTGCTGCTTTTAATATTTGTAATAATAATGGTTAAAAAAAAAAAAAGTACGCCAAACAAAGCAGGTTGATATCTGAGCTAGCAAACTTACATTAACATAAAAAAACAATAAAAAATGACGAATTAATACCACTCAGACACGCAGTACTTTGGAGTTTTATGTTGTATTAACATTCGTGTGAGTAATTAATCAAATATGCACGTGACAACGGGTAAATTAAGTAAACAACACGAGTTTATTCGTATTTGTTTTCGCTACTTCCAAGTTAAGTTAGCTTAAATGTTGACTGCGTCGCGCGACCAGTTAGCAAGAGCTAGTTGAAAAACTTTCATTACAAATAAATAAACACAAATAAATAAAGTCCTCTCGGCTTCTATTAGTGTCCACACATGCAGGATACGGATAGCAAATTAATGCATCTCACTTCATGACTTTATTCAAAACTATGAATTTTCTTAATTAACGCTTTTTCTTACCTGAGATTGGCAGCAAGACAAAGAGCAGCAAACGCTGATATAGTTTCCTTCCGAGAGGAGCCATTTACATAAATTGTTCGTGCATACTAGCGACTCTCACATTGCTGTGTCCTCCGCACGAACCACACTTCTACTGAGAGGAGGAGGAGAGAGGAGGTCAGGCATCAGGAGCAGTTTCCCTCCTCCTCTGGGATGGACCGAGTTAATTAATCGCGTCAAGACGGAGCGCGGGTTCCAGCGCCCCCTGCTGGCACGACAAGCACAGGGCAGGTTCAAGCACAGCTCCTCTGCTGGAGCTCCACACC
>NC_056499.1:6463928-6475844 GCF_014905685.2 Nematolebias whitei | reverse complement strand
CCACACCAAATCAACCTTAAAAACTCGACTTTCTGCAATTAAAAAAAAGGAATTTTAATCATTTAAAATACAATAAAGGGTAAAAGCCTATATTTTACTTTAATGGCTGCTTTTTCACTTATTTTTCTGTCAGTTCTCTAAATGCACTGCTGGAGAGAGAAAAGCTCTGCAGAGGCTGCACAGAAGACTGTTGGAGTCAGCCTCCCCACCATCACAGACATCTACACCACTAGATGCAGGAAGAGGGCCACCTGCATCATGAAGGACCCCACTCACCCAGCACACATACTTTTTACCCCGCTCCCCCTAGGCGGGAGGTTGAGGAGCATTAAGTGTAGAACCACTAGACTGAGGAACTGCTTCTACCCTGAGGCTGTTGGACTCATGAACCCCTAACCAGAAAATCACAGTAATGCCACTTTAATTGGAGATATGTCACTTTATCTGTGCTGCTGGTTATCCATCTTACCCATAAGCTGCTGTATTCATACCCACCTGCTCACAACAGACTCATGTGAATTGAATTGAATGTTCAGGCTGCTGTTTAATGCACAGTATTATATTACATTATTATTGTTTAATCTATGTCTTAGATCCTTGTATACTGTTTTCTTTTTTTTGTACTTTATATCTTTTCTATTTTTGGGTGTAACTGGGACCTTGAGTACACTGTTTCGTTCCACCTCATGCACCACATGTGATGTGAATGACAATAAAGTCACCTTGAACCTTATAGGAATATTATGTTTGTTCCTAATTTCACTGACCAGTGTTACGTTTTCGTTAATCAGACGGTTTAGCAAAGATGTCCTCTTTATTTTGGATCACTTGTAAACTGTCAAAAGTGCACAATTTGTTCTGCCAACAAAGATATGACACACTTCGACACACAAAATGTGACATGTGTTGGCAAAATGAGTCACATTGACGATTTTTTTCAATATGGAGTTATAGTTATTTTCAAATTGTCCATATCAGAAGCATCTGAAATATAGTTTGTGGAAAATTGACAATTTTATCACCTGGCTGTTTAAATTAACTTTTTATTTATTATTGTTATTTTATTTTAGAGTGACAATTTGAAAACTTGATTTTTATTGGTATAAAATTATGTCATCAGGAACTCCTTATCTATATTTAAAAAAAGAGAATGCCTAAGTTTCACTGTGGCCAAACATTATACGAAGGGATTTCCCAGCGCCACGGCAACCGGCAGAGAAAATTTGTCAGTTTCAAAGTAAATCATGGGACAAAGTATTAATTTTGAAGATGTACTTATTAGAAAACTTTGATTTAAAGGTGGATAAGGAAGATTATATGATGTTTTAAGGATTTGTAGAAGGTGTCTTTGTGGACTTATTTCACCCAAATCTTAATTACGATAAGAATCAATTACAGCAAAAAGTTATATTTTCACTTACTTTGCATCTATACTGTAGCCAAAGACCAAAAACAAACTTTGAAAGACCTTTAAAAAACCATGAAGAACTGGTCAGGACCATTTTAAAAGGTTGCAAGACAATCTGGCTGCTTGGAAGCAAACTACTGACATATTTGGGGTTGTGTGTTAAATTCTGCGTACTACTGTTCATAAAACTTACTGCACCACAATTTGAACGATTCCACTGATGTTAACATCTTCAAACTGACTTAAGTTGTTAAGATTAGGATAAATTTTACTTTTTTTTTTACTTTTTACTGTTTTAACGAAAATAAAAACTTATTTTTAATCAATATTTTTAAATAAAGTCCATAAATCAAGAACCCAGCAGCAGAAGTGTCATTAGCTAATTAAGACTGCACGTTTACTGTAAACGTTAGGGACATTTATTTAAGACATTTCTCCAACAGGTGAGTTTTCCAGATCGATGAGGAGTCAGGTTTGGTCTAACTTTATTGAAAGCCAGTGAACAGCTGCTTTGATGACGTCTACGTTGTTACACACGCTGCAAGCTAAACTACAATAATGACATTTATGCAGGAGTTTTTACATAAACAACAGTTTTTTTTCTGCAAACTATATGAAATTAAAGTTAGTTAATCCTGCAGCATCACTTACAATATTAGTTTTGTTTTAATTATGAATAATTTCTGCACGAATAAAATCCAGATCCTTTCACAGCCTCGTTCTGTCCAGCGTTGTTGTAACATCAGAACCCTGACTGATCCTTTCACTTTCCCTTATCAATACCGGTGGTTCATATTGATGAGAGCAGATCCATCAGTTTCAGAGATGAACAGCACGCCAAATGGTCTCTACAGACTCTAAGAAAAATAAAAAAGTTTATGGAAATGAGTTTGCACCTTAAAAGCGTGACCCTGCAATTATTAGGAAGCATTGATAGGAGCCACGCAGCTGCTGAGTCAATGTCGATATTGATCCAATGTCCATCACTTATTGTAGGAGAGATCAACCCCCTCCCTGTCCCTGGACACTCTTCTTCCGTCTGTGAACTATTATTCGACCACCGCCCTGCTGCGATGACCCAAAGGATCAAAAGGTTGAAACAATTCAGTCAGAAAAATTAAAAATGCTCTTTTCAGTGAAAGGCTAACGTTAACAGATACATCAAAAATGTTTAATTTTAAACCAACATTTTTCAGTCAGGTCATCTGGACAGTTTCTTTTTTTTGTGCTGAAACGTTTCGCCTTCGATCCAGAAGGCTTCATCAGTCAAGGAAACACACAACAAAACTGATTCTTCCCCCAACAGCTTACTCCAAAGTGGAACAAACCAGTTCTGCTTGTGATAAGATGAAAAGAAACTGTCCAGATGACCTGACTGAAAAATGTTGGATTGTATACCTGGATTATTGAGCGTGGACTTTGTTGTTTCATTTTAAACTTTGGAAAACAGAAAATAACTTTTTTTTTTTTCAATCTCCTGTTTGTCTTTAAACTCAAAGACAGTTTTATTGTTTCTATAAATGATGGAAATGAATAAATAACAGAAGCAGAAATCACGTCCTTCACTGTGGAACAAAACACTTTTTTACATCTTGTTCCAAAATGAGGCAGAAAATTTAATCTATGTTTTTATCACTTCTAGGCTGGACTAAAAATATTTTTTTTATTATATGGGTGTCTTTAAAAGTCTTGAGTTGTCGCTTCATATTGTCCTAACAGAGCACTTCGCTCTCAGACTGCAGGTTTACTTGTGGTTCCTAGAGTTTCCAGAAGCAGAATGGGAGGCAGATCTTTCAGTTATCAGGCTCCTCTCTTGTGGAACCAACTTCCAGTTTATCTCCATGAGTCTGACACATTGTCCAGTTTTAAAATTAGGCTTAAGACTTTCCTTTTTGCTAGGGTTGCCTTATAGTTTGCTGCTTTAGGCTTAGACTGCTGGAGGACAACCACATCTCCTTCTCGTTCTACTCACCAATATAAAGACTTCTATCATTAGTATGTTTTTCTTCCAACAGAAACCCCTTGAAGCCCATCTCTGCGTCTCTTTCCTGTCCTCCCCAACCCCAGCCCGTCGAGGTTCCTCCTCCTGAGCCTGGTTCTGGTTCTGCTGGAAGCGCGTCCGTTTTACTGTTGCCAATGTGCTGCACAGGAGACTGCAAGAAGGTGAAGACTGGACACGATCTGCTGGCTTCCTCACACAGACTGACTAACTGGCGTTTTATAACGTCCTGTGAACGTGTTGCGTCATGACTGATTTATGATTTATTTTGTGTAACACCCCGTTAGAGCTGGAATAGTTTATAAAATACAACTCTGCGTGCGCTTCAAGGTTAAATAAAGTTTCTGTTTTTTTTTTTTTTTAATGTTTAAAACAACTTTAAATTCACAGCAGTAGCTGAACGTTAACCAATAATCACATTTATCAGATTTGTGACGCAACTGTTTGTTTCTGCAGAGTTGTGAAGGATCATAGGGTGTTTAGGTGTGGGCTCCTCAGAACGTGAGAACGTGCGAGCCTGACCTCATCCATGGTCATCTGGACCTTCAATTAATCAAGACTTCAGGTCTAAGGCCTGCCAATACAGCAGGTCAGGCTCTGCTGAGGCCGGATCAATCACGTCCCCGTTGTTATCAGCTTGTGCACGTTGGTAAGGATGTGGGAAAAGAGGAGACCATCTGCCATTAGTTGAGAACGGGCGCTTCCTGCTGCCACAAGGCCCATCCCCACTGACCCCTGAAGTGTCCGAAAGGTCAGCCTGAATCGTGCGAGTGACCTCTTTCCACCGACCCCCAAGGAGGGAAGGGACTTTTAGTGCCCCGACAAAGAGGTTGTGGAAAAACCCGGACTTCAGCTGAGCCCCACAAAAGGTTTCAAAGACAGAACCTTCGATCCCGGCGCGTTAAAGTGGACTTCAGTTGTGATTCTTGAAGTTTCACGTCTCAACTGTGGAGATTTCTTAAGCGTTAAAACAAGTTTACACCCGAGAGAAAACACAAACGAGTGGGTCGACAAGCTGAGGAGACGCTTTCAGATACAAAATGTACAGTTTGAATTAAAACATAATGTTTTACTGCTGCCATGGTTAAATGTTTCCTGAGAGGAAGATGCTTGTTTCAGCTCCCTCTGCTGGAAGGATCCAGTTTCACCAGGTCTCACATTTTTCATTTGGACCTTCCAGACGCAACACTTTTAAGATTTTTCTCTTTTATTAAACACTTTTTTTATATCAAAACATCGTTCACATGATGACGTACGAAACAACTTACATCGTGTTTGTACAGCGGTGCAGTTTTAATGGAAGTGGGAAGTCTTGTTTCTTTTTTGCCTAAATAATCTTTTTTTACAGGCATTTGCAAATTTGTGGATAAAACAGCAAACTATAAGAATTTTTTTCCCCTTCAATATTGTTCTGTTTTTAACACTTTTTGAATAAATATTCCATTTGGCCCAGCTATTTATATCCATACCTCTATCAACATTTTTATTTATTTATTGACAGCATTACTGTATACAGTAAGAAATACTAAATAATCTGCATTCTTTGTTTCAGTTTCTGTCAGTCGGCTACATAAATTATATTTAAAAAAGAAACGTCACAATCAGTTTTATAGTCAACGTGGGAAAAAAATACCATTTCCATTTTTATCCACACCTGGTAAGAACTAAAACCAAAAACATTTCACCGTTTATCTAATAATAGTTTATTGTAAAGGTCTGCACATCGTGCAATAAAACAGTCTAAATATTAAATATTGTAACTTTACAGCAATAGGTGCTTAAGAATAATTAACAAAATGCAGAAATCTTTTATTAAAGCAAATCCCATCTCCAATAAAAACAGTTTCAACTCAATTCAAAAATACTTTATTAATCCCAAAGGGAAGTTAAATGTTGTAGCTCATCATCCTGGTTTCATTAGAGTTGTTAGATGCTGACGGCTGGGCAGGAAGGATCGCGTCTGTTTTGGAGCAGATCTGAAGAAACTGCAGACGTTGATCTGTCTGCTTGGACTTGGTGTGTTTCTTGGTCTTCTTGGGCAGCAGGACCACCTGAATCTTGAGCAGAACTCCTCCCTGAGCGGTGGTCTCTCCTCACAGCATCTTGTTGAGCTTCATCGTTGTGGGCAGACAGCTGCAGGTGTCAGGGGATCCTGGTCTTGTAGTCACGACTCACGTTTCCCACCAACTACAGAATCTCGGCGGTCAGGTACTCAAGCACCTCTGTCAGGTAGACAGCGACGCATCCATGGCACCTCCTTTTTTAAAATTTTTTTTAAACTCATTTGATATTTGGGGCTGTAGCTGAGGTATTATTTTAGCTTTAGAGATATTAATCAGCTGTTCCCAGTAGTAAAAAAAAAAAAAAACACCTAGTTGTCATGGTTACACATAACAAAATGTCCAAAAGTAAAAAGGTTTCAGTAAAAATCCTTCCAGCTGCACAGCATCTGATACCAGAGGAAAATATCATCCAAAAAAGTAATTTACATCCAGAAAAAAAGAGGAATTGATGTTTTCTAAAGCAACATCCCAGAATGAAAGTAACAGTTACTCCAACATGAAGCCACTTTGAGCGGCGCAATCCTAGAACCACCTGTAATTTAAGGAATTACCTAGTTGTATTCTATGACGTCATCGTCGACAATGAGAATAAACAAAGAAAAAACAGAAACAGCCAGAAAAGAACAGATTCTCCCGTTTTTATATTTGTTTATTTTGGAAACATTTATATTCAGCATGCTTTGCCACAGTAATCACGTTAAGAATTAATCCGGCATATTCTTCTGTAATGCACTTGTAGATGCTCAATAATAAAATCCGATACAATAAATGTGTGGCAGGGCGTTAAACATAACATTTAGATTTTGCAACACATTCCTAATGAAGGCCTTTAACTTTTAAATAAAGAGGGAAAGAAGAAAATGTGCTTATTTTATGCAAGATTCACATGTAAACATTTCAACCCACGTGCACTCGAAGCAGAGGATGGTTTGACAGAGTGGTCTGTGCGGGACAGGAGGTTCAGTTCAGAAGTAAGACTCGTCAACGTTAAGAAAGTGCTTCTCTGAATTTGTTTTAAATAAAAGCGTAAGTAGTAAAGAGTCGTCAGAGACGAGAGCCGGCCCGGTTTGCCTTCCTCCCTCATGGATCTGTAAACATGGCAGCAGCTGTAAACACGACTCGCTGGTCAGAAAAACTACGGTTACGTACAAAAGTATCACAGGAGATCTTCCATTTTGATAAAAATAATCTGTACATATTTAGAGAACAACAACAAAAAAAAAAAAAGAAAGTTGCACTCTTAATAACAGAGCATTTAGACAAGAAGATAAACTGATATCAAGGCACTAAAAGCATTTAGCTAAACGCATAAGGCTAGCTTGTCTGATAATGTTCACGCAAAACTTTTTACTTAAAAAGGCGTATTTACATTTATTAAACCTGATATGAAGAGTTACACTCGAGCACGAGAAGCTGCTGAACACAGGAGGTTTTGATGAAGACATTTGTTATAAATCTGTGTTTTTTTATATTCTTGTACAATATAAAATCATGCAATATGTGAGAAAGTCAAAAAGCAAACTATCTTAAGTTAATATGTACAAGTCTGCATAGTTTCAGCACATTCTAACACTGCATCACTTCTTATCGTTGTTAGAAGACACCAAACAAAACAGGAAAATCTATTTAGTCTGTAGCTGGTCCTGAAATTAGTGCATCACTTATTTATTTAAACATTGGCAGTTTTAATTGAACTGAAGTTACTCAGATTTGTTTGTAACCTGTAGATTTTCTGCTCTAAAAGCTTTCGAGGTCCATCTGCTCATTTTAAACACAGGAATGATAAATTACAGAAAAAACGTTTAAAGATGCACCAATGTAATTATGTAGGAAGTAAATTAACGTAATTTCTCAATGCCAAAATGAGCTATACTTATAAAACGATAAGCCTCGAAACATTGTTTTAATTGAAAAAGAGACCAGGTGAAGAGCGGCGTGCATCCAGCTGTTATTCTAATCTGGCCCAGAGCTGCAGAAATTATGAATTCATCTGAAAAAGAAAAATCTCAACACGGTGAAGCCTCACATGTCTGACTGGGACTCAGAAGAGGAGTCCGTTTAAATTACAAGATCCGCAGATGCATATAGACGATGAATATCGTTAGCATTAGCTTGTAGCTAGTAGTGGCTGAACCCTTATGAGCAGTTTTACTAAGAAACAACTAAAATGTCACTCACTTTAATGAAGCTCTTGCAGAAAATAAAATTAAAAGCACCTTTCTGAGGATCTAAAATACGAAGTATAATCCAAATAATGAAAGTATGCTTTTAATTCTGCGGCTGTTTGAATCTTTCTACAGATACACGACTTTTAGAGTCACAGTTAAGTTGAAAACACTCAACAGCTGACTTTGTGTAAAGGGCTTAGATTTATTTATTTTTTTCAACTCCGGGTCAATTTTTCCAACCTCTAATGAAGACAGAAGACAAATAATCATCTTCACTGTCTCACTAGCATTCGACGAGGGAGGCCGAGCGGGAAGTCGTTCCGACTCGGTTCGGATTAAGCTAAAGCTCTTTAAAGTTTCATTCACAGTCATTTTCATCGCATCAGTTCAAGGAAAATATATTAAATATATTCTTTTTACACATTAGAGCATTTTGGCAGAACAACCGAGTGCATACATATACCTTTGAGCAACTAACCATTTAGAGTAAAATAAGAAATAAACCTGATATGTAAACTTTAAAAAGTTTAGAGGGATATAAAACCAACTCTGCTGCTGTTGACTTGTCGTCTTTTCAACGTGAGGGTTGGCTGATCGGTCACAGCTGGCAGGTTAACATCCACCTCCAATGCACAGCTTTTGGTTTACTTTTCCACCAGGCCACTCTGCCTGGCTTCACTCTGTGGACAGTCCTGTCTTTTTGCTGTGCGCACACTAATCCACACCGTCAAAGCCTTGGGCATTTTCAATAGCGATGTGAAGCTTCTCTTTCAGCTCCTCAAAGGTCTCATAAGGAGGAAGATCCAACCGGTTGAAGCTTCAGGAGGTAAAAATACATTTAAAAATAAGGGTTAAATTCAGGCAGGGTCACACAAATCTGCAGTTAAAAGAGGAATATGACAATTTATTTTGTAAATATTGTATATTTTGTCCTTATTTCCACATCGATTTGGTAATTTCAAACAAAGCTAATTAATCAGAGGCAGCAGGAACATCTGAACTGGACAGATCAATGCAGTGTGTTAAGAAAGAAATGGAAGATTACGGACCACAGGAACGTTGTGCTCGAGAAAATATTTTACAGGAACAAATAAAAACAGCTCTTGACAAGGTGCAAATGAAAACCCCTTGACTAAACTAAGACAAGTCTCTGAAAAATAAAACAAAGTTAAAGGTCCGTCACTTTAAGTTCCAAAGCTTTAGACGAAGACTGTCATTTCTCATAACAAGAGGAAGTTCTAGTTGTTCTGAAAGCTACAACCACAGAAAACTTTAGATCAAAAATGGAAAAATTGACTGATTTAAAGCCATTTTTGTGTTGGCTGGCGTCGATTAGCTGCGACAGCCATCTTGCAGTGAGCTGACTCCAAAAGTTGTTCAGGCGTAGACGTACGTCAGATGAAATCTTTCAGAAAGTTTCATTAAAACCCGTCCAGTAGTTTACAAGATATTTTGCTAAAAGTTAAATCTTAAAGCTACAGATCTGTCTCGGCTACTGAAAAAAGTATAAAAAAAAAAAACAACAGCTAAATTATAAGGAGGTGTAGAAAACTAAAAACAGGAACATGTCTGCATTAGTTCCTGGCAAGAACAAACGCAGACATGTTCCTGTTTTTAGTTTTCTACACCTCCTTATAATTTAGCTGTTGTTGTTTTTTTTTATACTTTTTTCCTTTTGACTGTCCTTTTGGTTGCCATTTTATTTTAAATTTGTAAAAAAAAAATCTGTATGCCTCTTTTATGATTGTCTATTGTTGTCGTTGTTATCCACTGCTGTCATCACTCTTTGTTAAAGAAATCAGGTCTCTCTTGTAAATGAGTCCCCGAGGCTCAATGTGATTAACTTGTATAAATAAAGGTTGAATGGATGAATAAATGCACCAAATTTGAGCTCAATATAATTAAAATCAACCAATAACCAAGAACAGAAATCATCCCATTTTAAACTTTCTTTGCTAAAAATAAATAGAACAAAAAAAAAAGTCAACTTTAGGTGACTGGATGTTACTGAAAAATAAATCTAAGTGAAGCGCTCACCATGTGTGGGCTCTTGGAAGTTTATCACTTGTGCCCCATTGCTCAATGGTAAACAGCTGCGGTCCATTAGACCCTGCAAATAAAAACATTTACAGCCTCTCTTAGTGTTACACCAGGGTTTAAATTAAGAACATGGACAGGAGTACTTTATTATCGGCTTGTACTGCTTAGGCCGAGCAGTTAACCTATGCTGCAACTGGAATATGTTTAATTTACGTCCTTCCCAGAAACAAAAAGAAGATTTCTTAATTTAGACATAATGGATAAGAATGAGGACTTTTACAGTAGATTGTTGAATAAAAACCTGAACACAGGTGAGTGTGTATAAAATGAAGTACGTTGTCTCACCGTAGAGTTCGGCAAAGCCGTTCATGGGGACTCTTGATGTTCCCGTCACAAACTGCAGGAGTCGGATCCGCTTCTCTGCGTCCATCAGCAACACAGTCTGCACAACACAAACCGATATTAAGACATTGTGGACACGAACGCTGAAGCTCTTCTTAAACGTTGGAAACGTCTTACCTTCCAAAACCAGTGGATCACTTTGTGCTCAGCAGCGTAGCCGTTCTTGTACTTGGTGTTCTTTCTCCAGTCATTCACATCCACGTCTCCAATCCCACACATGAGCAGCTGTGGAATAAAACAGAAGAGGGTGCAGAATGAACGTTAGCCTCTTTAAGATCCTAATTTAACCATTTCGCATTAAATGTATTTCAAAACTCACCTCGAGCTCGTTCTCGTCAAAAATCTGGATCAGATCTTGAGGTATCAGCTCAAAGAATCCCTAAAACACAAATATTTACCAGATTTTCAGTCTTCGTTTTAAAAGCTCTACAGCAATTTCTGAAAAAAATAAAATAAAATGAAGTAGAAAAATAAAGTATCACATCTTTGAACGCAGTCATCTGCTTCTGTACTCTGTGCACAAACCTCCATTGCATCACCAGGCTGTTAAAACAAAATAAGACATGAACAAACTACAATTTAGAACATTTACGATGATAAAAAGTTTTTGTCTGAGTGGGGGGTGCTGCTCTTTACTGGATATATTCCTTCTTGTTTTCATTGGTGACAACGATCTCCGATCCACCTGGCTTCAGCTCATGCTGATGGGTCTGAACAGAATAAATATAAATATAAGTATTATGTACAGCATGTAGCATCAGGTACACAAAAGCAATGTGTAATTAATAAAATGTTAAGCGAGATGGAAACCTCTCCAAACAGTTCTTCATCAATGGTGAACATCAGGTCCAAGACTTCTGGGTCATTCTCCAAAATCCACTTCAGGGAGTTGAAATACTCACTATCCTGAATAAATAAATGACATTAAAACTTTATATATTTCCAGCTCATATGCAATTTTTAGATTCTTTCAAGAGTCTGAATAATTCTTGTGAGACTCACAACAGACTCCATGTCCTGCAGGGTAATGAGCTTCTGTAGCATCATTTTGTAGAAAGGTCGTATGAAGAAAGCTTTAAATAACATAAAGATATTAGAACCTACAAAATCCTTCACTTTCTATGGGCTGTGACAATAAATAGTCTCAGCTGTAATAAAGTGAGTGCAGCTGGGTAAGACTTACCATCGAGAAGTTTCCCATGATATACAGCCATACCTGCAATCCGACCAATGAACTTGAAGTAGGACAGGTGGTCCTCGTTACATAAACCTGAGTTAGGGTTAATCTGCAGCGTGTAGTTGTCTCTGAAACACCAAGAACAACAGAAGGAAGAAGATTTTTCAGTATCACACCTGAAACCTGCCCCTAGCTGACAGTATGAATACTTGTCGGTCCAACCCATAAAAAGCCTAAACCAGCGGTGTCCACTCTTGGTCCTAGTGGGCCACTATCCATCATGTTTGGTCCTAGAGGGCCACTAGCCATCATGTTTGGTCCTAGAGGGCCACTAGCCATCATGTTTGGTCCTAGAGGGCCACTAGCCATCATGTTTGGTCCTAGAGGGCCACTAGCCATCATGTTTGGTCCTGGAGGGCCACTATCCCTCATGTTTGGCCCTAGTGGGCCACTATCCATCATGTTTGGTCCTAGAGGGCCACTATCCCTTATGTTTGGTCCTAGAAGGCCACTACCCCTCAAGTTTGGTCCTAGAGGGCCACTACCCCTCAAGTTTGGTCCTAGAGGGCCACTATCCCTCAAGTTTGGTCCTAGAGGGCCACTATCCCTCAAGTTTGGTCCTAGAGGGCCACTATCCCTCATGTTTGGTCCTAGAGGGC
>NC_056499.1:6463459-6463918 GCF_014905685.2 Nematolebias whitei | reverse complement strand
CCTAGAGGGCCACTATCCCTCATGTTTGGTCCTAGAGGGCCACTATCTCTCATGTTTGGTCCTAGAGGGCCACTATCCCTCAAGTTTGGTCCTTGAGGGCCACTATCTTGCATGTTTGGTCCTAGTGGGCCACTATCCCTCATGTTTGGTCCTAGTGGGCCACTATCCCTCATGTTTGGTCCTGGAGGGCCACTATCCCTCATGTTTGGTCCTGGAGGGCCATTATCTCTCATGTTTCGTCCTTGAGGGCCACTATCCCTCATGTTCGGTCCTAGTGGGCCACTATCCCTCATGTTTGGTCCTGGAGGGCCACTATCCCTCAAGTTTGGTCCTAGAGGGCCACTATACATCATGTTTGTCCTAGAGGGCCACTATCCATCATGTTTGGTCCTAGAGGGCCACTATCCCTCAAGTTTGGTCCTAGAGGGCCACTATCCCTCATGTTTGGTCCTAGAGGGC
>NC_056499.1:6462572-6463449 GCF_014905685.2 Nematolebias whitei | reverse complement strand
CCTAGAGGGCCACTATCCCTCATGTTTGGTCCTAGAGGGCCACTATCTCTCATGTTTGGTCCTAGAGGGCCACTATCCCTCAAGTTTGGTCCTTGAGGGCCACTATCTCGCATGTTTGGTCCTGGAGGGCCACTATCCCTCATGTTTGGTCCTAGTGGGCCACTATCTCTCATGTTTGGTCCTGGAGGGCCACTATCCCTCATGTTTGGTCCTGGAGGGCCACTATCCCTCAAGTTTTTTGTCCTGGAGGGCCATTATCTCTCATGTTTCGTCCTTGAGGGCCACTATCCCTCATGTTCGGTCCTGGAGGGCCACTATCCCTCATGTTTGGTCCTAGTGGGCCACTATCCCTCATGTTTGGTCCTGGAGGGCCACTATCTCTCATGTTTGGTCCTAGAGGGCCACTATCCCTCACGTTTGGTCCTGGAGGGCCACTATCTCTCATGTTTGGTCCTAGAGGGCCACTATCCCTCATGTTCGGTCCTGGAGGGCCACTATCCCTCATGTTTGGTCCTGGAGAGCCACTATCTCTCATGTTTGGTCCTTGAGGGCCACTATCGCTCATGTTTGGTCCTAGACAGCCATTATCTCTCACGTTTGGTCCTAGAGGGCAACTATCCCTCATGTTTGGTACTTGAGCGCCGCCATCCCTCCTGTTTGGTCCTTGAGGGCCACTATCACTCATGTTTGGTCCTGGAGGGCCACTATCCCTCATGTTTGGTCCTTGAGCGCCACTATCCCTCATGTTTGGTCCTTGAGCGCCACCATCCCTCCTGTTTGGTACTTGAGGGCCACTATCTCTCATGTTTGGTCCTTGAGCGCCACTATCACTCATGTTTGGTCCTGGAGGGCCACTATCTCTCATGTTTGGTCCTTG
>NC_056499.1:6408248-6462562 GCF_014905685.2 Nematolebias whitei | reverse complement strand
CATGTTTGGTCCTGGAGGGCCACTATCTCTCATGTTTGGTCCTTGAGCGCCACCATCCCTCCTGTTTAAGTTGGTTCCTTGCTCTTCAGCAGGTCTTCAAGTTCAGCAGAAACCTGTTAATTGCTCATTCATTCAAATCAGGTTTGTCAAAGCAGAGAAACATCTAAAACATGCAGGACAGTGGCCCGCGAAGACCAGGATTAGACACGACTGGCTTAAACTCTGATCAAATGAGTCCTTCCATCATCGCGAGCTTAAACCCAACAACTCAAAGAGTAACTTCTAAAATGTGGTATCTCACTGCGCTGTGACTGCTGGGAGTCTGTTGAGACTCAAAATTGTGAGAAAATACACATTTCCATTGCAGCTTCTTTGAATTCTGTGTTTGTGATCAGGTTATCAGCAAGCCAAGCAGCAACATTTTGACAAGCACTTTAAAAAAAAAGCCTATTTTTGTGTGCACAACTTGCAAATCTGTATTTCTAGGCAGTGCACATTATTTCTCTGCCCACATTGTACCTGCCTCTACCTGCTCTGTATCCACCTTGGCAGCCAATTTTATATGGTGCAGCTGTGGCTGAGTGGTTAGAGCAGTCGTCCTCCAGTGGAAGAGTTGGGGGTTTGAATCTACCAGCAGTCATACGTTGAAGTGTTCCTGAGCAAGACACCGAACAGTGTACTGAGCAGTGGACTGAGTGTTGAAGGATCTTTTTCACCTACTGGCTGGTTTGTGGAGTCTCCACCAGGTGGAGCAGTGGGCAGCTACTGAAAGACCCGGGGAGCAATTAGGGATAGGGTATCCTGCCCAGAGACACCACGAGATGTGTAATGACTGGGGATCAAACCTGGGACTTTCAGGTCCTGAGTCGGCTGCCCTGCCTCTACACCCCCCCCCCCCACAATAAATAAATAAATAAAAGAACGAGAACAAAACTGATGAGTTCAAACTCACGTGGCAGAATATTCAAACAGTCCATAGTACGGGTTAAACATCTCCTTGGACATGAGGAAGAACCACTCTCGGGCCACACCACCATAGTCCAGTCCTTTCTCTCCATCGAACTCCACCCAGAGCCGAGCCTTCAGCAGGTCCGGCCTCTTAACTGCGAGGATGCGTCGGTACGAGTCCTCCAGCACTGTACTTCGTTTCAGCTTCATCTCAAAGCGGTTTGGGATGTCAGCCTTCGTTAGAAAAATAAACACAGTGCTACATTTTCATGCACATGTTCAAAGACAGAGATCTCACCTGTGTTAGCTTCAAGAGAGACTCACCGGCTTCTTCAGCTTCTTTCTGAAGTATTCGTACTTCTGTTTATAATCTCGAGAGTAAGGCACGACCTGCAGTCAACAGGTTAGAGTTACACGACAGGAAGTTGGTCTAAATCTCCTGATCCACATTGTGGAAGAGGATAATTCTTTAAAGGAACATTTGAAGCCATCAAAAGACATCTATTATTATTAATGATGCATTATTTTACTGTGTATGCTCACCGGTCCAGTTATAGCTGGGGTCTGTAACCTGGGATCATCCCACTGAGTGTTCCTGGTGTCTGTGAAATAAAACGTGTGACATCATTCACTAACAAGAACATTTATTAAATATTGCACGAGTCCAAAATAAAACTCAATGCTTTCTTTAGCATTTTAGGTATACTCACTGTGATCTATGTAGAATATTCTCCCATCAGTGTGGACTCTTTCTTCCCAACCAGGCTGCGAGCAAACAAAACACAGTAGATGATTTTTACACCCATGTAACCACCAGAGTTAATCCATGTCTTCAAATTGATCCAAATTGATTTTCAATAACAGATGAATTTACTGGCAGAGGACCGAGGTCCGCCGGGTCGAGAGAGGCTGCCCTCCTCACTTGCACAGGAAGCTTAAACCTGGGGTCTTCCTGTTAGGATGAACACAAACAGGAAGTGCAAGGTTGGAGGAAATGCACAAAAATGTGTCAATTTACTGTTTTGTATCGTCTAAGACGGGTCTGCAACCTTTTTGATCAAAAGAGCCATTACTGCCCGTTTGCTCACTAAATAAAATGTGTCCGGAGCTGCAAAACCTGTGATCATCAACTGATGGCCCATGGGCCACTTTGAGTTTGTTGGAGGGGAGCTTTTCTGGGCAGCGGGTGTGACGTAACAAAACAAAAAATACATGATTTATTGGTATTTTTACATTTTAGTGCAAACAAGCATATCATGTAAAGAAAAAAATAGTTTATACCTATTTTGATAAAAAATAAAACACTGAACTCTGTGGACTCCTCCTTTTAAACCTTGCTTTGAAAATGACCCCAAATTTCCAGAAAAACTAAAACAAATGGTTTTCAAAATTTCCAGTTTTTTTTCCCCCAGATGTGTGGAAGTACGTGAAAACACATAAAAGTGTCTTGTGTGCTACTTTCTCACCCAGGTGGTCGTCTTTGTGTTGTGGTTGATGAAAAAGGGCCTTCCGTTGGGAGCACTGCGGACCTCCCAGTCACTGGGTAAGGAGTCAGATTCAGCTGCGACCTCACTGTAGTTCTGCTGAGGAGGCTGATCGTGCCGAACAGCTGGCTGTGGTGGTGAGAAGCTTTGAGATGTGCCTGCTCCACTAGGTGATGCTGCATCGGGAGATCTCTGTCCAACAAAATGACACAACACGGTTTAGATGATTACAGTACACAGAATTTAAAATAAAAAAGAAAGACTCATCATTATTTTCTTATTAATGGGCAGCAACAGTTGCTTCTGATGAAGTCCCTCTTTGACATCGTATTAACCCAAACCTGAACGCTCCAGATGAACAAACTGCAGACTGGTTTTGTAGAGGCACTAAAACTTGCTGGTACTCAGATAATCAAGTGCATTTCATAAGAAACACTTAGCTGCTGCTTCTCCTTGTTCCCGAGTAGTTTATTAGGGGGAGGTTATGACACACTGCATTTTTGTTTTATCTTAAATTTTGTAAAACAAACAGCAACACGGCACATTTGGACAGGTTTGCTATCATTTGAGATTATTTTTATCCAATTTACTACAAAGACCGGACATTTCAATGCCAACGAGTGAGTGGTAAAAATATACAATTATACTACATAATATACAGTAATATAACCACTAGATTTAATTACCGTACTTGCTGCCGTAAACATCGCACCGCCGTATAAGTCGCATCTATTATGCATCACCGCTGACAACACAGAAATGTGGGTCGGTGTTGTGCCAGAAATCAATAGGCTGCCAAATGGTGGCTGCGGGAGCATGCACGGGAGAACTTTAACAATAATTGAACAAGATTATAGCAAAGGTGTGTCTCAGTTCAACTTTTCCTTAATAAATGCACTTTGATGGTCAAATCAGCTGCATTTCGCCTGGGCGGTGCGGTGAAATGCAGCTGATTTGACGTTTGCTCCAGGAGTACCGGAGCGAGATGAAGGTGGCTTGGTATGGCAAGCCAAGTGTCTCATTAATAGCCACTTTCACCTATTAATGAGACACTTGGCTTGCCATATTGGTCAAGGGCTCTCTAGTGGCTGAAAATGGAAGTGTTCAATATTTTCCATGTCAGAATGAATGAAACTGTCAGGTCTCAGCTACAAATTGGGTTATAAATATCGGGGGAAAAAACAAATGCGTCGCTTCGCTGTATAAGTCACAGGCATGCTAATTTATGCAAAAAACTGTGATTTATACAGCGAAAATTATGGTATATCGCACAACGTGCAAGTCCAGTTTTATGAAAAGTGTTATGTACCTGAAGAACAGGACGAACCCACGTAGTGGTTCGGGTGTTGTGGTTGACAAAGTAGCGTCTTCCTTTATTGTCCCTCTTCTCCTCCCAGCCTGGAGGTAAGTTAGTTGAGGTTGGAAGCAACTATTGAAAGATTGAATATGGTTATCTGCACTGACAACTTCAATATCAATCAAGGCTTCTAGTTATTTGAAATTTATCAAAGAAATATATTAAAAGCTGTAAAAAAAAAAAAAAAAAAAAAAAGTTTATTGGAAGCATTGTCCCCCCCCCCCACATTACCACAAGGTGGTGGAAAACAGGTTTGATAAAAGTGGAAGGAGTGATTTCAACAGAGAAGGACGTTCTCACCACAGGATTAACAGGACTTTCCTCTCCAGCTGCAGCCTGAGCACTTTCTCTGACACTGGAATGGTTTGAGTGACTCATGTAATTCTGTAGCAAAGGACACAATTTGACTCAAGTCATTAACAAGCATGTATTTTTCCACCGCTCATCTAACGCTACGCTTATGGTTCACAATAATCTGTTTATGGCTTTTACTCTCGTGATGTTCAGTAACGGGAAGCTCAACACTTCTCAGAGGACGACTCACACTTTGGGAGGTGCGGCGCTCTCTAGCTGGAAGCCATGGCTCCTGGGACGAAGGTGACATGATGTTATTTCTGTGATACAAAGTGGACTCGTCTTCTGTAATGATCTCCCAGCTCTGAAACTCGAGCGAGAGACTTTAGGATAAGAACTAGCACATTAGAAGTGGACATACGGTCTGATAGGTTACATTCGTCATCACTGACTACGTATCCCCCCCATCAATTTACACATGCAAATCTAATTCTGACCTTTTGGGAAGGTTAAACAATTTTCATTTAAAGTAATACTTCATGTCTAATAAAATCCTTCCCCCCCCCCCCCCCCCCCCCAATTTGCTCAGTGTTTAGTCCTGTTCTATTTAGGTTACCACTGTGTTTACAGCTCACTTCTGCGTATTGTATTCCGTTTGGTGCTACGTGAATAATGCAAAGTTGGTCTTTTTTCAAAAGGTTCGTTTCCAAATAGTGTCTTCCAGATAGAAATATGATCACAAGTGCAGTGACAATACAAAATAAAACTGAAGAACTTTATACAGCGGAGATGTTATTTTACAACTTTAGACAACATTAAAAGTGCTTTCTCTGCTTTCTAAGAGATAAGCTTTGAAAACCAAACAACAGCCATTCTTTAAGACGAGGTGAACAGGTGAAGGAAGGTCTGAGCATAAAGCAGAAACCTGGTGTTACCTCTGAAGACTCTTGTGTGGCGTTTTCATCGTGGTCTGAAATTTGTCTGCGTGTAATGAAGGGAAGCGCTGCGTCCGTGTTATTGTTCTGTCTTCTCTGAACTTCGACGTCACTGTCTCTGTTTCATCAAACACACACAGAACCAGTCATCAGGAACGCACCAAACATAAAATAATGTGACTTGCTGGGACATGCAGAGGCGTGTCCTACAGTGTTGTGGGTCGCTGCCACTGTGTGGTTCTTCTTTCATGATTGACGTAGTAGATTCTTCCCAGGTTGTCCTGACGCTCCTCCCAGCCAGGAAGCAGAGGAGGCAGTAGCTGGCTTTGTCTGGGACCTGACATGTCCTGAGACTCCAGAAGCTCCCAACCAGGCTGCAGACCAACACAAACACAACAGAACTCACTTTAAACTGCAGGGCATGTTGGATGGTGATGAGATCCTGACATAACAGTTATTTGAACACATCAACAAAGTTCATCTGAATAGATGGCAACAAGGGGATGCACAAATGTCTATTTAAGACAACTATTTCAACACTTTTCTGCTAATGCCATGTAAGAAATGACTGAGGTGGCGTGAAGAGTATAAGTTTATCCATCGATACAACCATGAACAAGCAGCAGGGGTAGTCACAGTGCTGAGTTGGCGAGTACCATATTTTCTGCTGTACACATCACTTCGCCCTATAAGTTGCATCGTCCAAATATGTCTAATAAAGTGGAAAAATCCATAAATACGTTGCATCTATTATTATGCATTATCCAGGCAGACGACAGTGGCAGGCTATGGCAAGCAGACTGTGTCATTAATAGCCACTTTAACCTATTACATGATACAATGGCATGCCATGCTGAAAATTGTAGTGTTCAATATTTTCAGTCAGAATGAATGAAAACGGTCACATCTTAGTTAAAAATTGGTTTATAAATATGGGAAAAAAATCCACAAATACGTCGCTTCGGCGTATAAGTTGCAGGGCATGCAAATTATGCAAAAATAACGTGACTTATACAGCGAAAAATATGGTAAGTGCAAAGTGGGGTGTCAGCGTGAACGATGCTTCAATCTAAATACTACAGGTGGGAGGTAAAACCTCACTAATCAACGTTATCTTTTTAATATGACATTTTCAATAGACATATGAGATATGAGGCTCCTGGTCATAAATTTGCACAACATTAAATTCAACATGCAATTAGTGTGTTACCTGAAGCAACTGATTCTCAAACAGAATTAGACAGTTTAATAATGAGCAGGTACCACAGCTTCTATTAGATGCTGAGCTTCATTAAAAATGAAACCTTTTCTTATAGCTTGGTCTGGATGGCATTCAAGGTTAATGTAAGAAAACAGTTTACTCTCATTTTAAGATAATATTGGGTTGTCCTTTGTGTTCTGGGTGACTGTCATCAAAATGTGCAATTGGACTTTTGGATACTAAGCCAAAGGCTCAGAGTGCAGAATGAGAGTGAGCTGAAGTCAGTCAAACAATTTGATTCATGATACCTTCAATACAACACAGGCTGAGGTTTGTTTTAGGGATGCACCGATCCACTTTTTTCACTTCCGATTCGATACCGATATCCGGTGGCCTGGTATCGTCAGATACCGATCCGATACCGATTCATACATATAAACAGTATCAATATCATCATCATTATTGATTTTATATGAGGCTGTAATAATCTCCTCTCAAGTACAATTTGTACAAATCTATGCATGCATGTCCAAAAAGGCAACTTGAGGTAAGTTTTATTAATGTTGGATAAGTTTTAAAGTTAGAATTAAATTCTGCTAACACAAAACATGTTTGTTTTTATTCCTAGCTTTAAAGTGGATATTAAAGTGATTAATTTAAGTGATTGTTTAAAGTTATTTTATATTTTTTTAAATAAGGGGCAGATATAAGATTTCTCTTCTTTCTGCAATCTTTTCATTCAATGTTTTCTTTTTGATTAATTTGTTTGGTTTCTTTTAAATGAACGAATAAATGAATTAAATAAAATAAAATGTTAAATGGCTTTAAACATCTGCTAAGTTCACGGCATAAACCAACAGACATGTTCCTGCTTTTTTTTTTGTTATTTACATCACTTTATAATGCAGCTGTTTTCTTGTAATTTTCAAATCATATGTTTTTTAATGATTGTCTACTGTTGTACTGATAAATATCTCCTGGAGGGTAAACTACAGTATATCTTGGCTGCAAGTATCAAGCTATGAAATCCTTCATTTTCTACAACTGATAGTGGTTGGCCATTAATTATGAAGTTTAGCAACTTCTCAGTAAACATTCGAGCTCCGGGGCTTCAGCGATGTCTTCTTCTTGTTCAGTCTGAAGCAAGCAGTCTGATTTTGGTCAGCCGCGCTCAGTCTGCCCCTCCTCGGAGACGGGCAGATTGAGCGGGGCAGATTGGACGCGGCTGGCTGGGGTCGGGCTGCCTGCTACGGGTTCAGAGAGAGGAGCAGACCCCTGAAGACACGGAGCTCGAATGTCCAACGTAAAATTAACTTTACCGCGGTTTAATGTGGCGCTATGGCTCTGCAGACATTGCACGTTGCCGTCTTGTTTTGTGGTGTTTCTACTGAAAAATGTTTCCACACAGCGGACATGTTTAGATGAAAAGTTGGTTAGCTGTTAGCCACAGTGCTGCTAACTCAGCCCTCACGTTGTAGCTGGCTGCAAACTACGAAATGGATTTCCTGAATGTGAGGCGGGTCTTATTACTCTGGGTTCATGAGACGCCTCCGTTCAGGAAATCCATTCCATAGTTTGAAGCCAACATGCATCATGGATCGGAAATCTCTGCAGATTGGATCGGAAAATGGATCGGTCACATTGTCACCGATACCCGACCCAGAAGTTTTTCGGATATCGGTACAGATACCAATATTGATATCGGTACAGATACCGATATTGATATCGGATCGGTGCATCTCTTGTTTCCAACAAGGTGGGTTAAGCATCAACTTACATCCAAGTCCTCAGTCTGATCTGCCGGTTCTTCTTCTGAGCCTGGGTTTTTTGGCAGGTAGGTCATTTTGAGACGCAGATGACCTTTAACCCTGGATTTATGGCTGCGCAAAGAGAAACAGACCAAAACTACTGACTCAACCTCGTTAGATTCATCTACCTGGATTATTGAGCAGCATCAGGACAAACACATCAAAAGTTTTAATGGAAGGAAGAATTTTTGACAGGAATGTTAAAAGATGCTGATAAATCATTTCCCCTGATTAAAAACAACTATAAATGAGAAATGGAATGTTAACAGGTAAATGAAATGAAATGCACACCTTCGTGGGTGGAGCAGAAAATCCTTGAATGTGTATGGCCTCTCTGTGTTAGGATTTTCCGTCTGAGAGAAACAAAAAACAAAAAGCTTTAATTCTACAATGCATCATTTTAATATTTAAACTGCTTGACAATATAACCGTTGTTTAAAATAAATAAAGTGTTATTTTAAATGATAGTGGCAGCTCATTAAAGTATATTTGTGGTTGCTGTATTTATAATTAAAAAGCTTTAAAATTAGAAAAGCTTTGCAGAGAGTGGTGAAGGCTGCACAGAAGACTGTTGGAGCCAGCCTCCCCATCATCACAGACATCTACACCTCCAGATGCAGGAAGAGAGCCACCTGCATCACGAAGGACCCCACTCACCCAGCACACACACTTTTTGCCCTGCTCCCCTCAGGCAGGAGGTTAAGGAGAATTAAGTGCTGTTGTTCGGCATATTGTTTTTGTGCTACTAGTGTGTAGTGTATTTTTAGTTTAACGTTTTTCTTAGTTCATATCTTAGATCTTATTACTGTTTTTCTTTTACATTTTATACATTTGTTGGATGTAACTGGGACCCTGTGTACACAACTTCGTTCCACCTCATGTACCACAAGTCATGCGAATGACAATAAAGAACCTTGAATCCTTGAATTAGACATAAGCAGCAACATAAACATGAACGAGTGTTTCCAAAACTACAGACAAGATGTGGAACAGACAGCAGAATCAGGGTGCTGGTGTTTCTGTTTACATGAAGACACAGGTGAGGCTGAGGGTTCGAACAGAAAACATACTTCATTTGTCTTTAACAAATAAACGATGGATAACGGAGCTTGTTTTATGAATTCAAGAACATTCAAGCAAGTTGGAGGATGATTTAATCAGCTGTAAAACGTTATGAAGGGCTAATGTTGACAAATCTTGATCAATTAATCTTCCACTTTGTATCTAAAGTTGTGCTCATTTGGATGTTTTTGCATTTTATTGTTAATTGCATGTTCTGAACATGTAAAACATGGTTCATTTGTGTGTTTATTGTATTTCTGAACGGATACCCAATGATCTTGTCCTTGTTGCAAAGGACTATTTTAATTAGCACGTGTCAAACTTTTCAAATGAACAATAATCAAAAATAAATTTGAATTGGGTTTAATTTATACATTAAACAAAAGTAAAAAACTAAAATTAAAAAAACTTACCGGTATCTGATTTAAGGGGACGTCCACCTGTCCGAGGAAATCATCCCGTGTCTGACAGGAAGAAAGAAAAGTCACACAAATGTTAAAATCACGACAATATTCTCCTCTACATTGGCACTCAAATGTTTCTTGCACTGCTCCCTTGAGAATATGTAAAACAATGTAATATAAAAAAATAAGCATGCTGTGTAATATTATTCAGCTTTGCGTTTGTGAAAAACATCTTGAAAAAACTCTCACTTTTACTACTTTATAACTGGATGATTTTATACAGGATTCTTACACATTTCCCGTTTCACATTTTAAGACTTCTCCAGACTCAAATGTTTAATTTGTTCTTACAATTTTTAAGCTAATTTTAGAAAAGTCAAACCTGTCCTGTTCGCAGACTGTAAACAAAAGATGAATAATAGAGAAAAACACTTTTGAAAGCCTGTTTTTAATAACGAGTTTATGTTCTTAAGCAGAGAGGCCTTCTTTAATACAACGTTTGGTGTATTTTGTAAGAAAAATGTTCCAGTACAGAAGCAGATAACCAGCTGGAACATATTGTGAGTCGCGACTGACATAAAGTACAACCAAAACAAATGATATGCATTTATTTAACGCATCTATAAGCTTAGTTTGGACTTTAAAGAATGAACAAAAATTATACTTGTGGTTATATTTTTTATACAGTATTTATTATAAAGTAACCAAAAAAGCACTCTGCTTGTGTGCATTTTTTAGTAATGTTGCTATGTTTAAAAAAAATAATTAACTGGGAAATCAGTCTTAAGTTTCATGTTTGTCTATACTTATTTTCTCTTTCTTTACTTACTCAGACGTGGAAAACACTAAAAGCAAAATCCAAACTTGTTTGTAACAAACCATCATTAGCTATTACATCAAACAGAAAACATTTCTCTTAGCAGAAACACCATTTCCCCATTTTCAAACCATGAGTCACTAGACTTGATCGCTATCACGCACATGCACGCACACACAAATGTGTTTAGTAAATGACTGCGCTGTGTTATTGTTAGAGAGGCTGTGATCAAAATATCGTAGCATTTGCCAGATAAACCAAATCCCTGCGTTGTCTGGAAAACAGTCGGTCGACGCTGCGCAGCGGGAGTTTGCTGTGAGCCCAAATCAACACGCACAACAGGTCAGACAATCAAACTGGGGTGGAAGTGTTTCTGATGGGAGGCCTTCTTTGACCTTAATCCTCTTTGCTGCCAAAAAGCAGACGTTTAAAAACTACAACTATGTCACAAGTGACCACTAAACGTTCACTTTAATAGCAATATATTCAAGATATGCAGTGTTTCCACTACCATTACACAAGGAGGGCACCCCACCCTGTCTACCGACCCCCACCCCACAATCAGCAACTGCCGGCACTGATGTAGCGCTAAGCTAGCTGTGCGCAACACAAACGCGCTAGCTAAAAAGCTACAGAGGTGACGCTCCGTTTCCCTCGCGCTGACCCCCACCCCCAGTCGACAAAAACCATGGAAGACAAGAGCGCCCTGCCAAGGCAAGTAACCTAAGGGAGAAACTGATATGTATGCTTAATTATTGTATTATATTAGCAATATTTATTTTCCCTGGATTTTATTTTAGTAAACGGCATTTCCAGAGTGCAGCTTCATGTTTTCGCACCGTTTCCTTTACTTAAAGCTCTTAACAACTGGACTGCATACGACACACCATACACCTTTGACAAACTATTATACAGCAACCAATAGCAACGGACCAGACAAAGACCTTGCATAATATTTGACCTTGAAGCTGGGGTGATTACAGCGTACACGACAATCCATCTAGTGATGATACACGTGTGTGAAGTTTATTTAAATTATCTTGACTGGATCAAAAGTTTTGGGCCAGACAAGACAAAGTTTACGGACGATCAAACGGAGAATAAACCATAATACGTCCCGCCTTCGACAGAGGTATAAAATACAAGCGTTCAAAGGATTTATCTGCACTGAGCATCAATAATACCAGTTTTATTCATTTACGATACACTGAACACAAGCTGAGTACATGAAGTGCTCTTTAGATGTGGCAGCAAAATGAGCCAAATAACTAAGATTTACCAGACTGAGGTGTTTATGGTAGTTTAAGAAGCTTGTAGAACATTATGTTACAGTAATTAATGTGAAAAGAACAAAGAACTTTACACTTTACAAGATATTAAGGCATAAGTCAGTCATTAACTAGTCTGATGAACTAACACTAAACAGCTAAGTCAGGTCGTCTGGACAGATTCTTCTGAATATTAAAATAATATAAATCATACGTTATATTCTTGTCATTAGGTAAACCTCTAACTAACTGAATAACGTCTCAACAGACCCGCTTCATGGTTTGGTTCTGACTGTAGACTTCCACATATACACAGTAGATTATGAGGAAATGGTTTTTGAACACGTGCTGTTCAGTCCCTCTAGTACAGTTCCACAGACTTATAATGCAAATAGAATATTGTGTATAATAATTAATAATGCCAAGGTGCAATTAAGCTGCTTTGATGGTATGTCAAGACAATAACTAATCAAGGCACATTGTTTTTCCTTTAAATGATCATTTAGCTGGACAAGTAAACATTTAACTATGAGAACAATCTGTGACAAGCCTTCAACAGCTGTCCAGTTAGACATGCTTTCAATAAAACTGCAGAATGACTTGGTTCAAAAACCATTAGATACGTTAACCCCCCAATTATTTTTTTAATATCAGTAACATATGCTGCCCTTCAGACTTTTCCAACAGACTGCACCATCTTTTTCTTGGAAACTCTGGACAAATAAAGACTGGCCAAGTTAAAACGATAATGACAGATAAACGTCTACTTAGAGCTTCCCTGAAGGTTCAGGTGACACTAAAGGCAGCTCAGTTTAGCATGTGGCATTAAGGGCTGCTCATATACTCCGAGGCTGTGTCAAACAGAAACATGTGGAGCAAGCTCAGAGTTTTCCATCTTACATATGCAACGACAAACTGCTTCTGACAGGTGGGCAGCAGCTTGGGGAAAGTTTGACACTGGTGTCAGGATGTTTACAGTGGCGGCAGAGTGAAGACAAACTCATTAACAGTTTAAGAAGTTCTTGTTTGTTAAACTACACCTTTTTTTTCCTAAACTTGTGAAGAATGTATAGTACAAACAAAAACTATTTTACATCCAAACGAAAGAAAGGTCACATTTTTCCAGTGCGAACACAAATCTCTCAAATTTGAGAAGTTCAGGTTGGCATGAAGCATGAACAAGGGTGGGAGGACACTTTTCTGACTCTTTCCATAATAAGGGTGATGTCTCTAAAGAACAAGGTATTAATGAAGGAAGCCACAGGGCTCTAACCTGATGGAGCAATCCAACCACAGCAGGAACAGCCACATCAACATCATTAACAGTGTCCATTCAAAGTATTCACTCCCTTGGATATATTTTGCTTTTACTGCTGTCATAAATTAATCATGATCAATAGAAATTAGCAATTTTGACTAGAACAACAAAAACAACTTTAATGTACGTAAATATTCACCCCCTCCACATCAGAATGAGAACCTTTGGCTGAAACCCATCACCGAGTCCGAGTGGATACGTCTCACGTCAGTCTTACACATCTGGACACGTCTGCTCAAGCTCTGTCAGCTTGTGTGGGAATCAGGCATGAGCAGCCCTTTATTATGAGTCTGGCCACAAATTCTCTGCTGGAGTCGAGTCTGAGCTTTGAAGCGACCAGTCCAGAACATTCTTGTCTTTAAACAATTTCTGTAGTTTTACCATTTATGCTTCGCATCATTATCTTGCTGGAAAATAAATCTGCCAAGCTGTAGTTCGTTAGCGGACGGCAACCGATTGTCCTCCAGGACTTATCTATAACTTGAAGCATTCATTTTACCCAATATCTTTACAAAATTTCCAGGGCAAGCTGCTGAGAAACTTCCCCATGAGATGATAATTTCACCACCATGCTTCACAGAGGGGATGAGAAGTTTGTGATGATGCACAGAATTATGTTTCTGCCAAACACAGCTTTTCTTGTCTGACGGACAAAAAAAACTCTGTTTCATCAGACCCCAGAACGTTCATTCGCTTGATCAAGGTCTTCCACGTGCCATTCGACAAATTTCTGCGAAGATTTAATAAATTTTCTTCAACGATGACTCTTTTTGCCTCTTGTTCCGTAAAGCTTATACTGGTAAAGAACCTGGTCAACAGTTGTATGTACAAATTGAAACTCCTTGAGGGTGGCGGCAGGTGTCATTGTGGCCTCTCTCACTATTCTCCTGGCACAGTTACAGTTTGTGAGGACTTGTGAGGAAGATTTACACATGTTTCATATTCGGGATATATATTATATCGGTCCCATACATTTGGGGCCAAGATGCGGTAGAGGCAGGGCAGCCAACCTGGGACCAGAAAGTCGCAGTTCGACTCCCAACCATTCCCACATGTCGTGTCTGGCCAAGACACCTAATCCCTAATTGCTCCCCGGGCACTCAATAGCTACCCGCTGCTCCACCTGGGTATATCCCAGGTGCGATGGGTCAAATGCAGAGAACTAATTTCGCCATTGTATAGGAACATACAATGATGACAATCTCAAGACTTCCCTTCCCCTATTCCTTCCATTTCTTGGTGATGGATTTAACAGAAGTCCCAAGGATATTAAGAGCCTTAGAAATCCTTTATCTATTCCATGACTTGTATTTCTCAATACTATTTTTATCCGAGTTGCTTGGAGTAGTCTTCAAGGTGTAACAATATCCAGGAATACTGATGAACCAGTCACTAGACCTGTCAGACACAGGTGTTCTTATACTGTAATCACGTCACACATCTACCGTCTTCAGGTGGTTCCCATTTCTTGAGCTGTGAGACTATTGTGGCTGGAGCTCTGTAGAATTAGGACAGTCACTTTAAAGGGGTGAATATTTATGCAATCACTTATTATAAATTACATATTTTATTGACTTGGCATTAAAGTAGTCCCTCGCTACTTGGCGTTTTTTCAACGATTGCCAACTAGTCAAGACTCAAGTGATTGGGATGTTGAGGGATAAAAATTTAACGAAAAAAAACTTTTTGTAGTTTTTTCAATAAGCCTGCACTGTAAGACAAGTCAAAAGAACTACACTACCCAGAAGCCAACAGTACTTCCAGCTGCTGCTTTCTGCCGAAATGGAGGGAAAGTTTTGTATCGCAAATCTACACTATCTGTTAAACTCACAGAAGTGGCAGGAAAGTTGCAAATAATCCTGAAGCTCAATTATCCACGTGCACATCAACCTGGACAGGGCGGTGGGCTTTGTCACTGCAAGGTAGGTCTGCTGGACCAGAACAGAGCTGCTGTTCTGCAGAGCTGGTGAGTAAAATGTTGCAATACAGTACAGTATATATATATATATATATATATATATATATATATATATATATACGTATGTTGTTAAAATTATGTAGGTTTAAGAGTTTAGAACTTTGCAAGAGTGTGGGAACATTTTATAAAGCCTTAATATTGAGGGGGTGTTTGGAGCGTAACCCCCGCGATAATCGAAGTACTACTGTACTTTGTAGAAATCAACTTATACTTTGTCACTAAAATTATTTTATATCAAAAGTCCAATTTATGTGGACACCTATTTATTTATGACAGCAGTAAAAAATATAAAACATCCAAGCAAGTGTATACTTTTCAAAAGGCACTGTATGTTCAAAAATATTAAAAACATTAGACTTTGTACAGAAGCCAAAACAACTCTTATGAAAAGATACTCCAACACAACGAGAATTAGAATTTAAACAAAACAGCAGAAATTAGCCCTGATTCATGTTTTCCGCCTTGGTTGAGTAACAAGTTGCACCTAGTTGTTCATTAACTTGAGTTAGGCTGAATATGTGGTTATAAGAGAAAACTGATAAGGAGATGTATGATGGAACACTGTAACAATTTAATGACTAATGAATTAAGGAACAAGTGGAAAGACATTGTTAAATAGTAAAAAAAATTAAACAGCTGATTAAAATTACTTTGTAATAATCAGAGGTAGACCCTCGTTTGACAACCTGCTAAATGCAGGGGGAGACTGACACCTGATCTTTAACAAACATTGCTTGGTAGGGGGACCCACAGGGAAGTTAACCCACCACCCACTTACTGGGAAAGGATACGCTCTCACACAACATGCCTGCAGATGGCTGGCATGACTGTGCGCTGCTCTAGTATCATGCTGTTAAATTTGAATCCATGGGTTTTAGGTAGTGCTACAGACCAGCAGACTATCTGGAGTCAGGGTGAATATTTCAGAGACACCTTATTTATATCAGCAAGGGGCACTGCGTTTCCACCACTAAAAATAGCCACAGTAAATACTTGGGTTGAACATTCATAGTGCTAACAAAATAATTAAAACTGAGAACTATTCTATAGCTGACTTTGTACAGATTAGACCCACAAGATGGAGGGGATCCTGTCCTGCAACTTACACATTTCTTGGAAACCAATAAGTGGATGGATTTACTGTAGTATAACTGAACACCTCTGAGTATTTGTCCACACGGAGCTTGTTAAATTTGTGACTTACAAGTTAGAATATTCTTAATTGGTGGAAGAACCCAAGTCTTATAAGGAACCTAATGGCTAATTCTAAGTAAACCAAGTTTTAAAGACTTTTAAAAAAGTAATGCATCTAAAAAAAAAAAGAAAAACTACTAAGCTTAAAACATTTATTTGGCTACCATCAGTCAATGAAAAGCTGTAAGCTGATTTTGCTCAGTAAGGCTAATATATCACTTTAATTTTTTAAACTGGGAAAAGCTATCTTTTTGATTCTGAATGTTAAAACAGAAGTCAAAGCATTGTTAAAAGTAGTCCAACCAAAGCAGTCTTGAATTTGCTTGAACTAGTATGAAAAATGGTCAAGAGATCCATCGTGCTCAGTCAAAGACTCTTTATGTGACTGGCATCAATACAGCTGACAAATTTAAGGGATGTTCTCCCATCAGTACAAGGTTTCAGGCATTACAACCTTTCAATGCTCAGGGCACATCGCACTCACCTCTTTGTTTTGATCTGGACTGATTACTGTATTACTTTCTTTGTGCCTTTTGTTAACACCCTTAACAGAGCTGGACACCTTTGAGGGGCAGCATGGGGACAAATGAATATGTACATGTGGAGAGCAAGGGCTGCTGAGCTTCGGGTTAGAAACGTGACATGAAATTCCAGTGTTAGAGTAGGGCACCTCAAGGGAAAAACTCCTCTGTATGGCCCGATGACAGTGCTTTCTATCAGGACTGAGCTGATCTACGTCCGATGAACGGCCTTTATTGCTTTTCTCTGATGACTTTGTTGAGGAAAACAAACAAGCAGATGTACTGCGATAAAGTTTTTTGTAAGTGTCGTCTTTTTTTCCAGAGTTTTCAGCTCGGGAATGAGCTTCTTCAACTGCAGCCATTGTTGAGGCTCCCTTTTCAGGCATCAGTGGTCTCTGATGGGCAAAATGCAGCAGGATGCTGCTAGAGTGAAGATTAGATCTGTCGGGAGCCGATGACAGCTCCATCATTGTATTCCTGTCCTCTGTTTTGCATAATGGTTCATCCTGTAAAGGAATATTAAAGTGCACCATGTGTTTTGTATCCTTAAGCTCAGCTGAGTAGCTTCCTTTGGATTGATGGTGACCACTTACAGCAGTTGTGGTCACTCCCTCTTCTTCTTGTGGGAATTCCCTGGAAGCTGTCTGAAGATGAGACTGAGCAGATCCCCTTGGTGGTAGGTGAGCAAACAGAGAAACGGGACCTACTGGGGAGGCAGGTGGGGTGCTGCAAGGGCTCTTTGGAATTATAATCAAAGAGGAGCACCGTCTCAGCGGGACCTTGACCCTGTGACGAAGTGGAGTTCGCTCCTGGTTTGTCCTGTGCTTTTCTGGAAGCTCTGGCTCAAAGATGCTGTTGCTGCTACAGTACCCTGCATCACTGGCCATGCTGCTGTTGCAAGAGCCTCCGTCGGACCTGGAACCTGCTCCACTCTCACAAACAACAGCTGGGTCTCCATCCTCTATATTGCCATCAAGGTTTCCACAAGGCTGCAGCAAGATTTGCAAGACATTCTTCTTGTGACACCCTCCAGCGTTAACCCTGGGTATGAACACTGAAGAGCACTGACTGTTGGCAAAGTCTGGTGACAGAGGAGTCACCTTCAAGTGGACAGAACTCTGCGCCAGACTCTCTTCTGCGCCATGAGCTGACAAACTGGCTGCCCTCTCCTCACCGTGGCTGCTGAAACCTTCCGACAGGGGGTCCGTGTTGCTTCTTCTTGACGCAAAATGCATGCGGAGCTGACGTGCCATTTATTTAACTCTCTAATCCATGTGGGGCTGGTGAGAGGAGCATGATCAAACTTGCTGGCAGAAAAAAGAGCAAAAGCAACTGCTCCACACGCTGCTCTGTGATCACAATCATTAGTGGCTGTGCATTGCCAAAATAGCTCTGGTGACAAGCTACATTCCTTTCTAGGCTGATCTCAGCTTTTAGTCTGGGGTGGCCAGTGGTTCTGTTTAGAGATATGACCCAAACACATGACCTTTGAAACTAAAGTGTTAGCCCCTTTAAGGAATTAAACCTTAAACAGAAAACAAAACCTCACAAAAATTAAGACAGTTTCCATTGTTTTGATTCCTTACTATAACTAAATTAGGTACAGATTAATATTGGTCAACCTCACTTTCATTTACTCTCCTAGAAAGAAAGAAAAAATAAAGTAAAACAAGAACACGCTTGATCTTAGACTGAAGCTCTGGCAAAGCATTAAATCTGTGTTGGGACACTCTCCTGGGACTCCTGCTGCTGCTATACTACTAATGTTTCTGCTGCCCTGTGCCCCCGCAAATAGTTTTACCCTCTGCTATTGAATTACAGGAAATCAAAGAGGATGAATGTCAACAAAATTCTGCATCAAACTGAGGACTATGTTGCAAAATCAACCACATACAAACATTGTTTTTATAAAGAGCCATTGAATATATCACAAGGATCCAACTGAATGTCATGCAGAAGTCCTTAAAAACTGTAAAATGCTGGAAGAAAGTTTCTATCTAAACCCTTTCAGATGGGATCAAGTAATCCGATGCACACCATCTGTTTTACGAGGAAAAACACAAAATATAAAGAAGGAACGATGACACGACAGTGGTTATATGACACCTCATGTAACGGCCAGTGCTGCTCTTATTTCGTCTCGACGAATGTTGACGGACCATATTTATTAAGGACAACCTATTGTGAGCCCGGCTGACCTATTTCAGAGCATTACTCTGCTTCCAAATCAGTTTCAGTGGAATGTTTAATAGTAGGAGGCCCAGCCAGGACCAGGACATGACTCACTGCAGGACATTGTCACAGTGGGACTCATAACCTCTAATTTAACCAACCTAACAGACTGACGAAAAACCTTTGATTGGATATGAACCACTTTTCCAGTCAGTACAGGTAAGTGATTGTGAAGGTAATCTGACAGCCATAAAAATGATGGAGTCAAAATGCATATATAGTTTATCACATATTTATATTACAGGTCTCTCTTGTAAATGAGATTACAGGTCTCTCTTGTAAATAAGTCCCCATGGCTCAATGGGACTAAGCTGTTTAAATAAAGTTTGAATGAATAACAATATAGCAATAAGACAACAAAACCTTCTGTAATTAGGTCATGAGTTCTACATCAATGTGAACAAAAACACCAGTTTTATAAAAAATAAAAATTCAGAGAACAATTCTGTGGTGTAGTTAGTACAGGCTGAGTCAGTGTGGTGTGGTTTGAGAAAGGTCCATCAGCAGGTACAGAAGGAATGAGGTGGTCGAGTTACGAGTTTCTCAAATGTGTTTAATTACTTCTTGATATGGATTAATTCTAATTAATTAATTCATGAGTTCTAGAATTGCGCCGCTCAAGGTGGCTGCATGTTGGAGCAGCTCTGTTACTTTCATTCTGAGATTTTGCTTTTGGAAACTTTAATTCCTGTTTTTCTGGATGTAAATAACATTTTTTGGATGACTGTTTCCTCTGGTATCAGATGCTGTGCAGCTCGAAGGATTTTTACTGAAACTTTTTTAGTTTTGGACATTTGTTATGATGTGAAACCATGGCAACAAGGCAGTTTTCTACAACCAACAGCAGCTGATTAACATCTCAAAAGCTCAACTAATATCTCAACTACAGCCCCAAATCTCAAAAGAGTTGAAAGGATGTTCTGTGGATGCATTCTCATCTACCTGCCAGCTGTGCTCGAGTGCCTGGCCACTGAGAACCTGGAACTAGCAGGAAACACAGCTCATGACAGCGGAAGGACAGGATTGTCCCTTGGCACCTAAAGTTAGCTGTCCGCAGCGATGAGGAGCTCGGAAAACTGCTGGGAGGAGTGGCCATCGCTCTGGGAAGAGTTCTGCCCGGCATTCGGGCGGTCCTACAGCCCGGAGGAACCGAGCCTGGGTGGACGGATCAGACGGCTTCTGCGGCCAGTTTCTTAGGATCCACTGTGGGATGGACCTTTTACAAGATATCCTTCCTGTCTACAGCCATCAGCATCTATAACATCTCTTAATAAAACGAGGATAACGAGTTCCATCAACAAATAATTTCTCTTTGGGATTAATAAAGTATTTTTGAATTGAATTAATCAACCTCAAAATGACTCCAAAAAATCTGTTACCATTTGTCTAATCTGACTCATGATATCGAGAGGAAAACACAACGTAAACAAGCATCTGAAAAATAAAGAAAATATTCTGGGGGAACAAAGACAGGCATATGTTATAAATAGAATGGACAACGAGAAACTTGTTCGCAAAAAAAGAGCATCACAAAAATCCGTTTCATTTGAACCCTATTTTAATGTTTACATCAACTTTGTTCTATAATTTGATTGGAAAATTATCTGCAAGTTTCATTAACAATAATAAAAATTAAAAAAAATCAAGACTAGTTGCAAATCTTCATAAATCAACAAAATCTGAATTTAGTGTACAGAAGCGAGGAGGAAGATAAAAGTCCATTATCACTGCATGATTATTCTACATTTATAAATTTCTAAAAAATATATTTTCTTTTAAAAAGCTGCTTCTACTTTGAGTAAGATTATTCATTGGAACATTAATATTTAAATGTGTTTGTGGTTAATTATTTCTACCATGTTTGCTCTCAATAAATAAAATAAAATGAAATAAACCAGCCCTGTGATGGACTTGCAACCTGTCCAGGGTGTCCCCCACCTCTTGCACAGTGATGGCTGGACATGGGCACCAGTGACCCAAAAAGGAAGAAGCAGATAAAAAATAATGGATGGATGGATGGATGGATGGAAAATTAAATAAAAATATATACATAACACCAAAGGTAAAAATCAGATCTGTTTTTTTTAATCACTTAGTATTTATGAAGACAGTAAGAAATTGTCCAAATTAATGTATCATTAACCCTGATGCTTTAGTTTTTTTATTTAAAATTACCATAAATTAAATTTTCCCTTTTTTATCTGTTAAATGTTTACAGTTTTAATGTCACATCTGTTGTGGTGTTAATGGATTAAACAGGTAACCATAGCATCTTCTGCATACTACTGATGCATACAACAGCCTGACTGATATATCGGCAGGGCTGATATATCAGGTCGATATAGATGTTAGGGGACATATCGGTATCTGTGATAATTGTCCCATTATGCGCCAGTATAAATACTGGGAACAAGCCGTGTCCTTACTTGCAAAAACTGTAATTGTACAATGTATTCAGCAAAGGATGCATGAAGACTACTTTCAAGTCATGGCCGTTCACTTAAGTTTCACTTTCAGGGCAGCCGAAGCGGGGAGCAATACTGTGTGGCATATTTGGCTGAACAGAGCATGGTGAGTTTACTTTAACTGATCTGTAGAATAAATCATCAATCATAAATTATGTTCAATCCTTCAACCCACTTGTCATTAGCTATATGACTCTCAAGTTAGAAAGCTAATGTTTAGATAAACTAGCATAGGCTATTGACTTGTAGAGCTTTTTATACACAATAAATCTAACGGAGAGGATATCAGTGTTAGCAACGTTTTCTTTGTCATCCTCAATGAAATGCATTGTTTGTCTGAAATTTTTACTTCTCTGCAAAGAAAAATAAACTCAGCTGCAATCAATACTAATTAGACCTTCACCGTACGTGACTGTTTAAACAATGAACAGGGTGTTTCTTTGTTTAGTTTATATTTTTGTAACACACTTCATAACTTTATGGTGAATAGTGAAGGATAGAAAATGTGAGCACACATTAGGAAGACTGTTTCAAGACTTCAAGTGTTAAAACAAGTTTAAAAGTAGCTGTTTACTTAAGATTACTGGGGGTGGACAAAGCTAAAAAAAATTCAGCCAATATATTGGTTATTGGCATTAGCCTGTCCCTCCCAATATCGGTATCAACGATAGCCAAAATTTCCATATCGTGTGGGCTTGAATGCATACGCTCAGTTCATGCGGTCTCTGAAAGTGAAACTCGAGGTACTTCACAGAGGAACTCTTTGTAGGAAAATGAAAATCTTGATTAAAAAAAAAAAGAAAAGAAGATTTGTGACTTATGTTCTAAATAACCTATTTACTGCGAGTGTGAGACTGCTTCCAGTTGTTGAGGCTTAATGAATCTGGTGAAATAAAAACACAAAACGTTTAACCTGCTCAGCTGAAACAAAGCACGTGCGTTTTATAGCATCAACAAAATCACTCATGCAGGTCTTTCCATAATAAAAGCAAAATCTGGATTAACGGTTGTGCTACATTTAAACTCTTGTTTTTTTTTTTATCTGTTGTGCTACACAAATTTATAAAATGATACTATAAACAGCACTAGTTTAAAGGTTGGCAACAGTACTAATGAAAAGGAAAACAGAACCAACTGTATTTAAACTATGCTGCTGAAAAGACAAAAACCCACAAGTGCATTTTTCTTTTGGTGCAGTTCTTGGAATTTCTGAAGAGCAGTGGCATGTACTCAGAAACACATTCAAAGCACTGACACACCCTCCAAAGTACTATGAAATCCACCTGAAGCAAGACAGGGCAGACCTTAGTCAGTCACACCCAAGTTTATGTTATCATGTGACTGTACACATGTGATATGGTGAAACAGTCCAGAAACATTCTGTCAGTACACACACACAAAAGAGAATATCCCATGGTAACAGAAGAACAAAGATTATTTCCGCATGTTCTGTTTTACAACAAAACAATTGCCTTTATATGAACGCCCGAGTCAAACCTTGTGCCACAAATGCAAGAAATGTCAGAAAAACACAAAACAGAAAAATAAGAACGTGATTGCTTGAAGGTAGTGAACAAAACAATTGTAACTGCTCTCTGCTGAAGGTCTTTCATGCGTCACATATTGCACAGATTTAACAAGAAAATCTTTTTAAAACATACTACATATGTCCAGGCATGTACTAAGTTGTTGTTCTAGGAACCCAATTTTCTTCTTCTTGGTAACTTGCATCTGTAGGACAGGCTGATGCAAACAGCACCGAGCCATATGATCCATCAGGAAAACAAAAACCAAAGCATGTATATACAACTCACTGAATGAGTCTTTGTTTGAACTTTACACTTACCCATATTAACATTTTTGTTTCCAGTATAAATCGCATAAAACATTTTAAAAAAAAGCACAATTTAGTTGGTGCTTTTCAAAATATTTATGTGCGACTAAGCACACAAGGTGATATTTGGTGTGGCCAAACTTGGGACTTGAGAGCTGTTCATGTCCACTGACTGCTTAACTGTGTTTACATCACATATACACTTACAGCCACTTAGCCATAAGTCTTAAAACAGAAAAGTTGCCTTTACTGAGGTCTTGACATTCATGTATCACAAGATCTAGCACGTTACTGGGGCAGCAGCTCAACGGATATCCTGTTTATAACATAATCAGTAGGATCTACAGTCACTTCCGTCTGCCATTTCCTTCAGATTAGCGGCTTGACGTATGAGTACGGTGTTCGTGGAACTGTTGTGAGCATTCCTTTATCTGTAATTTTGACAGATTCAACCATTCACACAGACTGCGTGAAAGTCATCCCTAAAAGGTTTTACGAAGGCAGCTCTCAGCAGAACACACCAACGGTGACGCTGTAAAGATTATTTTAACTTTACTGACTTCATATGTTTGGTCTCAAGTTACAATCACTCATCAAATCAAATCATCCAACTTTACTTGTCCAAACTGTATTTATGTGCATTTTAACAAAGTCATAGATACAGTATAAGCAAAGGCCTATCATTCTTTAAAGTAATGAATATTGCATGCTGATTTCCACGCTAGAGATTTTAAACTAAGATCATCTTTAAAGGGAAGACTTACAGTGGTGCTTGAAAGTTAGTGAACCCTTTATAATTTTCTATATTTCTGCATAAATATGAACTAAAACATCAGATTTTCACAGAGTCCTAAAAGTAGATAAAAAGAACTCAGTTAAACAAACAAAACAAAAATATTATACTTGGTGATTTATTTATTGAGGAAAATGATCCAATATTACATATTTGTGATGGTAAAAGTATGTGAACCTCTAGGACTGGTAGTTAATTTGAAGGTGAAATTAGAGTCAGGTGTTCAATTAATGGATGATGATCATGTGTGAGTGGACACCTTGTTTGATTTAAAGAACAGGGATCTATCAAAGTCTGCTCTTCACAACATGTTGGTGGAAGTGGATCATGGAGATTTCTGAGGACCTCAGATAAAGAGTTGTTGATGCTCATCAGGCTGGAGAAGGTTACAAAACCATTTCTAAAGCGTTTGGACTCCACCACAGTCAGATTGTGTACAAATGGAAGAAGTTCAAGACCATCGTTGCCCTCCCCAGGAGTGGTGGACCAACAAAGATCACTCCAAGAGCAAGACATGGAATAGTCAGCGAGGTCTCAAAGGACCCCAGGGTAACTTCTAAGCAGCTGAAGGTCTCTCTCACATTAATGTTGATGTTCATGAGTCCACCATCAGAACACTGAACAACAATGGTGTGCATGGCAGGGTTGAAGGAGAAAGACACTGCTCTCCAAATAGAACATTGCTGCTTGTCTGCAGTTTGATAAAGACCATGTGGACAAGCCAGAAGGTTGTTGGAAGAATGTCTTGTGGACAGATGAGACCAAACTAGAACTTCTTGGTTTAAATGAAAAGTGTTATGTTTGGAGAAAAGAAAACAGCATTCCTTTCATAAGAACCTTATCCCATCTGTGAAACATGGTGGTGGTAGTATCATGGTTCACACTCGTTTTTCTGCATCTGGGCCAGGACGGCTTGCCATCATTGATGGAACAATGAATTCTGAATTATATCAGAGAATTCTGAAGGAAAATGTCAGAACATCTGTCCATGAACTGAATCTCAAGAGAAGGTGGGTCATGCAGCAAGACAATGACTCTAAACACACAAATGGTTCTACCAAAGAATGGTTCAAGAAGAATAAAGTTCATGTTTTGGAATGGCCAAGTCAAAGCCCTGACCCTAACCCAATCCAGATGTTGTGGAAGGACCTGAAGCAGCAGTTAATATGAGGAAACCACCAACATCCAGAGTTGAAGCTGTTTTGTACAGAGGAATGGATAAAATTCCTCCAAGCTGGAGTGCAGGACTGATCAACAGTTACCAGAAACATTTAGCTGCAGTTATTGCAGCACAGGCTGGGGGGGGGGGGGGGGGGGGCACACCACATACTGAAAACAAAGATTCACATACTTTTACCACTCACAAATATGTAACATTGGATCATTTTCCTCAATAAGTAAATGACCAGGTATAATATTTTGTCTCATTTGTTTAACTGGGTTCTCTATCTACTTTTAGGACTTGTGTCCAAATCTGATGATGCTTTAAGTCATATTTGTGTAGAAATATAGAAAATTATAAAGGCTTCACAAACTTTCAAGCACCCCTGTAGTGTGTGTTAATAACTCTCAGCTACTACCACATCAAGCTTTAGCTCAGTATCTGTAAATTTGACTAGGCTATAGCTATTTGTGTGTTGGCTAAGGTCCAGTACCTCTAGTGACCAAATAAAATTAGGTTGACTTCAAAACAAACAGTTGTAGATGTACACCCTGTGGTTAATGGTATAAAGCAACTATAACTCAAACAACTTAAGATCATACCAACAAAAATTTAAATTGTAAACTGAAACTAAATAGCTGCACACCTAAATTTATCTCTGTGTGTGACATATGACTCTGAATCTCTACAAACAAAGGTGTTAGGATGTCCTTATGGAAGCCAGATTTACCCTTATTTACAGGTGTGAGTAATAAGGTATCTTTGGTTTCCAACAATATCTCACATTGTGGCAAAATAAGGGTCCCTGCATATTTAACAGGCAGTCAAACCAAAGTCAATCCTGCACTGACTGGAGGATACCCATATCTACAGAAATATGACACAGTGCTTGTGTACTTGACACCGCCTTATCCGAGGCTGCCATTTGTCCTAACAGTAAGTTATCTGCCATTTCAAGAACGACTAAGTCTGAGCTGCTCTACAAGAGTGATGAACGTGGACATTGCAAGATTATGGATTGCTAAGAATCAGGAAAAAGACCCATACACAACTTGAAAGTGGATCAGAACAGCAAAACTGAATCAGTCTGAAAGACATTTAAGCTGACACCTAGACTTCTATAAAGGTTTATATCTTAAACTCTATCCACATTTTCAGCGATTTACCTGTGTGCCGCTACCATCTAATTTAGGCGTCTTCGCTCATCAGAGCTAACAATAATCTACAGCTATCCACAGTTTATCCATGTTCTTTTCTCCAGTTTTGCCTTAATAGACGTAAAAAAAGCAAGCAAAGCAAAGTACCATAGTAATAATAAAAAAGAAAAATCTGTCCAACAATGCTATAAAACATGATTTTTCAAGCTTACCAGACGGTTTTCATCAAACACCTCAAACAACAAGCGGTGACAGGAGGGAAGCACCTAAAACACAAGAAGGATTGCTAAATGATCCATAAGGTAGTGAAAGAATGAAATATGATTTTTGCTGAACAACCCCAAAAGTTTTCAGTCAACAACTTTTCATGTTTTACTCTAGGCATCCTACAATGTAAATAATGCAGATTTATTTTAGGTGTCACTTACTCTGAAATAGAATTCTTCATTCCACTTTGGGTCCAGAGTCTTTATGCATCAAAATAAAAAAGTAAAACGTGAAATATGAGTGAAGCACAGAACTGAAGTATCACTTGAACATAAGCATCTACCCACTTACTCACTTTTTTAATCGTCTTAGTCTGCAGGCTTGCAATTTCTCCAATGACGGGATCATACAGAGACAACCTTGTATAAGGATCACTGCAACAGAAACATTTTTTACAGACGTCCATTTAAAACACGTTCGGGTTTTTCTGTGTCCGCTTTATGTCACTATCAGATAGTAATCAACCCATAAGCCTTGAAGAGAACAGTTATGGTTACACATTGCTCTTATAAAGAGTGAAATTATTGTTATAATGATTTGAGGCACTTTCATTTAAACCACATCCATTATTCCCATTATATAATTATTCATTACCCAGCTCTAATGGCTGCACTGTTTTGTCATTAGTAACGCATGAAGAGACCAAAGCATTTTAAAATGACCAATTACTAATATTATGATAATTGGAAATAAAGATGTTTAATTTTCAAAGCACATTAGAATGTTGTGAATGTGGTATTAAACTACCATCCTTTGCAAAAAGAAATATTCTTTCCTATATTCAAAGCAAACAGAGAGCTGGGGCAGAACAATATGGAGTACAAGTCTACACTTGCTTGTTTTTTAAGGTAAAACTAAAAGTTTTCTCTAAAGAGTCACCTTCACCCTTAGTAGTAACAGTAAGTGATCTATAGAGGTTTAGTGACAAAAACACCTGTTCAGGTTCATCTGAACTTACTGTAAATAAACGCCTGAGTGCTGTTTGTTGCCTTTCCCAGCCCTGGGGCAAATTTTTAACAAACACAAAAAAAAAAGCACAAATATAAAATGATTTACAGTGTCAAATGTATAATTATGCACTCTTCAGTGGTTCTTGTTGGCTTTTCAAGCCTGCACACAAGACATGACTTCAATCAAAAACTTCAGAGACTTATGTTATTTTAGAAAGTCATGATAACATTTTGTGAAATTGACTTAATTTTTTTATTTAATTTTATTTCCCCAAATCAATGAAAAGACATGATTATGCCATTTCATTTGAAACTAAAAATAACTTTTTAGTGTTAGATTGTAACTTTGTATCAGCAGAAGGCGATGCATCTGTCCCATCCATCATAAACAAGCTCCTTTGTTGAATTTTTATTTGTGTTTTTGGTGGATGTAGGTTGCTAATAGAACAAATAAGGATTTGTAACAATATCAAAATTACAGTCAATTATACAGTTAGCATGCCATGCAGTGATTAAATAAATATGCCTTAACGTGTCTAACTTACCTGGCACCAAGAATGTCCTTTTTGGCCAGCCCGATCCCAGAAATAACTTTCACTTTAAGGATTCTGGAGTCATCCTGAAAAACAAATGAGTTTAGATATATATATAAAATTCCTTAGAGCAGGGGTGGGCAATTATTTTTTCCATGGAGCCACATGAGAAACAGCAAATATTGTGGAGGGCTGGCACAAATGACTTTTTCATTCAACCTTTATTTAGACAGGTAAATCCCATTGAGCCTCGAGAACTCATTTACAAGAGAGACCTGATTTCAACTTAACTCAATACTGCATAATATTAATAGTATTTCATTATTAAAAGCAGTACATAGCACTGTTTTAACAAGCTGGTAAGAGTATTTGTTATGATTAAGCAACGAAAAAGCGAGGTTTCCTTACAAAAAATGTCATTTATTCAATTAAATTTCCCAGTACAATGGTAAACTGTTAACATTTTTACCATTTATGACGTTATATTAATGATCATTTTCAGTCACATTCACCCCAAAATTCATTTTGAGTTTTATATACTGCTGGAAAAAGTTCTTAGCTTTGTAAATATATCACAATATTGTCTTTGTACTCCAAATATTATGAAACATCATATAATAGTGATCGTCACTGAACTGTGATTTCGAGTCCCGGTTCTTTACGTGCCTACATTTGTAGTCTAAACATCTCATTTGGTGTTTATCAGTTCTTTTTTCTTGTTTAGTGAGAGAAGTTTAGTCTCTGTTGGGCTTTAACGGAAATGTTAAAGTCAGGTTGAAGGTCTGAGGTGGAGATGTGAAGCAAAGCTGACATCATCAGTGAGAGAGGATCTATATCTGGATTTGGTTAACTTCATTTGTTTACATATGTATTTTGTAATTCCCCTTACGGGGGCCGGTCAGAGTCAACCAAAGGGCCGCATGTGGCCCTGGGGCCGTACAACGCCCAGGTCTGCCTTAGAGGGTTGGTACATGATGACCTGATGGCAAATATTTAAGCAAACCTGAAGCGTTCACCGAGTAAAAAACAGAACAAAAAAACAGCTGCATAAGTTTAAAACAGTAATTGCATATTTTTTATCATTCGTATTGGCCTGTTTGAGAAGTCGACTGATAAGAGTCAATACCAATTTTAGGCCAATTTGTTTGATAGAAAGTGGATAAAGATAATGGATGGTTTGCTTATGATCATAAATACAGCTCGTCTAAAACGCTCTTTTAATATCCGGTCCTCTGACTGACCTGTTGCCATTTATCGTACCCTAATTAGCAGCAAAATGCTCCTCCAGCTGTTTCTTCATACCACTCAACCAGTTTTAGCTTCTCTCCATTGGCTCCCTGTCAAATTTGGAACAGAATTCAAAATCTTACCTCTAACCTACAAAGCTCTCAACAACTTAGCTCCATCTTATATTACAGATCTTATTGTTCCATATTTTCCTAACAGAGCACTTCACTCTCAGACTGCAGGTTTACTTGTGGTTCCTAGAGTTTCCAAAAGCAGAATGGGAGGCAGATCTTTATCAGGCTCCTCTCTTGTGGAACCAACTTCAAGTTTCTGTCCATGAGGCTGACACAGTTTTAAGATTAGGCTTAAGACTTTCCTTTTTGATAAATCCTATAGTTAGGGTCGGCTTGGGTTCCCTGACGTACCCCTTAGTTATGCTGCTATAGTTTTAGACAGCTGGTGGACAAATGACCACATTTTCTCACACTGCTGCTGTCTTTACTTGCTCTACTCTACCTGTTTGTATTTGTAATTATTTCTATGTTAACATGTTTTTTGTCTTTCCTCCTATAGAAAGTACATCTGGACCTGCCATTCTGTGTTCATTTGTTTCTACTTCCTGTCCTCTCAAACCCAGTTGGTTGAAGCAAATGGCCACTTGTCCTGAGCCTGGTTTTGCTGGAGGTTTCTTCCTGTTAAAAAGGACGTTTTTCCTTTCCACTGTCTCCTTTGTGCTCGCTCAGGATGGGAGACTGTGACGAAGTGACGATTCTACACAACTTTTACTAATTGGCTTTTATTTAATTCTGTTCAATTCAACCTTTATTTCTAAAGGTTAGTTTTATTGAACCTCAAGGACTCATTTACAAAAGAGACCTGTTTTATAATGTATGTAAATGTTTTAGTACAGAAACCTGAGACTAATTCTGTTGTGACTTGGAGCTGTAGAAATAAACTGAACAGAATCGAACCTACAGTCTTTTGGTGGCTCTGTCTCAACTCTTATGAGATATGTTGTGTCCATAAAATTAAAATATTGCCTTATATTTTTTCACAATGTGTACATATTTTTTTTTTTGTGTGTAAACATTTTATGAGTTAACTTTGTTCAATAGAGAAAAACAATATGGGTTCATGAAATCTACAAATAATTGCATTCTGTTTTTATTTACTATTTTACACAATGTCTCGTTATAGAAAAACGCTTAATATTCATATTCATTTCAGAGAGCTAGCTTGTGAAAAAAATTAAATAAAAATAGCATAAAGTAGATTTGGTCAGTGTTTAATGTCTAATAGGCATAAAAACAATTAAATTATATGAAAGCCTGCTGCTCATCTCTGCGAGGGTTAAAAGGAGTTCATAGGTTACTAGTGATGACAATATCAAGGCAAGACCTTTGACAAGGGTCCACAGACTATGTAATTTATGTAGTTTAGTGTACATTTGCCTCAACATTCTATTCAGCACTGGGTCTTTGTGCCAATTAAAAGCACCTGTCCTGAAAGACAAAACAAAAAGATAAACATCAAGTGCAACAACACCGCCATACCCACAGATGTCCCTGTTTTTTAATCAGCTTAGCATGCTCAGGTTAATTACTCAAGGAAAGTAGTTAATAAGATCTGCAGCATAGAGATGAGAGCCCAAAGCTTTAATCCCAGCAAATCGCTTTAATCCCAGCAAATCTAAACTTAAACAGGCATAAATTGGCCATAAAGAAATAATAAAATAATTTTAACTTACAGCAAAAATGTCATGATTACAACTTTAATTGAAACTAATATTTTTTAAAAAATTACAATCAATTACAAAATTATGTAGTTTAATCACCTAAACAATTAAATTTTTACTCTTTGCAGTCACGAAGGCAAGTCAGACTCATATCAGTGGTTATCGTGTCCCTAAATTAAAAATTTGTGAGTAAAATTTAACGATTGCAAACTACAACAATCGTTTGTTTACCTAGAAAAACAGCTTAAGTGATTTCCAGTTAACGATCTACTCAATTGTTTGGTACCTCACATTTGTTTTTTTTTAATCGCCTTTTACGTATAAACTAATTATAAATTAGTTTAATTAGTATTTAAGTTGTTTTCTATGTTTTCTATATGGATCTTATATTGTGTCTGAAATAAAGTAAATGATGATGATTAATTTTATCATAGCAACGTGCAATGTTGTGGGGTGTCTGAATAACTGAAAAACAGGTAGATATGAACACACTTAACTAAATATAGTTCAATGAACCGGAAGTAGGCGTGACATTATCTAGACCACAAAGCGTCGCAAAATACTGACTTTGAGCATGCGCAGTAAGTGAAAAAAGATCAATACTGTAGGCTTGCACTTGTTGGGTATGTTTTCAACAAATGTATGTGGATATTCAATGACAGAAGCTTAATTCGTAAGGGATTAAAAATAAATAGTTATGTTATATATATAATTTCTCCTGATAAACACAATTTAGCCTTCGGATGATGTAACATCCTGCCAGCAACTTCAGAGCATTTCCCGTCAGCCTCATACTTTTTGAATCATCAAGACAATAAATCAGTCACGGTGGTTTAATTTAACCCTTCATGGAGATAAACAGCAGAGGCTGGACAGTTTGAAACACTGACAAACTGAGTTGTGTTAAAAGTTTGGCACGAAGGCGTTGACAGTTCCACTAAACAAACTCAAGAAAGCTAGCTTATCAACCATACCAGTTTTGTTTTTTTTACTAAAACGAACAACTGGCATAACGCCCCTCCCTTAAAAAAATAAATAACAATAATAATACATCGCAAGTTAACTACTTACTGAGTAAGCTAGCGTGGCATTTGGTCTAGTTTGTGCTCAGTTAGCCGCAGTTAACTAGTTAGCTCGATCTGACAAACGGCTGGGTCACGTGAGCAGAACGATGTGGTTTTAGTTTACCTCATCCGTCTGAAGTCCTCGAATCTGCGTAGGAAGTACAGCCATGATGATATTCTCTTTCCGCACAGAGAAAGACGGCAAAGAAGAAGTTTCTCCGGCCAGCAGTTATCCCTCAGGTGTTTCGCCTCTTTTTAGCTCCTCCGTGTGTTTACTGATAGCTACGCGGACCGAGCGCCATCGTCATTCGCTCATCCTTTTCCTCCTCCTCCTCTTCCTCCTCCTCCTCCTCTTCCTTGTTTTCTTCCACAGCTTGAGGAAAGAAATCCAGAGCAAACCAAAACAGAAAGTCCAGGTGCCTGAAAAAGTTGGACGAGTAGACTGAAATGCAGTTATTTGACTGGTGATGTTTGAATTATTCATACGTTCGTCTGTTCTTTAACTTGCCTTTATGTATACCGGTAGTTGATGACCTTTGAACTAAAGACAGTCAGCCAAGAGAAGCTAAATCATGAATGTAATGACTTTTTGTATTATTACTTTTTATTTGTGTATTCGAAAAGTCCGTCAGATCCTCCTGTCTTACGTGGATTCTGAACTGGGTGGTTTAGATCCTGTTTAACTGTGTGATGGACCTCAAGGCTCCATACTTGGCCCCCTTCTCTTCTCCCCATCCTTATCTAAACTATCGTTGGAAACATGGTGTGGCTTTTCATTTTTATGCCAATGACAGTCAAATCTATATGCTGCTAAAACAGTGGAACCAGTACTCTGCGATCCAACTCTTGTGTTTGTGAGCCCTTTAATGAGTGAACTGAAGACTGAGGTACTGTTGTTTGTACCCAGTGATTCTTCCAAATCCATGCTTTAATCTCCACTCAAATTGACTTTATTGTATTTTATTGTGAAAAGAGCAGGTGTTTTAGGTTTATTGAAATGACCATTATATGTGAAAGGGAAAGAATCTTATGTGTATCTACTCACTTGTTTTATAAATGCTGCAGTCACTATTTTTTTTTTAATTAGAATGAAACTTCATTTCAAATTGCATTTAAAAACAACTAAAGTGCAGTAATGTAAAAACAAACAAAACAAAACTCAAAACCAACTGGTTTAAATAACCAAGTTAAAAAAGATCTTAACAATAGCAAATAAGATAAGCATACACCTGGCAGAAGCTCAATTACAGGTTTTATTTAAACTTGGGGGTGGATCTAGGTTTCCCTAATCTTAAATATATAACCGTCATTAAAATAAATATTACTCGAACACAAGTTTATGGCTGCAGAAACATAAACAGCAGTGTGTTGGAAAAGTGCAGACCCTTTGACCTAACAACAATCACAAGTTAACTTTCCTCTGGGTTAGTGTTTACAGGTTTACTGCTACACAGGCGTACACCTGGAAGGCATGAGCTCCAGCACCGCTTTATGTTGAGTTCACCTGCAGCCCTCACCTACTGCTGTTTAGAAAACAAAACTTTTTTTTTCTTTCCATAAAACACAAATGACCAAAGAGCCCAAAATACTACCTGCAGCAAGAGGAGTGTTCAAACAAAGGATTAAGAAATATTGTTTTGTTAGTTTTTAGGCTTGTGTGACAGGACATGACTAAAATATCCAAACATTTGATTATGAGACATTTATTCTTCACTTCTCATACACACATGGCTCCAAAAATGTCAGTTCACAGACGTAAATAGTAGGGATGCACGATATTGGATTTTTGGCCGATATGTCAATATGTTAAATCTTATTTGGTTGATAACCAATACCAATACTGATATTTTCCCCTAGACCTACTTACAGAGACTACACAGCTTTCTCTGCTGTGGAATTAAAATGCTACATTATTCTGCATGGTCTTTGTCAATTTGGCCTGCTACCAAATGCAGATGCCAAAATGGGGCTGAAAATGATGCAACACTTCAACTTGGATTATGTTTAATGTCAAAAGTATTTGTGACATTTACTCTAACACAGTGACAACACTTGAACAGTGCAAATTTGTAAATTTTTGCAAATCAAACCTGTTCACAAGCGAATATGTAGTAGTACATTAATAGATATGCTTGACAGTTTCTTAAATTAAAAATTAACTTGAAACTGAAGCCTTTTATATCGGTGAGTTATTTTGATGGAATGGACGATGTTTAACTTTATCACTAATACCTGCCGATACCAATACCATGCCGATAATATCGTGCAGCATCCCTAGTAAATACAAACCGGATTCCAAAAAAGTTGGGACACTAAACAAATTGTGAATAAAAACTGAATGCAATGATGTGGAGGTGCCAACATCTAATATTTTATTCAGAATAGAACACAAATCACAGATCAAAAGTTTAAACTGAGAGAATGTATCATTTTAAGGGAAAAATCTGTTGTTTCCAATTTCATGGCGTCAACAAATCCCAAAAAAGTTGGGACAAGTCCATTTTTCCCACTGTGTGGCATCCCCCCTTCTTCTTACAACACTCAACAGACGTCTGGGGACAGAGGAGACCAGTTTCTCCAGTTTAGAAATAGGAATGCTCTCCCATTCATGTCTAATACAGGCCTCTAACTGTTCAATCGTCTTGGGCCTTCTTTGTCGCACCTTCCTCTTTATGATGCGCCAAATGTTCTCTATAGGTGAAAGATCTGGACTGCAGCTGGCCATTTCAGTACCCGGATCCTTCTCCTACGTAGCCATGATGTTGTGATTGCTGCAGAATGTGGTCTGGCATTATCGTGTTGAAAGATGCAGGGTCTTCCCTGAAAGAGATGGCGTCTAGATGGGAGCATATGTTGTTCTAGAACCTGAACATAGTTCTCTGCATTAATGGTGCCTTTCCAGACATGCAAGCTGCCCATGCCACAAGCGCTCATGCAACCCCATACCATCAGTGATGCAGGCTTCTGAACGGAGCGTTGATAACAACTTGGGCTATCCTTGTCCTCTCTGGTCCGGATGACATGGCGTCCCAGTGTTCCATAAAGAACTTCAAACCGTGACTCATCTGACCACAGAACAGTCTTCCATTTTGCCACACTCCATTTTAAATGACCCCCGGCCCAGTGCAAACGTCTGAGCTTGTGGAGCTTGCTTAGAAATGGCTTCCTCGTTGCATTGTAGAGTTTCAGCTGGCAACGGTGGATGGCACGGTGGATTGTGTTCACTGACAATGCTTTCTGGAAGTATTCCTGAGCCCATTCTGTTATTTCCTTGACAGTGGCATTCCTGTTTGAGGTGCAGTGACGTTTAAGGGCCCGGAGATCACCAGCATCCAGTAGAGTTTTACGGCCTTGACCCTTACGCACAGCGATTGTTCCAGATTCTCTGAATCTTTTGATGATGATATGCACAATTGATGATGATAACTTAAAAGTCTTTGCTATTTTACGCTGGGTAACACCATTCTGGTATTGCTGCACTATCTTTCTGCGCAACAATGGTGGAATTGGTGATCCTCTTACCATCTTGGCTTCTGAGAGACACTAACACTCTGAGAAGCTCTTTTTATACCCAATCATGTTGTCAATTGACCTAATTAGTGTTAATTGATTAAACTTTTGATCTGTCATCTATGTTATATTACGAATAAAATATTGACATTTGCCATGTCCACATCATTGCATTCAGTTTTTATTCACAATTTGTTTAGTGTCCCAACTTTTTTGGAATCCGGTTTGTATATATATATTTTTATCCTTTTCATTTGTATTACAGAAACAACACATTGGACCATGTTGAATCATTGTGCTGAAATTAGACAGGATGAGAAATTTATCATTTTATTTCACATGGACCAAGTTCTTCCTTTAAGTCTCAGTAGTTTGTTGCCTTTCTGTGCAACTTAAAAATAAGTGAATTTTGCTACGCATCAAGATTGAGATGATTAAACACATTTTTACTTCATGTTTTTAACTTTTGATTAAAAGTATATTTATTATTTTTCAGGTGTAACCAGTGCCATTACTAATCATTTTATTCAATCAGAGAAGCAGTGACCGGCTATAAAACCTGTAAAATGTTAGTGGAATACTGTTTTTATAAAATTTACTTTGGCATTCAGTGTAAAAATGTAAAATACTGTATATTAGCTCAGCGTATCAAACGACACAATGTTAAAAATTGATGAAGGTGCGTAATGTATTTTTATTTATTCATCTTTTTTAGTCTCCTCGTGACTCAATGAGACTAATTATAAATAAAGGTTGGGTGAAAACAAAACAGTCACGTTTAAACATAAAGAAGCCGGGTTTTATTGAAAGGTTTGTATTTAATTATTTCTGTTGCTTCATTCTTTAAATATTTAGGAAGTAAATGAGCTGTGGTTCATCGGTTGAATCGGAGATTTATTTAAAGATATTGCATTAATTTTATGCCATAAAAGACACTTCTCATAACGTCTAAACAACTTGTTTTAAATCACCGTTATTCAGTTTCACTTTTTTCTTTCAAATAGACCAACAAAAAAAGAAAGAAACCCAGACTTTTGCAGAGTACCTAAAAATGTTTATTAGTTTAAAAAGTGTTTTTAAAAAACGTACCAATAAGCACTTCCCCTTAAAAAAGCAACAGCTAAAATGCAAAATAAAATAAAATGTAAAAAGCCACAGCAAAAATAATTTAAAGTGGAGAGAAGCTCTGCTGCCTTGAACCACTTACAAGAGGAAGGGTAAAAATCTTCATTAAACATTAGTGCTAACAAACACACCGGTAAATATCCAAACACAGACAACAGAATAAATAATAAATAAGTAAAGCTTGTTTAACGTCCTACATTATGATTCTGAGTCAAAACCATTTCTTGCTACAATTAAAAAGTCGACTTTTGGCTGTTAGTCAGATTTTGCATTTTTAATGTATCCAGACATTAATCTTGGAGCATATTTAGTGCCATTTTGAAACAAGTGCAACATCCAGTTTTAAAAGATTAGAGTTAAAGCCTCTCATTACAGACCACATGTTGACAAACTAAAAAAAACAAAGTAAAATATATGAAACATGTCGTGAGGCGACGCCGAGAAGAAACGCAGGTCACACAACTACACGAGGTTGTTAAAGGCTACACAAACGACACGCTGCAAATAAAACGCTGAAAACTAACCACACTTCAGTCTGTACAGAGTGCAGCAAAGAAACAGTCCATCAATAAGTTACAGTGGTTTTGACCTCTAAAATACATTTATCTGCTGTTTTAACAAAAGCAACAAAGAGACTGCGTTTTAGAGACAGACGTCTTTCCAGTGCTGTAAATATTTCTCGTCCCCTCTTCTTGTTAGACAAAGCTGTCATCCTCAGTTTGCACGTCACAGTAAGAGGAGGTTCAGTCACATTATCGACGGTGTAGTGCACGTCGCCGTGGGTCAGATCTTTGGCATGGACGTAAGGCTCAGAAACAGAAGCGTCTTCGGCTCGGGGGTTGCAGGGTTCGTTCACACGGCGTGTAAAGCTTCACATTTAGGCGACTCCTCGACAAGAACAGCCTCACAGTATTGACCTCAGCAGATTGTCAGTGCAGTACAACAAGTATTAAAGATTATCTTGCAAATAAAATTAAAAAACCTTTCTCAAACTATCCACCAAAGCTAAGTCAGGTCCTCTGGACGGTTTCTTCTTGTCTAAACGTTTCGTACTTCACCAGTAAGAGGAGCCACAACAAACTCAGTCTTATAAAAAGCACCTTCTCATATTGGGTCAACCAGTTGGATGGTGCTCAGATGGTTTCTGGAGTTAGAAACCCCAGAAACTTTGATATTTTGAACCACTTTGGCCATGAAAACCTCAAATGAGTTGACGGGGGAGAGGGCGGACTCCAGACACCGTCTGACCACCATCAAACTGGTTGATCCACTACGCAAGGATATATAAGACTGAGCTTGTTGTGGCTCCTTGGACTGATGAAGTCTTTTGGATGAAAGACAAAACATTTAAAAAAAATAATCTGTTCAGAGGACCTGACTTAACTTTGTTGGATTTTTTTACCTGGATTGTTGAGCATGAACTTTGATATTTTCTGACTGTCGGTGTCTTGGACCACTTTGATTACAACGTGACTTTGCATTGTTTCAAAAAGCTTTTAGTCTCTCACCGACTTCCTTTAATCTTTTTGAAATTATATTTTATCAATAGAAGAGTTGGATTGCTGTGTAGTTTCTGTTAAACCCCAAATATTCTCAGAGGGATTAGGGGTTTCTTCATGTGCAAAAAGTTTCCTGGACCTCTAAATCCAACTATTTGACTTCCTCACCACATGAGCTGGTTCACTGAACCATCTCACTGAATCATTTCAGGCCAAACACAACAATCACGGCAGTGGAAGACTCTTTTCTGTTCGTCAAACTGAGGCGGCGACAGTCTTTGACCGGGCAGTGCACGTTTATGTTTGAGTGCAATCATTTAAAATTACATACATTTGCACAAAATACATGAAAGAAAATTAACTATTTTAAAGTTCTCTCTTCAAAAGTACAAGATTTCCCCTTTTAGTGTTTTTTCAGTAAATAAATGGCTTTATTTGAAACATATTTGTTTCAAGTCCAGTGTTGGTGATTGTTGCTCATGACGTAAACTGAACCACCGTATACATCCTTAAAGCTATTTTAAAGGGATTGCTGCCAGACAGACCTGCCCTTATTTGCTTTATATCACATTATGCATATTTTTTACTCAAATAACTTCATTTGCATAAAACAGTAGTTTTAAGGGATGTCTCAGCATCTTTGCATCTGTAAAAAGCATGAAATGTGCATAAAGAGGCCCAATTACATTATTGCCAACATCTACTTACACTTACCCATAAACTGTTTTAGATAAAGTTGGAAACAACCATTTAGGCTAGGCCTGTCACGATAACAAATTTTGCTGGGCGATTAATTGTCTCAGAAATGATTGCGATAAACGATAATATTGTTTGAAATTTGACAATAGTTAGTAATTATTGTCAAATTTAAAGAGAAATTGTTAATTTGTAGTACCTTTCTTGACCACCACATGGCATTAGACTGTTTGAACTGAAGGATGGATAGTGAGCAGTGTGTCTCTAAGAAAAATGGGAGGGAGGCCCCTCGACATGACATGGGCTGTGTCGCATTCCTTTTTTTTTCGGTTCTCAAAATGGCGGACACTTGGTGTGTGGTTTGAGCTTTTTAGCATAATATTTTTCACACAAAGCTTTTAATAAAAATATCAGTAAACAAGTTCTCAGCTTCTTTTTGCAGAGAAAAACAACTTTTTAGACAAAGGTACGGGATTCAACTGTGAATTTTGGAGCTTCGACAAGACAGAGTTTTTTCCCCCGGAGTTCGGCCTGTTAGCTTAGCTCGTAGCTTAGCTGCTTTTAACGATCCAAAAAATGCGATTTTGGACGGTTATAACAGATTTTAAAGAGAAAGGGAGGGGTCAGTGAAGAGCACCGGAGCTGAGCCTTTTGTCGTCCAGTGTCTTCAGTAGAAAGAGACACGAAGAAACGATAAAGCCGATAAAAGAAAACGAGGTCGATAATTTTCATTTATCGTGCAATTAATTGATTTATTGTTTATCGCGACAGGCCTAAATTTTAACTTCCATTTGTTGTTCCTGAAAAGTGTATTTATTCATATGTTATTTGATTTTATTCAAACAAAGTGCAAATTTGATAAAAGAAACTTTTAGGAATTAATAAATAGAACACAATAGCCAGTGTATTACTATATTACGAGTCCAAGAGTATATTAAATAGATTTGCATGATTGATTTTGGTTGTTTTTGTCACTACGAGTCAATAAATTGTATTTTACACAAACTAACGTTAGTTTTTGTTAATATCTGAAGTTTTTTTAGTCTACATAACACACAACTCTCTCAGTTACAGTATAAATATTAGTCCAGCATAGTTTGATTTATGACCATAAATGATCTAATTGCAGCTGCCAAGCTTTGAACACCATGACAGTTATTATTCAGAGAAATATTAGGTTTAGGATGAAGCTTTGAAACATTTGTCCGCTTGTTTGTAATGCTTTTGATGAAACAACATGAGGTGTTTTTCTCCATCTTTAAAGAGCAATGACCAGCATTTTACTCAGTGTTGCAGCATGATGTCAGTTCAGTCAGCCTGGCACTTCAAACTGGACAGAGCTCAGTGTCCAGTGTTGCTATTTACAATAAAAACGAGTGAAAATAAATAAAGCGCACACACCACAGATGAACATTTTCAACATGACAGGGACAACACAAACAGAATAGTCGTCAGCCCATTAACCCAACAGCTGGGTGATCCTTGCTTTCTAACCATTCGAGTCCGCCTGAATGTGGCGTCTCGCTCATTTGCTGGAACAGCTCCTCCGCTGCAGCGTTTTCAAACTTGCTTTGCTGCTGGTTGGGGTCAAACAGCAGGTTTGTGTCCAGCGCGTTCAGGTCATTGATGCTGCTGGAAAGCTCCGATGTCATTCTGATTTCACAGGGGAAATCAGGCCCTCCAGCAGTCAGCTCAGATACCTGATCCAGGAGGTGACTTCCTGCAGCGAGGCTGCCGTCTGTCAGGAGGTGCCGTGCGCTGCCGAAATCTATCTGCTGCTGCGAGCTCAAAGCTAACATTAAAGACTGATGCTGCTCTCCAGAGGCTGCATGGCTGTTGCCTGCTGAGAGAATCATGTCTTTATTAACGGTACTTTCTAAGATGTAATTTGGCCTCTGTGAGGTACAGCTGCTTGCAGAGTTGGGCGTCATCAGGTTCATCTGGTTATCAGAGCAGGGGAGGCTGGGCTTGGACTCCAGGATTTGGGTGAGGTTCATCCGTGCCGTGTAGGTGGAAGGTAAATTATGTATGCCTAAACCTCGCATCGAGTCACCGTTGTCCCCTTCCAGCTTGTTAAGTAGGACACTGGTGATGTTTTGGCTGCTGCACGGGTGGTTCGGTGCAGGCAGGACTTCAGATTGCATCATGACGTTGAGCGGCACCGAGCGGCTCCTCTGAGCCATGCTGCTGGCCTCGGGATTTGTCTTGCTGTTAGAAAACATGTTTAGCGCTTCTGGCATCATAGGAGAACTGAAGGGAGACACCACTGAGCGCGGGACGTTGGGGAGAGCGCTGTTCCCGCTTAGATTCTTCTGATGCACTGCTGGGCTCACGCTGCGACATCGGAAAGCTGCAGCGGATGTGCTGGAGGTTTTATTATCCAGAGGAGCTGGCACAGCAAAACCCTCCTGCTTGTTGGACATGCTAGCTACCTGCAGCTGCACGGGGGAGATGGGGGTCAAGCGGCCACAGTGGCTGTCGTGGTGGCGTGCATGAGGAACAGCAAAGGCATGAGGCTTCTGAAAATGCTCGTCTATCAGGCCTTGGTATCCGGTGAGAATTCCCACTCCGCTGTTTGACTTGTTTATGGTCCCACCGCCACCAGTGCTGCTGCTGTAGCTGTTACTCATCCACTCCAGCCTCGCCTTGTCCGGGTGGGTGGCCATCGGCCTCTGCATGGGTTTGACCGGGCTGCGGGAGATGGCGGTGTTTTCGTGGAAGCACGTCATGCTGGAGTTAATGGGCATGAACGCAAAAGGGTTCCTGCACTCCACCGGACTCGGAGGAATGTTGCTGCTGCAGCTGGAGTGAGGGTTTCCCACTGGGGTGTGTCGGCTGCTTCCCAGAGCGCTGTCCACTGGGGTCGTGGAGGCAATATGAGAGCAGGGGCTCTCATTGGTAAAGTTTTGGACTCCTCCCATCATCTCTGATGTGGGTGTGGGGGTGTGGATCAGGTGGCTGCTGTTGCTCGCAGCATGATAGAAGGCAGTCGTGGCCTGATTGGTGGATGTTATGTTGTCTGGCATCAGAGCGTGCTGGCCTTGAAGGGTGCCACAGTTTCCAAACTGCTGCAGCTGTTTAAGCTTCATCTGCTCCTCCATCTGAACCAGCTCCTCCACAATGCTGTCCTGAGTCACATCGTCATCGAAGGAAAAGTAGTCCATGTGTTTCTGTGCCGCGAGCTGACTGGATGACGCTTGGTTTAAAAACTGCAGGGCGTCGTTGGCAGGATCACACTGAGCGTATGTCTGGTGTTGACCTCCTTCCAGGTTTCCTGTGATTGAGTGTGAACATGTGCGTCTCTGAAAACCAGCGTCAGCGACATACACGTTACCCATTGTGTGCGCTGGCTGTTCTTGTACGGATACGTCACCGACTGATGTGCCAGTTTCCATAACAATGGAAGTGTTGCTCCTCAGCGTTGAGCTATGTGTTTTGGCAACAGGGTCAAAGCAGCTAGCTCTGACAGAGGAAGTGCTTTGTGTGTCAACTTGAGCGGATAAGACGGAGCTCATTTTCATGTCTACATTCTGCATGACTGGTGCACTTTCAGGTCTACCTGTTGCACCTGAGCTGGAGACAGAACCAGCCATGCTTTTGAAACTGTACTGAAGAGCGCCATCTACTGGCTGCTGCGGTATAAAAACCCTTTTGAGTGGGGAAAGGTCTGGACTGAGGCCTGAGCGTTTCCTGGGGCTCTTCGTTGATAAGAAACGTTGCTCTGCTTGGAGGCCTTCAAACGATGATAGTCTGCTGGTGTTTCCTGAAGGAACAGTGCTGGTGTTCTGAGTGGGAGAAGATAAGTGCAAAGTGCTTGTTTTAGTTGAGCTGTTATTGCTGCTTTGAGCCACAGTGTTGGTGCCTGATGAAGACCTTCCACTGCTGCTACTGTTAGATATTTCCTCCAGACCAAGGAAGCCTTTAGTTTGAGGTATGGGCACGCTGGCAGCTCTCTGTACTGCACCTATAGCCCTATTTGCTCCTTGGGTCAGAACTCGACTGCTGGAATTTTGCATCTGGCTGCTCTTATGTATAGCTTCAACTTCCATCTCAACATCCATGCCCTGAGGGTCGATGATCGGCCCGGGCTCGGCCACCGGCGCCACAATGGGCACAGCAGATGTGATGCCTGCAGATGTGGGCTGCAGAGTGGCGTTTGTAAGAGTTGTGGTTTCCCTGCTCGTAGGAGCCAGTGATATCGCTGCCATCTTAACCAAACTCACTGGGCTAACATGACATGTAGTCATCACAGTCTTGATGGGACTGTTGGTGATGATCATGGTTGAGGGCGAGCGCAGGGTGATCGCAGAGGTGACCGAAGGTTTGGGCAGGATCTGAGCGTAGCGCTGCCGAGCTGTGCGCTCACCCACTGGACTGGTCAGAATGGTTTGGACCGGTTTGGGACCCTGTTTGACAGCTTGAAGTGGCTGCGACACCATTTGGAAGTTAAAAGGCAGAACTTTGCTCTCCACTGCTCCCACAGGACTCGCTGACATCAGCTGGCTGTTCTTCTGCACCTGCAGAGGAAAGACAATCACATCAGTAAAGCAAAGTTTTAGACATCACTGTGGAAAATCTGCTAGTTAAACTTCACATTTTCTATGTACAGTACTGTGCAAAACATACAAAACAGCTAGTGTTTTTGATATTTTGCTTCCAGGAAAAATACTTTTATGTAAAATGAACGAAAATGCTGCCAATGTCCAAAGAAAAAACTTGTTTCTCAGAAAGTCTGAAGAACTTTTGACCAAGACTGGTTTAAAATATATTCCAAAAGATTCTGCCTTGATGGAATCAAAACATAAAGAAAGGTGTTGCTATATAGAAATGTTAACTATGATAATCCACCGCAAAATGTAACTTAATTTATTCAGTAGTTGTTTTTTTGTTGTTGTTGTTGAGAAAAATAAAACACCAAAGCAGACAATAATAACTCGTGGCTGAGTTTAGGGTTATTAAAAAAATTAACGTTACTGCAAGTTGGAGATGCACCTTCATGACTGATGTTTATGTCACTAATGTGACGTTAAATACAATCCTACGGCCAGACGAGGCTTTACATCCACACATACATTACATACGTAGATTAACTGTTTGTTTCTGCGATGTACGATAAGAAAGGCGTTTTCTCACCGTGATGGGGCTCGGGACAGCTGCGACCACAATGCCAATAGTTGGTTGTGGCGAGGGAGTGGTGGGGCTGCTGCAAGGCACGACGTCCTCTACCCTCTTAGTCGGACCGTCTCCAGGTAGAGGAGAGTGCAGCTTCTGCTCCTGTTGCTTCCTCTGAATCTTCCTCTGCAGCTGCTGCTTTGCATCCACACACGGTGACGAAAACATCGTCACCTGAGGCTGAAAGGGATGAGCCTCTGACGTGGGAACGAAGGCTGAAATGGTCTGAGGTGGTTTGGCCTCTGAAACGATAAGACAACATTTGTTTTGCTCTTTTACCTTCTATAAAATATTACTATGAAAAAAAACAACTTTCAACTTACACTACATTGCCAAAAGTATTTTCTCACCCATCCAGATTATTGGAATCAGGTGTTCCAATCACTTCCACGGCCACAGGTGTATAAAATGAAGCACCTGGGCATGCAGACTGTTTTTACAAACATTTGTGAAAGAATGGGTCGCTCTCGGGAGCTCAGTGAAATCCAGCGTGGAACTGATAGGATGCCACCAGTGCAACAAATCCAGTCGTGAAATTTCCTCGCTCCTAAATATTCCACAGTCGACTGTCAGCTGTGTTATAAGAAAATGGAAGTGTTTGAGAATGACAGCAACTCAGCCACGAAGTGGTAGGTCACGTAAACTGACGGGGTCAGCGGATGCTGAAGCGCATGGTGCGAAGAGGTCGCCAACTTTCTGCAGAGTCGATCACTACAGAGCTCCAAACTTCACGGGGCCTTCAGATTAGCTCAAGAACAGTGCGCAGAGAGCTTCATGGAATGGGTTTCCATGATCGAGCAGCTGCATCCAAGCCATACATCACCAAGTGCAACGCAAAGCGTCGGATGCAGTGGTGTAGAGCACGCCACCACTGAACTCTAGAGCAGTGGAGGCGCGTTCTCTGGAGTGAAGAATCACACTTCTTCATCTGGCAATCTGATGGATGAGTCTGGGTTTGGTGGTTGCCAGGAGAACGGTACTTGTCTGACCGCATTGTGCCAAGTGTAAAGTTTGGTGGAGGGGGGATTAAGGTGTGGAGCTGTTTATCAGGAGCTGGGTTTGGCCCCTTAGTTCCAGTGAAAGGAACTCTGGCTGCTTCAGCAGACCAAGACATTTTGGACAATTCCATGCTCCCAACTTTGTGGGAACAGTTTGGAGCTCGTCCTCTTGTTGGCTCTTCCAACGTGACTGTGCACCGGTGCACAAAGCAAGGTCCATAAAGACATGGATGCAGAGTGTGGTGTGGATGAACTTGACTGGCCTGCACAGAGTCCTGACCTTAACCCTTTGGGATGAATTAGAGCAGAGACTGAGAGTCAGGCCTTCTCGTCCAACATCAGTATGTGACCTCACAAATGCACATCTGGAAGAACGCTCAAAGATCCCCATAAACACACTCCTAAACCTTGTGGACAGCCTTCCCAGAACAGTTGAAGCTGTTCTAGCTGCAAAGGGTGGACCAACGTCATTTTGAACCCTATGGATTAGGAATGGGATGTCACTTAAGCTCATGTGAGTCAAGGCAGGTGAGCGAATACTTTTGTCAATGTCGTTTATTTTGCGATGACAAGTTCTGCATATAAATGTCAATCAAACAACAAACTTGGCTCGTTTAAGGAACAAGTCTCTATTTGATAGCATTTGTCTGAATACAAGAAGTCTTCAGACACTGAACGATTGGTGTAGTAGACCAAAGCAACTAAAATATTTAAAAATGTCCACAACTCGCACAGATTTAAACCCTGAGCTTAGATTAAGCAGTACGAGCAGCAGCAGGCAGCTGCCACCAGGTGGCACCACCACCTTCTTCTAACCTTCCTACCTGTTGTGCTGGTCATTATGGTGAGAGCGGCCAGCGACTTGTTGCTGATGTAGTGGCTGTCGATCAGGAAGCGAGCCAAGTCTTCGACGGCATCAAACTGTCGTTTCAGCACCTTTTGGGCCCATTCGCACACAAGATCACAGGCTGCAAACCGCACTTCCTCCTTGATGCTGCTCAGCTGGCAGGGCGAGTCCAGCACATCACAGTGGAGCTGAACACAACGAATAAGGTTAAATAGATGGAGAAATGCAGAATTTACTGACAGAGATGAGAAACATGTTGATGTGCTTACGCCATCTGGTGTTTTATGAAGATCCAGGGTTGGTAAAGACGGCATGTGAACATATGGTCTCTTTCTAAGTCCACTGTAGCAATATGTGAGTCAGAGTTAAGACCACAAATAAACAGTGATTACATACAGAAGCACAAAATGAACAGAATCCCGAACTATTAAAGGACTTCTGACTTATGGTTTGGTTTGTTGATTTTATTTTCATTTAATTTTATATGTCTTAAAACACTAAAGGGCAAATTCGGTCTCTTTTATTGGTTATTAAATTATAATTGAAAATTCCCAGCAATGAACAGATGCAGCCCCCCAACTGTTAACATCTGATGATCAATAAGGGTGAATAAATCAATCTAAATACTGTTGATTGATAAATTCAACTAGGTGTCCCCCTTTAACGAGAACAAACAAAAGTAAAGTGTAAGTAACGCCCACCTTTCATCATCATCATCCTCTTGTTAAAAACATCATATCTCTGCTAAAACATCTACAGACTGTGATATTAAGGTTTATAAAATGGAATGGGGCTCCATTAGTAAAGTTACACTGTCACAAATTAACAGCAATATTTTGGTTTATTTAGCCTTTCATAAGAAATTTTTTTTTTTTTCCAAAGTCATATTTTCACCATGCATTTATAAATGTCATAGTTCCCAACTAAATATTTAGTTTACAAACTAAATACTTAACTTGCAAGTTAAATATTCACTTAGTAAAATAAACATTTAGTTTGTAAATTAAACATTTAATTTCCAAACTAAATATTTATTGTCCACAGAAAATATTTTATTTCCAAACTAAACATTTAATATCTAAGCTAAACATTTAATTCCTAAACTAAATATTTAATTTGCTGACTAAATATTTAACTCAGACATAAATATTTATTTTCCAAGCTAAACATTTAATTTCCTAAATAAATATTTAATTTTCTAACTAAATATTTAACTCTGACCTAAACATTTAACTTGCAAGCTAAATATTTAGGTCCGAGCTAAATATTCAGTTAGCAAATATTTAGTTTAGGAATTAAATGTTTAGCTTAGGAATTAAATATTTAGTTTGGAAATTAAGTGTTTAGTTTTGAAAATAAATATTTAGCTTAGAAATGAAATATTTAACTTATACCTAAATATTTAGTTTACTAACTAAAAATAACTAAATATTTAACTTGCAAGTTAAGTACTTAGTTTGTAAACTAAATATTTAGCTTGTAAATTAAATATTTAGCTTGAACAATAAATATTTAGTTTGGAAATTAAGTGTTTAGTTTTGAAAATAATTATTTAGCTTAGAAATTAAATAGTTAACTTACACTTAAATATTTAGTTTACTAAATAATATTTAACTTGCAAGTACTTAGTTTGTAAATTAAATATTTAGTTGGGAACTATGACATAAATGTATGAACAACATGATGAAAATGCGACTTTGAAAAAAAAAATAATAATTCTTATGAAAGGCTAAATAAACCAAAATATTGCTGTTAATTTTTGACTGTGTAACTTTACAAACAACACCCCATAAAATATTATATAATTTTGCTCATTATTCCTTTAAGAATTTACCCCTTTTCTCCAAACTGAGGTCAATCAAAGCACTATATACAACAGGTAAGATGTTTATTGTTCATAATAGCTCCCATATGAAAAGATTTGAACCATTCCTTTCCAGTTCATGAAGGTCACGGACACACACCGTTGTTTGTACTTTGACGTCACAAACGGCAGAAAAAATAAAAGTGACCACGAAGGTCAAGATCACAGAGACTCCCCGAGGGTCTGCATGATGCCTCTGAGGTGGAGGGGGGGGGGGCTTCATTTCATTTCACGTCTATATTTAGAGAGCACATGAACTGCTGCAGCAGATGGTCTGGGACCACACACACACACACACACACACACACACACACACACACACACACACACACACACACACACACACACACACACACACACACACAGCAGACAGATACAATCCATTCCAGTAAAGGATATTTGGATTTCCCTCGCATGCCGAGCCGGCGAGCCTTCATGTTCGGGAAGACGTTTTTCATCATCTTTCCGAAGTCCGCAGCGCTGAGCGAGTGGTAGTTCAGATTGTCACAGAAGCTCCTGAAACACACGTCGGCCACACATCGTGACATGTGAAGTCCAGACGATCGGCCTTCAGTGAGAGTTTGAACATCTTACAGCTCCGTGTTTCAGCTCTTTAGCTCCATGTCATTATTCAGGACCACAATAAAAACAAACATTAAGGTATCTTACAAATAAAACAAATCTCAAGTTAAAAAAATAACAACTTGCAGCGTTTTAATTAACATTTGGTGTCAACCCAATGCAAGATGGCCGCCACAGCCAAACGACCATTTAAAACCCCAAAATGTGAATTTTCCTCATGTTGGGCTGAGCCTTGGTGTGGTAGTAGCTGAGACTGACCTCCAACACATGTTTTAAGCTCTAACAGTTTGGGCCTGATCTTTATTTAAATTTTAACGTTGACAGCCCGCTCTGCCTGTTCGCAAACGAAAGAACCGCTGAAGAATTTTACTCCAACCTTCAGATCATCTACAACTGATGGAGTCAACCTAATTCAACATGGCTGACAGCCAACTAAGATGTTAAAGGAAGATAAATCATAACTCGGTCATTACAGATTCTAGTAGTAACTGAGTCACTCACAGTTTACGCTCTGAGTGTGATGTTTCTCAACAGAGGAGAAGATAGAACTTTATTGATCCCACAGGTTTTACATTATTATAGTGCATATCTTGGATCTTTTAGCGTACAGTTTGACGTTCATTTAGCGTATATCTTAGATCCTTATTTACCGTTTCTTTTTACACTTTATATTTTTGCTATTGTTGGGTGTAACTGGGACCTTGTGTACATAATTTTGTTTCACCTCATGTGATGGAAATGACAATAAAGTTGACTTGAACTTGTTGAATGATGCCAGTTTAAATGTTTAGCATGACACAACGTCCTTCAATGAGCTGATTACAGCTACCGTACTTTCCGCCGTGCATGTCGCACCGCCCTATAAGTCGCATCAGTCCAAACATGTCTAATAAAGTGGAAAAAAAAAAGGTAATAAGTCGCTTCGCCATATAAGTCACATCTATTATTAGTCACCGCTGACACGTCGCATTCGTTACGCGTCATCGCCGACAACCCAGAAACGTGGGCCGGTGTTGTGCCCAAAATCGATTGGCTGCCAAATGGCAGCCGCAGGAACGTGCACGGGAGGACTTTAACAAAAATTTAACAAGATTAACACCTAAAAACAATTATTTGTTTGCTCGAAATTATAGTAAAGGTGCGTCTCAGTTGAACTTTTACTTAATAAATGCACTTCAACAGTCAAATCAGCTGCATTTCGCCGGGGCGGCGCAGAGAAATGAAGCTGATTTGACTGTTGCTCCAGGCGAGCTGGATGAAGGTGTCAGACTATGGCAAGCCGATTGTGTCATTAATAGGCACTTTTCCCTATTACGTGACACAACAGCATGCCAAACAATCAAGTGCCATCTATCGGTTGAAAATGGTAGTGTTCAACATTTTACAATGTCAGAATGAATGAAAACGGTCATATCTCAGCCAAATATTGGTTTATAAATATGGAAAAAAAACATAAATAAGTCACAGGGTATGCAAATTAGGCAAAAATGTGTGACTTATAGGCCGGAAAATACGGTATTAGTGTATAACTTGGATCTTTTAGCGTACCGTCGGGCATTTGTTTAGCGTAATCTTAGCGTATATCTTAGATCCTTATTTATTGTTTCTTTTTACACTTTTATATTTTTGCTATTATTGGATGTAACTGGGACCTTGTGTACATAATTTCGTTCCACCTCATGCACCACATGTGATGGAAATGACAATAAACTTGACTTGAACTTGTTGATTGATGCCAGTCTAAATATTTAGCATGACATAACGCCCTTCAATGAGCTGATTACAGCTAATTTTCTTACATTTATAGACATTTTGCTTTAAGTGGGTGAAACCTGTTGGAGAGGCCTTCCTGTGACCCGTCCGGGAGGCGCCAGTGTTTCTGCGTGATGTGATATTTCTGTTCTCGTGGAGTTAAAACGATGAAAAAAGTTACATAAGACTGTCGGAGCGTTTCAATGAGCGTCTCAGATTTTCCATTCTAATATTACCAGCACATGCTGCTCTCTGATTCTCATGCCTGCTGCAGCTATTTATACTGACACTTTAGCCTGCAGCAATGTGGAGCAGGACGAGGCACGAACACCGTGAGCCGTTGTCTTTTACAGAACACTTCATGAGAACGGTGTCTTAACACAGGAAGTCTCATTTAGTTTGTGCGTGTTAAAAAACAAAGTCTGAATGTGAAAAGCCACTTCTTGTAAAACAAATAATAAAACACTCCGTTCTGTCTGTTCATACGTACTTGTATTCATCGTAGACCTCCTGCTTGGGAAGAGAGGTCTCCGGGTATTCCTCTAAATGATCCCGGATCCAGTTGAACGCATGCGTCTGCTGCGTGCGGCTCGACAACAGGGCGCTCTGGTCACTGAGAAAAAGATCGGGGTCACCGGCTGACAAAAGACAAACTTCTTCACTCACGTCTCAAACGTTCTCAGGAGAAACGCTCACATTTGTTGTATTAGTGGCGATCTAACCTCTGTCTGGAATAAAGTCACAGGCCAGGCATTTTCAGAATTTTAAGCAGGGTTTAATTTATTTATTTTTCAGTGTACAATTATAAAAACAGACAGACCACAATGTTTTACCATGACCCTAAGCGTCTGACTTTTTTGTGTATTAATAACGGACCATAAATCTCACAGCATTACAAGAAATAAATATTATTTTATCTACAACTTTGTCTTCTTTCATGTAATCATTCAGGTTAGTGGCTGTTTGAGCGTCTGAGGTGTTTTATAATGATAGTGCCCTTTTATTTTAGAAACATACAGAGAACAGGTCCCTCTACGCAATTGATACATTTTTATTCCACCAGACGACGGAGCTGGAGAGCCCTCATGCCCTGAATGGACCCACGCAGCTGGGTATGTCATTGATCCCTGGGGTGACTGGAAGATGGTGTGTGTATCTGTGCTGTCTGTGGAGGACGCAGAAGATGTGTACATTATTGGATTTATGATAAGAGGGTTTCTGCTTTTTGGAATCGGTGGATACCTTGGATATCAACGAATTAGGAAGACGTCAGCAGCAGTTTTGGCCATGGTAAAGCTGCCAGCCTTATGTGAAGGATTAATTTGTGCCTCGAGCGCTCAGACTCATGTTTACAGAGTTCAACCGCGAGCTGGACGCCATCACTGAAATCGTAGGCCGCTTGCAGCTCCTGGAATTCACCAACATGAAGGTTTCAATCTTGGAGTAAGCTAATCGAGCACGGACCGGGTGGAATGTCCACAAATCTGTCTGTTTGGATTCACCATCGAGTGAACCAGCAGAACTTGAAGTCTGACAGAAAACAGAGTCTGGCGGCCAAAACAATTGTTGTTTATCTGAATTTGGCCTTGGTCAGGCCAACTTATCTCAAATTGCTCCTGGAGAATACGTAACTAGAAGCTCTGCCTGCCCCCCCCCCAGTCGTCTGTGGCCTTATCAGAACCATGATGCTGATAGACACTGTACCATCTTATCAGAACTTTGGAACTTTCTGGAGTGTTTATGGACAACTCACCGGCTTGTCAACCTCTATGCATAAATGTATTATGATGTCGTCGTATGTTGCTGTTTTATGTTGTGAGGTCCTTTTTTTAAAATCTTTTACATTGTTTTCTGGCCAGGACATGGTGTGAGATATGAATTTTTTTGTCTTCCTCCATCCTCGTGCTCTTTTTCTCATCTGCCTGTATGTTGTATGTAACAGGTCTCTTCTCTTGTAAATGAGTCTTCGAGGCTCAATGGGAACTAAACTGTGTAAATAAAGGTCTAATAATAATAATAATAATAATAATATTAAAACAGGTGTTTTCTTACCTTTTCTCTGCGGTGCTGTTTGGACCAGAAGGCAACTGGAGGTAGAGGTAGAGCTTTTCGATGTCCGAGAACTTCTCCACATCTTGCTGTAGACATTAAAAAGGAAACAGATGACTTTAATTCCTTCTTGTCCACTAGTACAAATACATTTTCTGCCTGGACGTAAAAACTCCCAATTCTGAAAAAGTTTTGAGATTGTTAAAATGCAAATACTCTAAAAACAGAATGCAGTGATTTGAAAATCTCATAAACCCATATTTTATTCTCAACTGAACATAGTAAACGTTAGTAAATTAGTAGTACATAGTAAATTCAACCTTTATTTACACAGGTTAATCCCATTGAGCCTCAGGGACTCATTTACAAGAGAGACCTGAAAAACATTAATATATAGATATTTAGATTTATAAATATACAATGTATAAAACATTCAACCTGATAAATTGTACCGTTTTGTTTTTGAGGAGAAAAAAGTAATTTTGAATTTGAAGTCAGCGACATGAATAAATCACACTGGGAGAGTAGATGGTACAAAAAGGAAACACAAAGGAGCATTTTGCAACTAATTGTGTTAATTGTCTTAAGGTCAGTATAAAAAAAACATTTAGAGAGAATGAATCTCTCAGAAGTAAAGATGGGCAGAGGTTCGTAATAGTACAGGTAGTACAAGTAGTAAGAACTGGTAGTCGTTTATTTTAGTTTATATATAAATATAATATTTAAAGGCATTTCAAACCCTTCCCACACTCTTGCAATATTCTAAACAATGTTTCTAAACTCGAACCGCTCTAAAAGAGCACAGAATGTCATGATTTCAGCTCCCTGCCTCCGGCTGCACTCTCGGCCACGCCCACTTCTCAGCGCTGCACGGAGATCAGCTGATCAGCTGCAGGCGGAAGCTTCCCCCACAGCTGTGGGCTGCACACAGGTGCTAAATCATTTAAAATAATTTATTTTAAATAAAAATATCATGCCGATTGTGTTGCTCATCCATCAATCAGCCATTTGTGTGTCATGTCCAATCTTACTTTGAAAAACCACGATAGAGCGAGTCCACGAAAAATGAATCATGAAGTAGCGAGGGACTACTGTATACGTCATAAATCATAATTCAGTCGAGCTTTCAGTGATTCGGGACAAAACTTCACGAAAGGCAAAAAAAAAAAGTGCCAAAACAAAGAAAATGAACAAAAAATGTGACTAAAACCTTCATGAAACGTCTGGACATGACTAAATATTCATGTCACTGACATGCCTGAGCTCAGAGTTGGTTACAGCTTCATGTTTCTGCTCAGCGGGTGACACTCAAGCAGCACGTGACAAATCCAGAGCAGTAAAGAGCTGCAGACAGAGCGACGGCTGCAGGATGAATCTGATGCTTCTGCTGTAAACACCCGTCCTCGGACAAAACGCGGCCTCAGTCAGAACATTCAACACTTAAAATAAAAATAGAAAAGTTACATTAAACCATTCCTGGGTTCTGTTGTAAGATACTCCAGTTTCCTCCCACAGTCCAAAAAACATGCATGCCAGGGTAAACATCTACTGTAAATTATCTCTATGTGTTGTGTTCAGGTTCCTTATGAGCCTGAACACAACACGACTGCTCACTGGCTCCCTATGAGCCTGAATGCATCACGACTGCTCACCGGCTCCCTATGAGCCTGAACACAACACGACTCTCGCAGGCTCCTTATGAGCCTGAACACAACACGACTCTCGCAGGCTCCCTATGAGCCTGAACACAACACGACCGCTCACCGGCTCCTTATGAGCCTGAACACAACACGACCGCTCACCGGCTCCTTATGAGCCTGAACACAACACGACTGCTCGCCGGCTCCCTATGAGCCTGAATGCAACACGACTTCTCACCGGCTCCCTATGAGCCTGAACACAACACTACCGCTCGCCGGCTCCCTATGAGCCTGAACGCAACACTACCGCTCGCCGGCTCCCTATGAGCCTGAACGCAACACGACTGCTCACCGGCTCCCTATGAGCCTGAACGCAACACGACTGCTCACCGGCTCCCTACGAGCCTGAACGCAACACAACTTCTCACCGGCTCCCTATGAGCCTGAACGCAACACGACTTCTCACCGGCTCCCTATGAGCCTGAATGCAACACGACTTCTCACTGGCTCCTTATGAGCCTGAATGCAACACGACTTCTCACCGGCTCCCTATGAGCCTGAATGCAACACGA
>NC_056499.1:6384441-6407848 GCF_014905685.2 Nematolebias whitei | reverse complement strand
ACTTCTCACCGGCTCCCTACGAGCCTGAATGCAACACGACTTCTCACCGGCTCCCTACGAGCCTGAATGCAACACGACTTCTCACTGGCTCCCTATGATTTTGAACCTGCAGACAGAAAACGGACAGAAGGATGAATTTAAATTTAAAGGGCCAGATCTGAGAAAACTGAAGCACAAATGTCTGAACGACTGAGATCATTCATGTCTGACTCGTAGAACCACAAGTTTCAATGTGTACAATTAAAGCAAGCTTTTTTCACTTGGTAACTATTTGTTTTGTACATTACAACAATTATCTATAGAAAAGTACAAGAGCAAAAATATGCTGTCATTTTTGTAGAATTCAGCTGTAATGTCCATCTCTCCAGACCTATTTTTATCTTTCTAACATGAAGTGACACATCATTATAACACTAATAAACTAAAAATCAACATGAATTTACAACACAAACTGAAAGTAGTGCTCAGTCTTGGTCCTCGAGGGCTCTATCCTACCTGTATTAATTGTTTCCTGCTCTTTGGCATATCGTCACCTTCTGCAGACGCCTGTTAATCACTAATCCGTTCAAATAAGATGTGTCAAGGCAGATGAACATCTAGAAAAGGGGTCTGCAATCCACGGCTCTGGAGCCACATGCGGCTCGTTGGTCCCTCTGCAGCGGCTCTTTGAAGCTTTGACCAAAACTGACATGAAACTGAATTTTATTGGTCGTTACAACAACTAAAAGGGCTAGTTTTAGCGGTTTTCCTTTAGTTTATTTTGCAAATATATGAATACTAGAACCATTACAAGGAGTAAAACATACTCACTTTCACTTTATGCTTTATCTCTTTAAAGTAGGATACGTCATTTTTCTACAATTAAAAAAAATCACATAAGAATGCGTAGTTTATTGTTTTAGTTTTTAGAAACTGGGCAAAAACTATATTATTTTTTCCTTCCTTACAAGAATCTCGTCTTATATTTTGTCTTAGAGTGTAAAAATATCAATAAATGTTAAAAGTTATTAGATATTTTTATTTTTCAAAATCACCCCTACTGTCCAGAAGAGTGCCTTCCAACAAACTTAAAGTGGTCCGTGGGCCACCAGTTGAGAATCCCAGTTGTAGCAGGTATTGTGGCTCCGGACACGTTTAATGAACAAAGGGGCAGAAACGGCTCTTTGGATCGTAAATGTTGCAGACCCCTGGTTTAGAACTTGCAGGATAGTGACCCTTGAGGACCAGGACTGAGCACCACTGGATCTCTACAGTGTTCAAGTTTTGTCTCACGTTCCAACTTACAAATAAAAACATTGAAAAGTCACAATTATTTGTTTCAGAAGGCTGCTTTGATTTAAAACTGTCTTAAGTCTGACTGGAACCACTTTAATGCTGCTTACACCAAAAGTTCAACTTGTATTTAAAGGAACTTTACAAGAAATAACGTTTCTTCTTGCGCAGTTAAACTTGCAGCAGCTGTTTTTTACGCAGCAAACTGCTCCTCCTCAAACCAGCAGCTCATGAAGGCGTTTAAAACCGTAACAAATACAATACCCCGAGTTTTTGACGGATCATAAAAGTTAAAAATGACTGACTGGGGGGGGGGGACATCCTGCACAGCAAGCTCGAATCCATCGCTCATGAACGTTTAAAGGCGAGACTGCAGGAGCGGGGGTCACTTACAAACCGATTCCAGAATGCAAGTTAGTCCAACAAGTTTATAATCGTCAAGAAGAGGTTTTCTGATTTATGCCTTGAACTTGTCGATCCATCACTAACCGTGAGTTTAATGTAGATGAATATACCGTATTTTCCGCCGTACACGTCGCACTGCCATATAAGTCGCATCAGTCTAACAAAGAGAAAAAAATCCATAAATAAGTCGCATCTATTACGCGTCACCGCTGACAATCCAGAAATGTGGGCCGGTGTTGTGCCAAAAATCGATGGGCTGCCAAATGGCGGCCGCGGAAGCGTGCACGGGAGGACTTTAACAAGAATTTAACACTTAAAAACAATTTGTTTGCTCGAAATTACAGCAAAGGTGTGTCTCAGTCTAACTTTTCCTTAATAAATGCACTTTGACGGTCAAATCAGCTGCATTTCGAAAGGAGATACGCGGAAATAGGCGCATGCACGGGAGGACTCGCTGTGCATTTCTTCGAAATTTAACACACATTTAGCGGCCCCGATGAAATGAAGCTGATTTGACGGTTGCTCCAGGCGAGCTGGATGAAGGTGGCAGGGTATGGCAAGCCAATTGTGTCATTAATAGATGTTTTTATCTATTGCATGATACAACGGCATACCATACACCTCGAGTGCCATCTAGTGGCTGAAAATGGTAGTGTTCGATATTTTCAGTCAGATTGAATGAAAACGGTCATATCTCAGCCCAAAATTGGTTTATAAATATGGGAAAAAATCCATAAATAAGTCGCAGGGCATGCACATTATGCAAAAAAACACGACTTATAGGCCGAAAAATACGGTAGTCAATTGATCAAATATCTGAGCTCAGGGGGCGTTAACAAACTTTTAGTCTAACGCTGTTTTAACTGCTGTAAAAGGATTCCCTGCACTTTGTTTTAAAAAGGACAGCTAATTCCTGGCTGAAAATAACATTTAAATTGAATTATTTAATTGAAGCTTTTATCCAACTCATTCATTTAAGCAAATTACAAACGAGGAACACACCGGAGGCACTGCAAGGTTCAGGATGCTGAGGAGAGAAGCTGAAAATGTTCATTTTTATTTTAATTCTTAATTGCGAATAAAAAAGATCCTTACCAGAATGTTTTCCACTTTTGATTGAACAGATTTGCTGGGGAAATAAAAAAGACACAAAGTAGGAATTAGCATGAAGCTGGTGTAACGTGAGCGCTTGTTTCTGAAGAGTATTTATTTATAAAGCAGAGGAATGTTTGGTATGAGATGACTCCCCCTTCAGCATCTCTCAGGTCGTGTCTTCCTCCAACAGAGACGCACAACGTGGGTAAAATACAAAACTTTGTTTCATCACTCGGAGCCCAAAACTTCATTTACAGTCACTGAGAAAACCTGCTTACAAGACAGCAAATAGACGTAAATCGTTTTTACTTTCAGTCGACATGTTGATTAATATTTTATGAATACATAAATGGCATTCTTGAAGGAGTATGTGAACAACTCAGCTACCAACACACCTGACTTTAGTTCAATATGTGTCAAACTGAGTGAGTTAAAGCATTTTGGTGTTGGTTAATGTGGATTAACCGATGCAGCCATCCTAAATTGGATTGACTCCAAACGTTAATCAGCTCTAGATGTGCATCCAATCATTACTTTCCGAGAGTTTCTTTCAAACCCGTCCAGCGGTTCATGTGATATTTTGCTAACAGACAAACAGGGTTGATTTAACAGTTAAAGCTAAGGTTTTAATCAAAGATTTCATGCAACGAGTAGCAGTTTGAGTCATTCTGACTTCTCTACAAACACCTAATTATAACAAAATCTGTCTAATTGACTGAGTTATAGCCATTCTTGTGTTGTCCAAGGTCAAATGACTGTGGCGGCCGTCCTCAATTGGGCTGACACCGTTGCAGACGTACGTCCAACGATTGCTTTCTGCTAGTTTCGTTAAGGTTGGTCATTGTCTTCAAACGTGCACAATCTTTAGTGTTTCAACTCCTGCCAAGAAAAGCTCCTAAAATTAAAGTGAATGTGTAAAAATGGGGACAAAGCGGCTTCAGCGTAACTGAACGTGGTTAAATCAGATGCACGAGTGAGCGGTGCAGCGCTCCTCTGCAGGCCAAGACTTAACTGGACGACGTGGCTCAAGTCAGAACCAGACGACGAGAACGGCTCACTTTAATTCACTGTTACCAGGCGGGGGGAGGATTCTGGGGCTGTAAGCTCTTTGTGAGGTAGATCTGGCAGGTGAACTGAACGGCACCTGACGCAACAACCTGCAACAGTTCTGACCGAGAAATCAAAGAGCTGACGCAACTCGTCCTTCGAGCTCGCCGACGACGATCGCAGGCGTCTTTCGTTCAGTCGTTTCGAGGTTTGGAGTCCTGAAAAAAGGACTTGTTGACCGTCTCTGACATATGGATAAAAATAAACGTTTGACTCTTATTCAAACTTTACCTTTCTGAACCGGAGCGCCTTCGGTGGTCAACTCTGCACAGCGACGCGCTTCCGGTCGGATACGGTATTTCCTGCGGACGTTTGAACTCTTGGCCTGGTTCTGGTCGTTCGGCTGTTTGACATTTTGTAGCTGCTTGATATTTTAATGGAATCGCTCGGGTTAATCTACAAATAAAAGGTCAGAGCACGGCCTTAAATAACAGCAAACGCAGATTCTGTACACTATTATTAGTCAAAGTGTCTTAACCCTCACATTTTTCTGTTTTCTAAGACTTAATAAAAATAGCAGAAACAATCAGATTAAAATTGTTTTAATCTGACATAACACAGATCTAATTAAGGCCCAATTTAGGTTTATTTTAGTATACATTTACTTATACAGTAGTCCCTCTTTTATCGCGGGGATCTGTACCCTGAAGCACCGCGATAAGTGGAAAACCATGAAGTAGGAATAGTAGTACAAGTAGTAATTTTTTAGTATTTATATATAAAGGTGCTTTAAATCTTTCACGCACTCTTGCAATATTCTAAACAATGTTTCTAAACTCTAAAAGCTCTAAAAGAGCACAGAATGTCATGATATCAGCTCCCTGCCTCCTCTGCTCTTTGCCACCTGCAAGCGCTCTTGGCCACGCCCACTTCTCCTCTCTGCGCGGAGATCAGCTGATCAGCTGCAGCAGGAAGTTAATCCTGCAGTGTGGGCTGCACAAATGTGCAGCAGGTGCTAAACTAAAATTATTATTTTAAATAAAAATCTCATGCCGATCGTGCGGCTCATCCATCAATCAGCCAGTTGTGTGTCATGTCCAATCTTATTTTGAAAAACCGCGATAAACGAACCGCGAAGTAGCGAGAGACTACTGTGCATTAAACTTTCTGTCAGTCTTTTATTCTTTTGTAACCGACGCCAGTAAAACAGTCAGTTACGTGTCTGTCTGGTTTCAGCAAATCAAACAATGCAGAGAATATTTGTACTTTTAGATTAAAGAGACATAATTAAATTAAAGTGTAGCAGCGTTTTTATTTTGCGACAGTTTTGCTCAAAGCTCGGAGCAGAGCTGCAGAGTCAGCTGAGGCCGTGTTTCACTGGACGAGAGGTCGACTCAAAACTGCTGGGAAATAATTCTGATGTTTGCAATAAAGCAAAAGTCAAGGAAAAACATGTCTCAAGTTTATATTAAAAAATTGTTTGAACTTGAGATAGTACGATAGAAAAATCACAGCAAAAACTCACAAAAGAGTTTAATGATCAGCCTAAATGATTAGTGAGTAGAAACTTTAGAAAGTGAAATCACTTTGTAATATATTTTTCACTGTATAAGTTGCAGTTTTTTGCATAAATTAACATGCCTGCGACTTTTACAGCGAAGCGACGTATTTATGTTTATTTTCCCACATTTTAACCCAATTTTTGTCTGAGACCTGACGATTTCATTCACTCTGACATGGAAAATATTGAACACTAACATCTGAACCATATTGAACACACCTTTGCTGTAATTTCGAGCAAACAAATAATTGTTTTTCTTGTTAAATTTTGAAGAAATGCACAGCGAGTCCTCCTTCGGCGCGCGCCAGCAGCCGCAAATCGATTTTTGAAATACAGCTGATTTGACTAGTATAGTGCATTTATTAAGGAAAAGTTAGACTGAGACACACCTTTGCTATAACGTGGAGTAAACAAATAATTCAGCCATCGGTGACGCATAACAGATGTGACGTATACAGCAAAGCAACGTATTTATGTTTTTTCCACTTTATTAGACATATTTGGACTGAAGCGACGTGTACGGCAGAAAATACGGTACTGTTTTTGTTTCAGTTTTTATATATATATAATTTTCTTGCATATGCATTTTTATGATTGTCTACTGTTGTCATCATTTTTTGTTAAAACAGGTCTCTTGTAAATGAGTCCTCGAGGCTCAATGAGACTAACCTGCATAAATAAAGGTTGAATGGATATTTTTTACGTCTTTAACACTCAATCAGCAGCATTTAATATATTATATTAGGTTAGTACTTAAATAAAAACCAAAACGCTTCACTTCAGCCTTTTTAACAAACTCAACTGTGCTTTTATGAACTAAGTGAGACGTTAAAAACAAAAAATTTTAAAAATGTAGCTTTAGCTGAGGAGTCACCCACTGAATTTATAACAAGGCGTCTCAATAAACCTACAAACATCAACCACGAGGCTGATTTAACAATAAGAACGCTGATTTTTTTCTTAACCTTCTTTACCCAAGCAAAGGCCCGCGACCCACTGGAAAAGGGTTCATAACCCACTTTTGGGTTCCGGCCCAGCCCGCATCCTACCCTCCTCAGCATTTACGACTTTATCTACTTTTCAAATGCAGACCTGAAACTGATGCTTGAACCAGATTTTTTTTTTATTACTTCACTTTTATCATCATTTTTAAATATGGACATAAAACTCGCAGCTTTCTTGCTCAAGATGAGTTCGAGACGCCCGTGACGATTCTGTGACTATTTTCAAAGCAAATTTGTTGGACAAATTTTTCTGAACGTTCAAAGTTCAAGACAAGGTCGTCTGCAGCCCCATGCAAGGAAACGGGACGTTTGGAGACATTTTGGAGTCTCCCTCTCTAAAGTTGTTAACTGGACGCCCTGCGAGATACTGGTTTCAGGGTGGGATGAACCCTCTCTGGTCTGGGAACCCCAGAAGAGCTGGAGTGGCTGCAGAGGGAGACCTCCTGCTCCAGCTGGCTTGACAACCCGACCGTTAATAAGCAGAAAACGGATTGATGGATGTGTAATTCAAAACTGAAGGTCTGGCACTAAAACAAAAGATAAAAAACCTGCCTGCTATTTGGAAAACTGTTAATACGCACCATGAATTATACAGATTATAACATAATATGATGAGATCTGTTGAAAACCACTACAAAAAGTCACAATTTGTCCATACGATGCTGTTGGATTATTAAACCTTCTTGAGTGTACTGGAAACGTATCTACACAAAACTCACTTTGAAATGAAACGAAATGAAAACTGTTGGATTGTATACCTGGATTATTGAGCTTGGACTTTGTTCACTTTGAAATGCCTTCAGTGAAAATGTTCTGCACTTCTAGTTTAGGAACTTCGCAAATCAGAATATTTGTCATCTATACATCAAATGCAGGCTGTACCTATAACACTACACTACTGTGTAAAGTTGCATTAAAAGTATAGATTGGGTAATACTTAGAAGGGGAGATGGCAATAACTTTACAATAATAACAACCTGATAAAACAGAGACGTTACTGATTCAGCAACTAGCTCGTGCTGAAATCAGCTTTTATGTTAACCTCAGTAAATATATATTTTTAAAAAAATTGAAAGACTGTTGAATTAATGTTAAACATTGAGTAATTTTACTTATTATAAAAAAAAAAACACATTGATGTAGGATTTTAATCCTACATGTTTCCACCTACATGTGGAACAGTTTCCTACACGATCAACAAAGTCCACGCTCAATAATCCAGGTAGACAACAATTTTCAGTCAGGTCATCTGGACAGTTTCTTTTTTTTTTTTGTGCTGAAACGTTTCACCTTCCATCCAGAAGGCTTCATCAGTCAAGGAAACACAACTCAAAACTGATTCTTCCCCCAAACAGCTTACTCCAAAGTGGAACAAACCAGTTATGTTGTTGCTAAGATGGTCTCTTTGGCACGCCCCCTCGTCGACAGTCATGTCAAACTGGTTCAAAACCAGTGTGTGTTTCCTTGACTGATGAAGCCTTCTGGATGGAAGGTGAAATGTTTCAGCACAAGAAAGAAACTGTCCAGATGACCTGACTGAAAATTGTTGGGTTTCCTACACGATGTTTCCAAAAACAGAACGGGAGGAAGATGTTTCAGTTCTCAGGCTCCTCTCTTGTCCATGAGGCTGACGCATTGTCCAGTTTTAAGACTGGGATTAAGACTTTCCTTTTTGATAAATCCTATAATTAAGTTTGGCTTGTTATGCTGCTATAGTCTTACACTACTAGAGGTCAAATTGACCCAATTTCCTTTAATGAATTGTTAAAATTTAATAGTTTTCATTTGATATTATTTCTATCTTAACATGTGATTCCGACCTGCCATTGTGTATCTGTTCCTCTCAAAGCAGCCGGTCGAAGCAGATGGAGCTTGTCCTGAGCCTGGTTCTGTTCAAGGTTTCTTCCTCACCAGGGAGTTTTTCCTTTCCACTGTCGCCTTCATGCTCGCTCAAGACGAGAGTTAAACTCAAAGCAGTCTGCTCCTCAGACGAATAGTGTTAAATTATTATTTTTATATAAGAATGTTTCTGTTCAGTGCCCTGAGATGATTCTGTTGTGACTTGGTGCTGTAGAAATAAACTGAACTGAACTGATCCACAGTAAAGAGGGTTGAGCTGAATGCTCAGCACCTTAGTTTGTGTCAACGGGGTTTAATTTCCCTGCTGCTTTTTGTTGGAGCTCTGTCCCAGTTTAAAGTGCAGGCGGTTTAAAACTCCAACTGAAAGCAGAAAGAAGCAGCGTGGAGCCACAGAGTGTGAGCGCCTCACCAGATGGAGTTCCTGATCCTGAGCTGCAGCGCCCCGGCCTCAGCGCCCTGCAGCCCGGCCTGCAGCCCGGGCAGCAGGCCCCCCGCTCCGGGCTCCGGCTGCTGGGGATCCTCGTCGGCCATCGGGGGTGGGCTTCCGAGCTGGACTGAACTGCACCGGTGAAGCTAACCGGCATGGACCGGGCCAGCAACGCGCCCTGCCGCCGCTGTTGTTGTTGTTCCCACCCAGTCCTCCTCCTCCCCCCTCCGCATCGCTCGCTCCGGGTCCAGACGGACACCCGGTCGGTCAGTTCGGTCCGGAGGCGGCGGGGCGGCCGGACTACGAGCTGCCGGCAGCTACGGAGCGGAGCATGGGTCAAAATAAAAGCGGGTGTAAACAGCGGGGCTTGAAAAACAACCGGTTAGTCCCTGTGGTGCACTCTGCCCTGCACGTTGTGGGATTTCTCCGCACGCGCGCGATGAGTAGTGTAGCGGCTTCGGTTGTGCGCATGCGCACTGAGGCGTCCAGCATCAAAACAAGAAGCAAGCTGGAGTCCCAGACTGCCATAAAGGGACAGTTCATATTTATAACAAGTAAATTCATTATCTTTGTTAGGAATTATGGATTTTTATTTAATGAGCTTTGTTTCGTAATTGGCTTATGATCCACAACTAATAACTTATAACTCACAACTAATTATGTGAAAAAAGGGGCAGATAGAATAAGATTTTTTCTTCTTTCTGCTGCCTTTCATTTTAAATCTTGTATATTTTTTTATATTGTTATGAAATTGTTTTGTATTTTTTAAAATGAATAAACTTTATACCATACCATCCAAAAAGCTCAAGTTTTGCTGTTTTAACAATAAACATTTGGAAAATTTAGTTCTGTTCTGTTTTTCCTTCCAATTTATACCTACCACAGAAGATAAAAAACAAAAATCAATTAATAGCTTCATATGTTTCCTACTCAGTGAAATGTCTCTATAGATAGTTAGATTTTGTATGCTCATTCAACATGTTAAAAACACAAACTCAATTTTTTTCCGCAGACACCAGTGTTAAAAATCCTTGACAAGAACTGACCTTAAAACCCTTTTTTTAAATACCGGTAAGCTAAATTTCTCATCCTAAAATTGTATCGTATAAAACACATTGTTAAAACAAATGATGATAAAAACACAGTTTTTAACAATTAAAACAAAAAGTAGAAGTGCAGTGGAGAGCTCAAATCCTGAAGTTCCTGAGCCTCGCAGCCTCAGGGTAGAAGATGCTCCTCAGCCTGGTTTTAAGAGCTTTCAGGTTGGACAGCCTGAGGGGGAAGAGGACAGTTTGGGTGGGGTCCCTCATGATATTCCCTTTTCATTCAACCTTTATTTAGACAGGTTAATCCCATTGAGCCTCGGGGACTTATTTACAAGAGAGACCTGATTACAAGAGACCTGACCTGATCCCTGCTATGGTTCTACATTTGCTGGACCTTCCATCTGCACTCAGTGTTGTTGGAAATCAAACCAACATCTGCAGTAGTGTGTACAGGAGGGGGCTAAGTACACACCCTTGTGGTAGGTATAGTGATGGATGAGACAGTGGATACTGACTTTTATTGTAACCTGCCTGTCAAAAAGTCCAGGACCCAGTTGCACATCAATGGTTTTAACCCCTGCAGCTGCGGTTTGTGTCTGCAGAATGATAAAGTTAAAAGCAGAACTAAAAATCTTGAAAGAGCTGCTCAACATACGAATCCCGGCCCTCCAAGTGAGTGAGGGGTTAATGGGGTCGACGATGACGTCAACTGAGTAGGTCAAAACCTGTAGTTCAAAATACTTCATACCAATTATTCATTTCTAAACCTTTACTTTTGGAACCCATTTCCAAGAATATAATAAAATAATAAATTATTAGACCAAAGTAGAAAAGCAAAAAAGTGAGTTGTTTGAATCCTGAACAAGAATTAAATTAACAAAAGTGAAAAACTAAGAAATTAAATAAAAAGATTTTAAAAAATTACAAAATAAACAGGAATGTGTAAAATGTATGCAAATTGCGTACAAATGTTTAGAATGGCTTGATACAAATAAGAACTACAATTATCCAGTGACTAAGGGAAAAGGAGTGACTGCATTGTGATATAGTTGCACATGGACATATTTAGTAACTTATTTGAATAATGCCTAAACCATAATAAAAAAATAAAAAAATGAATTTAACAGAACATGCAGTCACCTTGAGCGGCGCAACTCAAGTATTCCTGCCACTACCAGAACTGTTTTTCCACAAACCATTTAAAATTTTACTGTTTTTGTTATAGATTTTGCTGTTTTGTTAACACTTTAATTATCAATTTTTTAAAAAAGCAAAGTGTATATAAAAAGGTACATAAAAACTTTATACAAAACAATATTATTATTTTTAAAAAACTACTAAACACCTATTTCCAAATTGAGATAAACGTAAACACAGTCTTAACATAAACAATTTTCGTTTTTGTTTGTGTAGATTTTGCAGTAATAACTTATTTAATCTGTAATAAAAAAGAAAAAAAATAAAGAAAAAACGAACTCCAGTGTCTTTTAAGGGCCACCGTACTGCGCGCGCGCCCGAACCCGCTGTTGCTAAGCAACCGGAACTGCGTTGCTTCTTTTCCGCTTGTAACGATGGCTGAAAGAAGTTTGAAGAAAAAGCTTCAGTCCGTCGTTTCGCAGGTGTGTACAGTTACATCTCATGTTTGGTGTCACGGAAGTTAAAACGGAACATTTCATTTTCCTATTCGACATTTAAACTTTGTGGAAAAGGTGTTAAAGATAAAAGTCTAAAGGTGAAAAGTTATTTTTTTGTTCTGCTCCGTTAGACCAAGACACGTCCGGGCTCTACGGGGAAGACAGAAAGGTCCAGGACAGGTGAGTCCAGACCGCAGGTGAAGTCTGCCTCTGGTCCAACAAAGAACCCCCCGGATGACCTTCTTGCTAAGGAAGAACACTATAAGTAAGACATTTTCATTGATTGGCTTTAATGCGTTTAAATTAAGATGAGTGCGTATTATCAGCTACAAATACAGAACATCGTATTTCTAACATGCAAAACTCTCAGAAACCTCCATTTTAAATTACAAATCTTGTTCCATATTTTCCGAACGGAGCACTTGGCTCCCAGACTGCAGGTTTACTTGTGGCTCCTAGAGTTTCAAAAGAGGCTTAAGACTTCCTTTTTTGATAAATCCTATAGTTAGGGTTGGCTCGGGTTCCCGGGGTTATCCCTTAGCTATTCTGCTATAAACTGTATAAATAAAGGTTGAATTAAAAAAATAAAAAAAACCTCAACCTGCTGAAGGACAAACTCACATTTCCTCACGCTGCTGCTGTCTTTAATGTATGACTCTAAATTGTCCTTAGGTGTGAGTGAAAGAGTGAATGGTTGTCTCATTTGTCTCTATGTGTCCCTGTGATGGACTGAAGACATGTCCAGGTGTCCCCCGCCTCTCGCCAGTGACTGCTGGGTATGGGCACCAGTGACCCCTGCGACCTGAAAAGGAAGAAGTGGGTAAAAGATGAAGGATGGATGAACGTATTTTTCTTCCCATAGAAACTACACCTGGGACAGTCTGTCCATGTCTCTTTCCTGTCCTCTCTAACTCCAGCTAGTCGAGGCAGAGGGCTGCCCATCGTGCGCCTGATTCTGCTGGAGGTTTCTTCCTGTTGAAAGGGGGTTGTTTCTTTCCACTGTCACCACTGTGTTGCTCAGAATGGGAGGCTGTGACGACGTTAAGATTTAACACAATCTGCTGGGTTGTTTGATCTTTTCTTCATAGAGCTGTTGCCCACAAATACAATTAAAAGAATGTGAAATAGTGGTGAACCTTCCCACTAAAATGACTCTAAGAGTACATTGACGACTCATCCAGGAGGTCACAAGGAACCCAGAAGATTATCTAAAGCCCTGCAGCCCTCATTGGCCTCAGTTAAGTTTAAGAGTTCATGATTCAGCAGTAAGAAAAAGGCTAAATGGCCTCCATGGAAGAGCAGAACGTACACAAAAGCCTGTCTCACATTCACCAGAAAACCTCTTGATGGTTGCCAAGACTTTTAGGAAAATATTCTGTGGGCTGGCTTTTTGGAACGTGTGTGTTCTGTTGCACTTTGCGCAGTTCATAACAAGTGCATCGCACTGACAGTAAAACACGGTGGAGGTACTGTGATGATCAGGGGCCGCTTCGCTGCTTCAAGCCGTGAGAGAACCATCAGTTCTGCTCTGCACCACCCGGAAAGAAAAGCTCATCAGTTCATGACCTTCAGGAAATCCAGGGGGCAATTACTTCTTTTTTTTTTGTTTTCAAACGACCATTTGAAAACTGCATTTTTGTATTTACTTGTGTAATCTTTGTCTTGTATTATTATTTGATGATATAAAACATGCGTGTCAAATAAAAAGAGAAGAAATTGATAAAGAAATCTATTTTCTGATTTACAGATACTGCATGCAATAATGTGCCAAAGTTAACAGCACTAAATATCGGTGGCAACTCCTATTTTTCCTACTTTTTTCAGAATACGGTGAATACATTTAATTTCTTGCTATCAGTTGACGCTTGTTATTAAAACAAATCTGTATTCTCTTCAGACTCTTAAATGCAGAGCTGGAAGCCAAAACAGCAGAACTAGTAAGACAAGCGGAGCAACTTATGGTACGTAATCAACATGTTAACGCGCACAGATCTGTCAGTAGAGTCAAAGGGAATGTTAAAGTGAACGCTAAGGCACAAACCAAAAGCTGAAACTGATTCTTTGGGCTTTCAGAGAGAACAAGGTGAAGTTCTGTCGAAGCCGTTATCCAAAGTTCTGCTCTCAGACAGTGAAGATGAAAACGTTTCCAGGTGATAAGTACAGAATATGAAACTCTGAGCTTGTGGAGGTGAAATCCTTCATGTCAGTGACTTTTTTATGATTCACTTCTTTGTTGTAAAAGCATAAGTTCACAGCTTTTTCAGATTTTTTTTGTTGTTAAAGCAACAAAACAAATCTGTCTTTAACTCTTATGTTTTTGTGTCCAACTGTTCAGCTGCAGAAAAAAAAAGTCTCAACAGAGTGCTGTGCGGGATCCCAGAGTTAAGGTTTGTATCCAATGTCTGTATTTTTGCTTGTTTCAATTTTTATTAATCAGCATTTGTTCCTGATCTTGACCTGCATTTAGTAAAATATTAAAAAGTTGTTTTTTATGGCCTTTTTTGTTGTTGTAGATGGTGACCAAACAGGTTTCCTCAACAACACAAAGTACGTCTGGTGGAAAACAAACAAGGATTCCTCACAAGACAACCGAGTGAGTTTATTTATTTATATCCAAATCTATTTTATTTAAGTTTATTAAGATTCTGTTAAAAAAAAAACTCAAACTTCTCATTTTGTTTGCTTCATTACAGAAACTCCGAGAAGTCCCGTTCCAATGACGTTGCAGTTTCAGAGGTCGAGGCAGAGTTTTTCCTGGCGAAGACGATTCAGAGCATGGAGGACATGAACGAGCCTGTTGTCCAGGACAACGTTGTGGGAGACATGTCCACAGCAGAAGACAATATTGGATCAGGTAATGCTTGTACAGCTTTAAAGGAAACATAAACCTAATGTTTAATAATTAAAAATAATCTGTTCATACTAGGTGTGGCAGACTGAGGAAATATATCTTCTTGGGATTTTATGTCAGATGTTGTGCTCTTCTTCTCAGGTGTTTCTGATGCTCAGCTGCGGGTTCTCAACGCAAAGCTTCGAATTATGCAAGAAGAACTTGATCAAGTTTCATCTGAATATTACAAGAGGGTATTGTAAAATTCTTAATAAGATGGATACTGTATCGATCCTGAAGGAAATTATGTGGCGATCTGTAGCTCCCTTTCATGCAAACAATAAGATTAAGACCCAATAAAAGTCATTTAAAGTGGTAGAGGTTGTCCAGTCTGAATGTTTCTGTGGGCGATATCGAAAGTTTATTAAAACCGATGAGCAATACAATTATTTTTGTGATTTTTGGCTAATATTTATTTTTAATTTTAGGCCACGGGAGCTCAGAGGTCTTGTAATTTTGAAGCTTCAGGTTCCAATCTAAGGTTGTGTCAGAAATATTATCTGGTGTAAATTAATTAAAAAAATCTTTCACGAGTCGCTCGCTGTGGTGAGCCCTGCAGAAGGAAGCAGCCGAAAGAAACAACAGCAGCACGTATTCTCATAATTGCTTAAAGAAACTTTTTTTTAAACAATTGATTAATTTAAAAAGCAGCTTAAGACACTTTTATTCAGACAAGCTTTTAGTTAAATGTTTCATTTACTGTTTTTATCAGCTGTTCTTACTGTTTTTATTAATGTGCTGTTATTGTTTTTTATTTCAAGCCCATATTTTTTTTATTTTTGTAAAGCGCTTTGTGATTGTATCTATAAATAAAGTTTACTTACTTACAGTCTAACTGTGGGGTACAGTAAGCTGGATGCTTGTGCTGCATCTTCATTTTACAACTTATTAATTGATTAAATGCGCAGACGTGACTGCTTGTTGATGTTTAATGAACGATATCAGTTGATTAAATTTGCTTTGTCTATTCAGAGGTAATCTAATCTGACTAGTTAATAACATTTTTAAAACTAACTCCGAGGCCTACAGTGCACCAAGTTTTAAATCTGTTACTGAATTACCATTTTATAATTATGTTTTTAATCTCATTAAATTTAAATACAGTGGAGACTTGTTTAATAAATGTATATTTTGTTTCAGGATGATGAAAACATAAAGCTCAGTGGAAAAATAAAGGAGCTGGAAGAGGATCGAGCCCGACTGCAGAGGACCACAAACATCCAGCAAACGCAGATAGAGAAGCACAAAGCTTTAGCTGAGGGGTCAGCTAAAAAGTGTGACGGACTTCAGCTGAAAGTTTGTGCTTTACAAAAGGTTTGTGCCAGTGACCACTGAGGTGGGACCAGGTTTAACATAAAACCAACAAGCCTGACCATAAACACCCGACGACAACCTTCATTCTTCTTTTACGCTCATCCAATCTGATTTCATTCTTTCTGTGCAGGAAATTGAAAACATGAATAGATCCCAAAAACAGGCAGCAGCTGTCCACAGCACCGCGGAGGTCCGCCTGAACAGAGCTCTGGAGGAAGTGGAGAGGTTCAAGTCCCAACTGGACAACACAAAACAGAAGAACAAGGTAAAAAGACCGAGCAGATGTTCGCCGTCTTCAAATGTGTCACAAAGAAAAAAAAACATAAATCCAAGTCTTCACGATGTGTTTTAAATAACTAATCAGAAAATCTAAAATTCATCCTCGGTAAAGATCGGAGACCAGTTTTTATTAGGATTTGAATTAATGGGACTCACTTGTTTTAGAAAATGCTGTTTTACAAAAATATACCGGTAATTAAAAATACTATTTTATGTACTTGCTAAACTTTCAGATTTTATGCCTCCCATAAAAAAAAAAAAACTACTAAATTGTTATAATAAACAGCTTTATTTTATTCCAGATCAAAAAGGAACCGACACTTTTAATAAAAACAAGATTCTGCTCAACTTTCATCTGTTTTTATTTATAACTTCTGTTCACAAAGGACAAGATAAGTGAAGAGCTCCAAAGTAAAGAAAATCTACTCGCCGAGAACAAAATGCTCAAGAAACAAAACGTGGAGCTCCTCGTGGGTTTCAAGAAACAACTCAAGCTGATCGACATTCTCAAAAGACAAAAGGTAAGCGCCTTCGTTTGACTCTAATGATCCTTGTTGTGCTTTTAAACTAAAACCAGAACTTTTTGTGCAGATGCACTTTGAAGCTGCCAAGCTGCTGTCCTTCACAGAAGAAGAGTTCATGAAGGCTCTTGACTGGGGAGCGTCATGAACTCAGACTCGTGCGCCTTCTCTTGTTCTGCAGGAAACATAACTTCATAAAGTCAGACAGCTTCTCTGAAGGTTGTCTCACTTGTACGAATCTAATTGTTTAAATGAGCACGATGCGCAAATAAAAACGCGTTTTAGATTTTTTTTGTTTCTGTTATTTTTGACAAAGAACCCACTTGCTATTAAGAAAGAATAAAAAAACAGTGCAGATTACCTTAACCTTAAACTGCCCTCTGGTGGCGGACTGGAGGAGGAACGTTTAATCATCTTCATCTGAGGAGACATCAGCCGGGCGTGGCTGAAAATGTTTTCTGAAATCATCATCAAAGTGTTGCAGGTCGCCTTCACGAAGCAAGCCCTGGAAGACACGCAGCCATGTTTCACTGATCCGTTCACGGCGTGAAGCTGTAAGACGCTCAGGGTTCACACCGAGCCGCGTACCTTTGGAAAGTATCCGAAGAGTTTGGTTGCGTGACTCTTCAGAAGTTTCTGCCTCTCTTCTTCGATTATCTGCCGACGCAGCGCCTCGCTCTTCTGCTGAACCGCTCTTTCTTTAGCTTCCAGGTCCTTGAAGACGGACAGATCTTTAAAATAAATATTTACTGAAACTGACACTACCATCAAAGATTTATCTATGACAGGGGTCTGCAACCTTTACAATCAAAAAAGCCATTTTTGCACGTTCGTTCACTAAACTAAACGTGTCCAGAGCCCAACTGTGGTTCTCAACTGGTGGCCCGTGGGCCGCCTTAGGCTCGTTGGAGGGGGTTTTGTGGCCAGTAGGGGCCACACATAAAGCTAAAAATATATAATGATTTTTAACATTCAGTGATATTTTTACCAATTATTAAAAATAAATAAATGAACTATGCAGACCTGTGATTTTTGTTTTTATTGTGGACAAAATAAAGTATAGAAATAAAACATAAAGTTAAAGTGAGTATGTTTTACTTCTTGTAATCTAGTATTCACATATTTGCAAAAGAAATGACCAAAGGGGAAAAAAAACCTGAAATCTGAAAACTGTTGATATAACTTTTAGTTGTTCTTATAACGACCAATAAAATTCAGTTTTGCGTCAGTTTTGGTCAAAGCTTGAAAGAGCCGCTGCAGAGGGACCAAAGAGCCGCAGGTTGCAGACCCCTGATCGAGGCAGAAAGGAAGTTTAGTTTTTACCCTCTGAGCCTCGCGCTGCCGTCTTCTGTCCTCTATCAGTTTCTCCACCTCACGTCTGTGTTCCAGCTGCTTCATCCGACGTCTTTGGGCGTTCATCTGCTCAATCCGATCATCCTCTGCAAACTTGTCCATCATCTTTTGCCTGAAGGCCTCCTCTTCCTCCCTCTCCTCCTGCCTCCGCTTCTCTTTAAAAGCCATTTGCTCCTGGAAGGTCTGCTGCAGCATCAGTCTTTGTCGGATTTGCTTTTCCATCTCCTCCTGTCAGATTACATCAAAAACAAACACAAACGTGATCTACAAAGAAAATTTGAGCCTCACATGGTGCAGACATTTGCATGAGTCTTATTTTACAAGCTGCTGAACTGCAGCGATTATGGGAGACAATCTCAGTTTAACATGAACGTTTCCAACTTGTTGCGCAACAGAATTACATCCATTGATGTGTCAAAATAATCAAAGTACAACCTGAGGTGTGTTAACTCTGTTAATTACATCAAACGTGTGCATTAAGACAAAAATCAAAAATATCCAGATTTTTGCTTTTTACCGTGTGATGGTTTGTTTTAAAATGTTTTGATTCAGACAGTGACACCAGTAAAATATGCAGATGTTTCACATTATTTCCAGTGTTGATAAAATATGACAACTATACATGTAAAAATATTGTAGGTCCTGAATTTATTCTGGATCAGAATGCAAACTTTACTAAATGGTTGTAAATGAACCCACCTGCCTGAAGACCGCCAGCATCATCCCAATCCCTAAAAGCTCTACAGTTACTGGTCTGAATGACTACTGGCCAGTAGCCCTCACTCTGATAGTCGCTAAATGTTTTGAAAGACTGGTCATGACCCACATCAAAGCTACCATCAACGAGGAACCACACCAGTATATTTACAGCGAGAGTGGATCAACAGAGGACGCCATCTCCTCTGTGGTCCATACTGCTCTCACCCACCTGGAGCAGAAGGACTCCTGCGTCCGTATGCTCTTTGTGGACTTCACATCCACCTTCAACACCATGATTCTCCAGACCCTGATGGATAAACTACTCACATTAGGACTAAGTCCCTCCCTATGCAACTGGGTCCTGGACTTCTTAACCAACAGACTGCAGTTTGTGAGGATCAACACCTTCTCCTCCTCCACCATAACCTTCCACATTGACTCCCCTCAGGGATGTGTGCTGAGCCCCCTCTTGTTCACTCTGCTCACGTATGACTGTGCAGCTACCCATCCGGGCTGTCACATTGTAAAGTTTGCAGATGATACAGTGGTAGTTGGATGCATCACAAACAATGATGAGTCCAGCTACAGGCAGGAGGTGGAACACCTGGAGAGCAGGTGCAGGAAGAACATCCTTCACATCAGTGTGAAGAAAACGAAGGAGATGGTCGTGGATTTCAAAGGAGGATCTGCAGTGGAAGTGGTCTCCAGCTACAAGTACTTGGGTGTGCACATGAACGACATCCTCAGCTGGAGCAACACCACCACCAGCCTGATCAAGAAAGCTCATCAGAGACTCTACTTCCTCAGACGGCTGAGACGAGCTGGTCTGGGAAGCTCAGTCCTCACCTCCTTCTACAGGTGAGAGCATCCTGTGCTCGAGCATCAACGTGTGGCATGGAGGCTGCACAGCTGCAGAAAGAAAAGCTTTGCAGAGAGTGGTGAAGGCTGCACAGAAATCTGTCGGACTCAGTCTCCCCACCATCACAGACATCTACACCTCCAGATGCAGGAAGAGGGCCACCTGCATCATGAAGGACCACACTCACCCAGCACACACACTTTTTCCCCCACTCCCCTCAGGAAGGAGGTTGAGGAGCATTAAGTGTAGAACCACTAGACTGAGGAACAGCTTCTACCCTGAGGCTGTTAGACTCATGAATCTAACCAGAATAATCACTGTAATGCTACTTGAAATGGTGATATGTGACTTTATCTGTGCTGCTGATTATCCATGCTGCTGATTGTTTCATGCTGTTGTCCATCTGCTCACAACAGACTCATGCTCAGGCTGCTGTTTAATATACTGTATTATTTTACATTATTATTGTTTAGTGTATATCTTAGATCCTTGTATACTGTTTCTTTTTATACTCTATATTTTTGATATTTTGGGTGTAACTGGGACCCTGTGTACACAGTTTCGTTCCACCTCATGTACCACATGTGATGTGAATGACAATAAAGAACCTTACAATTTCTCTCTGCCTGTTGGCCTCCTCCTCCTCCTCCAAAGACAGCTCCTCTCGGATCCGCTCCATCTCTTCACGCTGCTGCCGCTCCTCTTCCATCTTTTCACACAGCTGGAGGAGAAAAAGGTCGAGTGTTTTCAATAAATCATATCCTAATAATGTAAACGCCGACCGGACAATAAGTTGGAGAACACGGTTCTCTACCATTTTATGAAGATGTTCCTTGACTTCTTCCCTCTCTCTAATCTTCTTCATTCTGGTCTCCTCCATGTGCTGCTGTTGCTCTGTGAACTCCATGATCCTTCTGTTCTCTGCCTCCACCTTCTCCTGCTCCATGCGCCTCCACTCTGCCTGCTGCCTTTTAAACTCTTCGATGTGCTGCTGAGTGGCTCTGGCCTTTTCCAGCTTCAGCTCTCTCTCCCTGTTTGGGAAACATTTCATTTCCATAAATCAGTCGTGTAATTTCTACAGATTGTGTGACTTCATGTTTGAACTGTGTCTTTGAACTCAGCAGGAACATCCATTATTGTTAGGAATTGCATTGTCTGTAATGACTCACGTCTGTTCCTCTTCATAAATCTTCCTGATGATCTCGTCCACCAGTAGCTTCTCTCTGAGGAACTCCTCGTAGGCCTCCTGTCTCCTGAGCTCCCTGTCCATGAGCTGCTGCTCCAGCTGTCTCTGATGCTCCAGCAGCTCCTCGCGATGCTTCTGCTCCAGCCTCTGCTGCTCCGCGGCCGCCCGCTCATTTTCACTCTTCATCTTTTGAGCAAAGTTCGCCTCTTCACGCTGACATTTCACAGGAAACAGACAGGAAGCAGCTGATGAACTTTACAACTTTCGTTACTTGGGACTCCTGTTTAAGATTTAAATCTGTCGGAGAATTATATGAGCAGTAATATGTTGGTAGCCTTGATTATGAATGTGTATTTACTCTGTTTTCTGTCGCCGTAATACAAACAACATGAAACTATTTTAGGTAAATTGTTTTAAAGCGTCTCAGTTTCACAACCAAATAAAAAAAACTGAAAACATTTTTAAAGCTTGAAGCAATGAGAGAAGCGCTCACCTGGGTCTCCAACATTAAAACGTCCTTCTCGGCAATCTGGGCTGCTCTGTCCTTGTTCAGATACGCAGCCTTCAGTTTGGATTCCAGTTCTCGAAGCTCCAAGCTGAACGTTACAGAAAAACGTTTACCAATCTAAAAACATCTGGACTTGGGTTAAGCAGTAATCAGTGTGTACCTGTTGGCTCTGATATACTGCCGGAGTTTCTCGTCTTTTTGCTTCTCATAGTTGATGCGGGCCAGCTCCTTGGCCATTCTCTCCTCTTGTTCAAGCTGCTTTTCTCTGTTTATTCTCTCCTCCTCTGCCTGCAAGGCAGATTAACATTTTATATGCATCTTACTTTAGCTAAAACTCAACTGATGCAAGTTTGACAATACGATGCATAAAACAGTTCCTTGAATTTCACCTGATAAAAGCCTATAATTACCAAACCAGTCCAGCCACAGTTCACCTACCTGAAGCTGTGCACAGTACATAAGTATGAAACATTTGCCATATGTGAAACCATAAACCACATCTTCTGTGTGTATTAACCAGGAATAAACTTTTTTAGTTCTACAGTAAATAAGATTTTGGCAGAGTGAATTTATTTATATTTTGCTTCCAAGAAGTCAGACATTCTTATAATCTTTTAGAGTGGTCTTCATGCTCCTCCATCACGGTGTGGTACGCCGGGGCCACTGCCAGGGACAGACTCAGACTGCAGCGCGTTGTGCGCTCAGCTGAGAAGGTGATCGGCTGCAGCCTTCCATCCCTCCACGACCTGTACGTCTCCAGGACTGTGAGGCGAGCAGGTCGGATCACAGCTCACCCTGCACACGGACTGTTTGAACCACTCCCCTCAGGCAGGAGGCTTCGGTCCATTCGGACCAGAACCTCCTGCCGTAAGAACAGTTTCTTCCCCTCTGCTGTTGGACTCCTGAACACTCATAATGTTACCTCATAACTTCTGCTTTGGTCACATTACATCTGTATTATAACTGAATACTCCATCTGTACTGTTCTCTAAGCTTTTTTATTGTTTTCTATTGTATGGGTGTACATATGGTTATGTTATTTTTTTTATTTTACTTTATTTGTGGGTGTACACAGGCTTATGTCTTATGTAATGGTCTCATTTTTACTTTATTTTTACTTTATTTTACTTTATTACTATTCGCACCTTATGTCGAAGCAAATTCCTAATTTGTGAACCTCGTTCATTGACAGGGCGATAATAAACTGATTCTGATTCTGATGGATAATTCTCCAGACTTTATGAACTTTGAAGGTTTATCTTTGGATTTCGGCTGTTATGGCTCATTCTGAACCCAGTGCTCGTCTGTGGCAGCACATTGTGCTTAAAAAAGGAAGGAGGTGAACAAGTGATAGACAAATAAACAAGTGTCTGACCTAAAAATATACATCTTCAACAACTGAACCGTATATCTTTAAACTACCATTTTATGAGGCAACCTGTTAAATTCGCTGCCTTCCCGTAGATTTAACTAAACAAGAACAAATTTCATCTAAACGATAATAAGGTTCCTTGCAAAGTTGTCGGTTATTATGAAACATACAAACCCATGATAATCCCTTGAGTTTAAGAGACCTTTTATGCCTGGGTAATCTGAATCTTTGTAAATTACTTATAAAAAAAAAATAATCTGACATAATAACTGGAGTGTAAATTGTAAAAGTAACACTTAAAAAAAAAAAATCTTCATAAAGCCTGAAGAGCTTTTGCTAAAAATAAATAAATAACTTTAAAAACATTAGTGAATATTATTATTTATAGTGAATGGGACTTCAGGGAACATGTAGCAGGACGTTGTATTCGAGAATGAGCAACTTAAAGATATTTTAAAGACAGACCTTTTGTAGAAAGACCTCCGTCTGCCTCTCCTGGAGCTCCTGCTGCACCTGCCGCTGATGTCTCCTCCTCTCCGCGCTCTCCTCCTCCCGGAGACCCGCCAGCAGCTGCCGCTCCTTCTCCACGCGCATGGCGCCTTCTTGTCTGCGCATCTCCTGGGTCTGTCGCTGGGCCGTCAACCGCTGCTGTTCTCTGCACATCCAGCTCCGATTCTGACCCGAATGAAGAGCAAACAAACGCCAAACAAGATCAAAGTGACCGCCCCGAGAGCGTAGCAGCAGCTAGCAGGAAAAGTGAAGCTAAACCGGTCCGGTTGGGATTTACCATGTTTGAAGTCCTTTTCGTCGATTCACGCACTCTTCATTTAAATCCTTTTAACCGTATTAAACAGTTATTAAGAAAAATAAAACCGAATTCACTTGTTTATAACTAATTTTAACCAACGGTCGTCGAACGGGATGCTAACCCTCCTCGAACAACTTGCTTGGCGTTCCGTTGCCTAGGAGACGGCGCGGTCTTGGAGCCTTGGCTGGAAAATTACGTCATATCCGGGGAAATCAAAACACTTTTCCGTGTTAGCCGACATATTAAAGTTTTCTCATATATATATAT
>NC_056499.1:6368208-6384041 GCF_014905685.2 Nematolebias whitei | reverse complement strand
GATCTTAAATATTTTATATATATATATATATAAATATAAAATATTTAAGATCTATTTATCCAGTTTTAGCTTCTTTCCATTGGCTCCCTGTCAAATTCAATAAAATTCAAAATCTTCTAACCTACAAAGCCCCCAACAACCTAGCTTATATGACAGATCTTAATGTTCCATATTTTCCTAACAGAGCACCTTAGGCTCCTCTTGTGCAACTTCCAGTTTCTGTCTGTAACGCTGATGGTTAAGACTTTCCTTTTTGATAAATCCTATAGTTAGTGTTGGCTTGTTATGGGCTTATAGGCCTTAAGTTATAAGCTTAGACAACTGGAGGAAAAACTGACCTCGTTTCTTTAAATTATTTAAAACCGAATAGTTTTCATTTGATACTATTTCTATCTTAACATGTGACTCCTGGCCTGCCATTGTTCATGTTCCTCCTTCCTGTTCCTCTCAAACCCCGCCGGTCAAAGCAGATGGCGATTTCTTCCTTATGAGTTTTTCCTTTCCACTGTCGCCTTCATGCTTGCTCAAGATGAGTCTGTGATGAAGTGAGACTTAAAGCAGTCTGCTCCTCAGATAAAGTTAACTTAAGGTATGTTTCTGTTCAGTGCACTGAGATAACTTCTGTTGTGACTTGGCGCTATATAAATAAACTGAATTAATGTTGTACCCAATACATGTTGGATTCTATTTTAAATACAAGTTCACAATAACAGAAGTAAACACATAAAACTGACCTGTCTCTTTTTACAAACTCAGTACAGACAAGAGAACAAAAAGTAAATGCAGTGCAATTTGATTTGAAGTGTATTTATTCCACCACTAAACAAAACCCATCTATAGTGGAGTGAAAAATAAAAAGGTACATGTATACCTGAATAAACACCTGTGGTATGTTTTACAGCAAAATAAAAACATTAAGTCTTGTATTCAAGATTTATTTACATTTAGTGAAGAAAAAATAAAGAAAAAGCAAATGAGCAAAAAACAAATCTCAGCATGTCATGTCAAAGAGAACATAGGTTTGTAATAAAAACATTTATATACTAACAAATGTATTTACAAACTTCCTCTACTATATTTACACATGATAAAAACATTTTTTTTTTAAAGTTATGAGGTGGCTTTTGAGATATTAACCTATAAACAAAAAAAACTATAAATGTTCTCAGTCTCGAACACTTTTCTTATTTTCAGAATTATACAATAAAAAAGTTGTTCGACCTGTAATGAGTATATGAAAAAGATAAATTATGTTGAGTCTTGCTTCAAACATACATTCTTTGACAAGCAAAACCCTCAACAGTTAGTACAATAAATGTACTCAAGGGTGACGTTGTGCAACTTTTATTTTATTTCAACTTTTGTTTTTGCTACTTTACTTTATCTAGACATGATTTGAAAAGCTCAACTGTCACCGGTTCACTAAAACTAAAAATCACCTGTCCTTGTTTTTCCCTGCTTGTTATCTACGAGTGCAGAGAACACACCTGAAGATGTTGAGAACTAGCAGATGATAAAGAAGGAGATCCATCATTCATCGAACAAGATTTATGTCACAAGTGTTATTGTTTGTAGATTCAAAGACGTCTGTTTTCACGGTTGGCACCTCAGACTCCGTATAAAAAGATCAGATTTACAAATCACATTCAAAAACCACACAAGATGAAGTGACAGCATTCTACAAATGGACAGAAAATAAAAAACGGTGTTCATTTTAAAACCTAATCTTTAACACCTGAAATGCAAAATATCTTGCATTTTAAATGAGGAGGGGAAAAAAACTGCTCAAACAATGCAAAAATAAAAAATAAAAACAATTACAATTTCAGAATATAAATACTTTTGGGGACCAAACAGATCATTTAAACTGACCGTGAATTTTTATTTTTTATTTCTTCCTGGGGGTAACTTCATTTCTATTACAGTCAAATCATTGAGATGTTTGTGTAAAGCAACTTAAATTAACCTGATGGACAGGAAGATGAAAAAGTCCCTCAGCTTCTGAAAATATAATGTCCACCACATTAGGTGCAGGCAACTTTACAGGTATTACTATTATTAAGTACAAAACAAATCAAAACCCTTCAAGTAAAAAAAAAACCCAATGTCCAGTGGTTGAAAATTAACAAAAGTGCAAAAAAAAATTATACACCTTTTCCAAATGAGAACTTCAGTGATTTTCATTTTATGTTTTTGAACAAATTAGGCAATGTGAAGTAAAATATATATACTGTGAGGAAAATGAGTATTTGAACACTCAGCGACTTTGCAAGTTCTCCCACGTAGAAATCATGGAGGGGTCTGAAATTTTCATCTTAGGTGCATGTCCACTGAGAGACATAATCTAAAATAAAAAAAAAAATCTGGAAATCACAATATATGATGTTTTAAAAATAATTTATTTGTGCGTTACTGCTGCAAATAAGTATTTGAACAGCTGCCAATCAGCAACAATTCTGGTCCTCAAAGACCTGTTAGTCCTCCTCTAAAAAGTCCACCTCCACTTATTGTTCTAAATCAGAAGCTCCTGTTTGAGGTCGTTAGCTGCATGAAGACACCTGTCCACCCCACACAATCAGTAACACTCCAACTACTAACATGGCTAAGACCAAAGAGCTGTCCAAAGACACCAAAGACAAAATCCTAGACCTCCACAAGGCTGGAAAGAGCTACGGGGCAATTGTCAAGCAGCTTGGTGAGAAAAGATCAACTGTTGGAGCAATTATTAGAAAATGGAAGAAGCTAAACATGACTGTCCATCTCCCTCGGACTGGGGCTCCATGCAAGATCTCACCTTGTGGAGTATCAGTGATCCTAAGAAAGGTGAGGAATCAGCCCAGAACTACACGGGAGGAGCTGGTCCATGACCTGAAGAGAGCTGGCACCACTGTTTCCATGGTTACTGTGGGTAATACACCAAGACGTCATAGTTTAAAATCATGCATGGGCCGGAAGGGTCCCCTGGTTAAATCTGCACACGTCCAGGCCCGTCTTCAGTTTGACCATGACTATTTGGATGATCCAGAGGAGTCATGGGAGAAAGTTCTGTGGTCAGATGAGACCAAAATAGAACTTTTTGGTCTTAATTCCACTCGCCTCAGTTAGAGCATTGAAGATGGGTCGTGGTTGGGTCTTCCAACATCACAATGACCTGAAGCACACAGCCAGGAGAACCAAGGAGTGGCTCCATAAGAAGCACATCAAGGTTCTGGAGTGACCTAGCCAGTCTCCAGACCTAAACCCTACAGAAAATCTTTGGAGGGAGCTCAAACTCAGTGTTTCTCAGCGACAGCCCAGAAACCTGCTGATCTAGAGAAGATCTGTGGAGGAATGGACCAAAATCTCTGCTGCAGTGAACCTGGTGAAGAACTACAGGAAACCTTTGACCTCTGTCACTGCAAACAAAAACTACTGTACCAAATATTAACATTGATTTTCACAGGTGATCAAATACTTATTTGCAGCAGTAACACACAAATAAATTATTTAAAAAAGCATACATTGTGATTTCTGGATTATTTTTAAATTTTAGATTATGTCTCACAGTGGACATGCACCTAAGATGAAATTTCAGACCCTTCCATGATTTCTAAGTGGGAGAAGCTGCAAAGTAGCAGGATGTTCAAATACTTATTTTCCTCACTGTATCACAATATTTCCTCCTGTTAAAACTGAACCAAAGTAACACAGAGCTTGATGTTTGTAAACTGAAACGGAAATGATGAGCAGATCTTTTATACAATAAAAGCACCAAGGTTCAGATTCAGTATAGTTTAGTGTTTTTATTTCTCCAGCTGCTTGATCTGAAAAACCATCAGAGACCTTCGGCTGATCCTAAATGACCCTCAGATTCTTCAGAGAGATTTAAACCTGAATCTGATGAACAAGAAGTCGACACGGCAGGCGGCAACGACTGCATCAACTCTTCTCGTCCCTCAGAGGCGTGCATTTCTGCTGAATCCTCTTCCTGATCACCTGATGACACCTTCAGCTCAGACTCCGGCTGCCCAACATCAGCAGAAGTTGCACTTTCAGCTGTTTTCAAATCAGTTTCGTTTTGTGTTTTAGCAGGTTCTGTTTTCAGGAGAGTTGTCGTCAGTTGGGATGATGCTTGCTGTTGAAGATGCCTCAGGACAAAAAGAACAGTACATTTCAAATCATCTATCTACTAACACACAAAGTTCATACAAAACAAATGGGACATTTTTATACCAACATTTATGTTTTGTTAAAGTGGAACATAAAAGTAAAACTTTTTAAGAGCAGATGGGTTGAGTCTGAACTGAGGGAAGCTTCCAAACAAGAAGGAAAACGTCTTTAGGACCCAAGACAGGAACTCTGGTTGCCCGTTATTCCATCTCTTTAGACCTTAAAGAGTGAGAACTTGCACATAAACTGTGACTGAACTCATTTACTCTTTCAGCTCTCGCTCAAGGCGGATGCCTTCTCCTTTCCCTCCCCTGATCTCCTCTTCCTCCTGCTTTTTGCTCTCTGTGTGTGTGTCTCAGAGCTCCTGGTACACATCTTCCGAACAAAAAAAAAAAAATACTATGGATCTGATCAGCTGGACTTTCAACGCAATCGACAAAATCTTTTCAATAAAAAAAAAAAACATGATCCTGGAGAGCCCTCATGTCCTGCTGAGACTCATGCTGCAGGACACATCAGGGATTTGTGGGGAGTGTGGCAGCTGTCTTTCAGTTTTTTTAATTACTTTATTTTACCAGGAAGACATCCATTGAGATCATCAATCTCTTTTACAAAGATGTCCTGGAAAAGTTCTGTCTCAGGAGGACGCCAACGACGTTTAACTGGATTCATGATAGCAAGGTTTCTGCTTTTTGGCATCGCCGGGCCCCTGTGTAATCAACTTTTGAGGAAGACTTCGGCAGCAGTTTCGACCATGACAAAACTGCCAAGTCTGCATGAAGGTTTGGTTCGTGCTACGAGCACTCAAATCAGCTGATTTACGAGCTAAACCGTAAGATGGAAGCAGTTTGTGAGAATCGCAGGCCTCCTGCGGCTTCTAGGACTTGCCAGCATGTTGGAGTCGACCTTGAAGAAGGCTCATAGCACGAATCAGTGGAATGCCCAAACATCTGTCCATTTTGGATCTGGAAAGTACCAGCAAAACTCGAGGCTGACAAGAAAAAACAGTCTGCCTGAAGAAAATCAACAATTGTGGCTTATCTGAATCAGACTCCCCCGTTTGACCTCGGATGTGGGCCAACTACCAAATTTCTCCTGGGACATGGGTAAAGGAAAAAGATGTCTATCACAACCCTCCCCCAGAACTTCTGTGCAGGCTTGGTGTTCAGCCGGCAGAACACCAACATCTTATCAGGACTATGGCCTATCTGAAAGTGCTTCATGGACAAATCTCAACATCTTGACATCAAGTGAATATGTAATGTGTTTATAAATGTGTTTGCTGGTAGTTTTTTGATGTCTCGAATCATGTCCTGATAGGACAAGGTGTGAAGAGATCTTTTTTGTAATACCATTATCTATCCTCATGGCCTTTTACATTTTTCTGTCTAAAAAAGTATTCTGACAAAGAATAAGAGGCTGCGCTCTTGTAGCAGCAGCAGCAACGTGCACTCTGCCCATCTTTCGGACGACTGTACGAACATAATCTCACCGTGTCCAGGTAAAGTGATAATAAAGCTTATTCTGATTACTCCTCACCTCGCGCACATGAAAATATCGCGAGGTCACCGGTTTATACCGTATTTTAGCAAGTTTCAGTCAGTTAAACTCAGAACTTAAAAGACCTTTAAAAGACCATTACGGTTCAAATTTAATACCTTTTAAGAAGAATAAAAATAAGTCGTTGTAAAATTTCTTACAAAGTAACAAACTGTATTGCCTTTCACTTAATTTCAAAGAAATCCAAATCATTACAAACAAACTACAAACAAGTTTCAGGAGCAGAGCAGCCACATCTTGTGGAGAAAGGCTGAATATATTTCAATAAATTCCTTCCAACAAGGCTGCTGCATGATGGGAGTTGTAGTTTTGTGACAGTGTAAGAACGTGAACTAAGACTGAGCTACGAAACGGAACAAATGAATGCCAACGACGGCAAACAACAACAACAACGTTGCTGTTAGATTCAACAAATTAACAAAATAACAAATTTAGGTCATAACCAAATTTAATGTAGGACCTAAAATAAAAATTTTGATAAATGTAAGAGTTTTTAGGAGCTCACAGAAACACTGGCGTTGCTGTCTGATTGAAAAGTGTTTTTGTTCTCAAACTATGTATCATTCAATACAAAGCCATTCACACTGAGAAGCACTTTAATAAAAAAAAATGTAATATTGACGTAATAGAGTCGTATCACAAGTGTGATCAAAACTGAATGAGCAGCCAATAAAAGAAATAGATTAAACATTTAAAATATTCTTAACTGCGTTTCTGATTGACAAGAACAATGTAAAGGCAGGAGGTTTCACTTACGGTTTGATTTGATCTTTATCTTGAGCTTTTACATCTGGTGGGTTTAAGATGAACACTTAAGCTTTTTCACCTCAATAAAACCCGATTGTGCCTCGGCTCCCAATAAGAGAAACTTACCCATTTCCTGGATGACTTGGCAGATGTGACTTGGTTCATCAGTTAAATGTTTAGTCATTAGATCACCACCACACGCATCGACGAGGAGGTCACAGTTGAGACAGATGAGGGTTAATCTGAAAAATAAAAATAAAAAAAGAAGAATATTCAGTTCGTTTGGTCGTTTATTTTACTCTAAATGCAAACTTTATGCTCACATACCTTACTGCCGGTGACTTTTTTTGCTGATCCATTTTCAAAAACCTCTGTTTGGTGATGGTACTATGAAATCTAACAGAAATTAGTTTAAAAAAAAAAAAAAGTTAGATTTATTAAAAACTCTAAATTAATTCAGAGAAATCAGCTTCGACTCACTTGATCATGTGATTCCCAATGGAAACTTTGCAGCTCGTCTGATAGCGGCACGCGCCACAATGTGAGAGGATCGGAAAATGTGAAAAGAAGTGGTCGACCTCGGAGTTGCACTCGATGCACGTGTGGCGCTCCCCTTCAGCCCTAAGAAACACAAGCAAGTTTCTGTATTGTCCTCGTTTTTCTTTGGATTGAAGCTTACAGATGACAAAGAATGTTTAAAAAAGTATTATCACAGTTATGCGATTGTCCGAACTAACTTCATTCAACAACTTCACCCCTCATCAGATCTGCTGAGTTGTTTTGCGCCACAACTTTATTTTAACAGCACGATTTCCAAACAACATTTTCTAAATACATCATTTTATTTTTCTCCATCCAAATGAAGCGTCCAAAACCAAAACTTGCTACCGCTGTATGCATGACTATGGTTTAATGGCGTGTCCCCCGTCATGAAACCCCAGCAGTGTTACAGACGCCTCATCAGGTTCACTAAATCGTCACATTTTCAGAAATTACTTCATGCTTTAAAATCACGGTTTTCTTTTCTTTCAGAGTTGACAAACAAGTGTCATCGTCTATTAGACTGAAGCGTGAAGCTGTAGACCTGTTAGCCAAATACTGGGATGAAGCGCAAAAACAAGTCAAATTCAAGTTCGAGGGTTTCTGAAATGATCCGGTGGATCCCTGAACACAAACACGGCGATCGAAGATCTTATTGTTCCATATTTCCCTAACAGGACACTTTGCTATCACACTGCAGGCTTATTTGCGATTCCTAGAGTTACCAAAAACAGAATGGGAGGAAGATCCTTTGGTGATCAGGCTCCTCTCTTGTGGAACCAACTTCCAGTTTCTGTATGTGAGGCTGACACATGGTCCAGTTTGAAGACTTTCCTTTTTGATAAATCCTATAGTTAGGGTTGGCTTGGGTTTCCTGAGCTATCCCTTAGTTATGCTGCTATAGTTTCAGACTGCTGGAGGACAAATTGACCACATGTTCTCTCTCTGCTGCTTCTTTACTTGCTCTACCTGTTTGTATCTGTAATTATTTCCATCTTAACATGTTTTTTTTTTGTCTTTCCTCCTATAGAAAGTCCACCTGGACCATCATTCTGTGTTAGTTTGTTTCTACTTCCTGTTCCTCTCAAACCCAGCCGGTCGAAGTAGATGGTCGCTCGTCCTGAGCCTGGTTCTACGGGAGGTTTCTTCCTGTTAAAAGAGAGTTTTTCCTTTCCACTGTCTCCTTTGTGCTCGCTCAGGATGGGAGACTGTGAAGAAGTAAAGAGTCAACACAATCTGCTGCTTCCTGAGATACAGAACTTTTACTAATTGTCTTTTATAAAGTATATGAATGTTTTTGTGCAGTTTCCTGAGACAACTTCTAGGGATGCACAATATTATCGGCACGGTATCGGCCGATATTAGCGTTAAAGTTCAATATCGGACATCAGCCATTCCGTTAAAATCACTCACTGATATAAAGGCGATGTTTCTGCCTGCAGCGGCAGCGCAACGCGATGACGTCACGTGCGCCTACCTGATCTCACGGCGGAGAGAATTCAAAATGTCTGCCGTGTGGATGTTTTATTTTTCGTTGGTGAGGATGACGGATTCCGGAGATTTATGGACTACGTTGAGCCTCGCTACATCGTCCCGTCAGAGATATTTTTCCGACGTAACGTTACCCGAGTTACAAGCCGTCATTTCCGACGTCATCGAGAAGCTAACAGCCGATAGCACTTGGGTGAGTTTTACCACAGACGTTTGGACGTCCTGTTAGCCCGTTAGCATGATTAGTCTTACGGATCAATGGATAGATGATCTTAAAAAGTCGGTCCTTCATGACGAGTGCAGAGGATCCCACACTGCAGCTATAGGAACCTGGAACAAGCCTCCACAAGTGAGACAGCATCACAGGTGACTAATGCTAATAAATAACATTTAACACTTTTCATTTAATATAAGTTTAAGTGATATGCATATCATATGGCTGTTACTGAATATATGTCACCAGCTGTTACAGCTGTTGTACAGTTTTTGTAGCAAATAAGCCTCAACAAGAGGGATATGTTCTGACAAAGGAACATATATAAAATATTGGTATTGGTTATCGGCCAAATAAGTTTTAACATATCAGCCAAAAATCCAATATCGTGCATCCCTAACAACTACCGTTAGCTCTATAGACATGAACTGAACTGAATCACATTGAAGCCAAATTAGATTTTGAATACCGACAGATGAGTGACGGATAAAATTTGTTCAATAAGTTGAAACAGGGCAAGTTAAAACAAACTGAACAAACAAAATTACCAAATCTGCAGCTAGAAGCTAAACTTCATCAAACAGCTATAACAATAACAATAATAATAATAATAACAAATAAATAAATAAGCTAAAAGGAGCATAAGATAACAAGAACAGTAGACAGTATGCTAAAATAGATTTCAATGTTTCTGATGGAAATAATGAGATCTCAGCGTTTTTCAATGAAGAAAACATTTGTAAATAAAGTTTAAAATTCTGAAAAACATGAAAAGATACAAAAAACTAAAGTCCTAACTGCAATCTTCTGAATGAGCTGAACATTTTGATATATGAACGGTTAAAATGGCACAAAGTCTGCAGCAGCAGACTGAAACAAAATAAAGACAAGAGAGTTGTGTGAATTCTGGGTCAGGATTTACACAGTAAGTAATCTTTAATAAGTACTCACAGTAAGTAATCTTTATTAGGTACTCACAGTAAGTAATCTTTAATAAGTACTCACAATAAGTCATCTTTAATAAGTACTCACAGTAAGTAATCTTTAATAAGTACTCACAGTAAGTAATCTTTAACAAGTACTCACAGTAAGTAATCACAATAAGTATTTTTAATAAGTACTCACAGTAAGTAATCTTTAATAAGTAATCACAATAAGTAATCTTTAATAAGTACTCTTTAATAAGTAATCTTTAATAAGTAATCACAATAAGTATTTTTAATAAGTACTCACAGTAAGTAATCTTTAATAAGTAATCCCAATAAGTAATCTTTAATAAGTACTCTTTAATAAGTAATCTTTAATAAGTAATCACAATAAGTAATCTTTAATAAGTACTCACAATAAGTAATCAGCCCTAATATTTTGTCTAATGTTGTATGTGGCCATCTGTTAATGTCTTTGCCCAGTTGTTCAGGGTGAAAACATTTAGGTACCAACCTCAGATTCCTGAGTGCCAGGTTGTTTTTGGAGAGCCGACGCTGTTGTTTCTTGTTCTGATCCATTTTGTCCTTGGATTTTTTCGCTCCGGAGTTGTTCGTTTTAGCTTTGGACACGATGGCAGGGGGTTTGAACAGGGGGGTACCTGTCGGCTCTGTGCTGATGGTTATACTGGACAGATCAGGGGACAATAAATCTGATAATTGTCCCTTCCCTGTGAGGGAGGCTCGGACCGTCACCTGCAACAGTAACACAAGCAGCCTGGGAGTGAATTAGAGGTACTGAAACGCTTCATGCTTTATTTATTTATGGTAAACGACAAACTGTCAGGACCGGGTCAGACCTTTGTACCCGGAGGAAGACCCTCCAGAGCTCTGGGTTTCCTGAACGTCTTGTGAAGGCGAGTCCTGTGGTCGATTTTTTCCTTGTAGGTGAGGAAATTCAGTCTGCACCTGCCACATCGATGGATCCCTTTATTCTGAAAAACACATAAAAAGCAGAATCAAGTGAAAATAAAAATGATGTAAGACTAAAGCCCAAGTACTGACTGGTTTCATATGGAAGCAAAGTGTCGTAACAAATGTAAAAAAAAAAAACTACTTTACTGCCAATTAAAGGAGAGACTAATAATTTTATTGGGTGGAAACTTCACTTTATTATCACCTGCTGCCTTAATGTGTGTGTTTGTCTGTTAGCAAAATATCTCATGAAGCACAGGACAGACTTTAATGAAACTCTCTAAGAAATCACTGGATATACATCTACAACTAAATAACTGGTAGTAGCTTGAATTTGTCCCCACCGCATCCTCTTGAGTGCTAAAACATGTTTTTTTTTGTTTTTTTTTACTTTGTGGGCATTTTGCTTTTCTACAAGAAATCCTACTTCCTTTTTTTTTTTTTTTTGTAGGTAAGACCAGATTACACAAAATGCACAATCATAAAAGTCTAAAAAGTCTGGTTTGTGCTGCAACTAACCCTTTGAAAAAACAAGTCTGTGCGAGTCACGACCAGAGGTTTGAATATCTTTGCAACAATGTTTGACATTCAATTCAAAAATACTTCGTTAATCCCAGAGGGAAATTAATTGTTGCAGCTCATCATCCTGGTTTCATTGGAGTTGTTCTAGATGCTGATGGCTTTGGACAGGAAGGATTTCTTGTAGCAGTCCGTCCCACAACAGATCTGAAGAAACTGGCTGCAGATGCCGATCCGGCCACCCAGACCCAGCAGACCATGGCCTTGCAGCAGCCTGCCGAGCCCCTCGTCGCTGCGGACTTAACTGCAGGTGCCAGCGGACGATCTCGGTCTTCCCGGTGTCACAAACCGTGTTTCCCGCTACCTCCAAGATCTCAGCGGTCAGGCACTCGAACATAGCCTCCAGGTAGACGTTAATGCATCCACGGCACCTCCTTTTCAACTCATTTTGAATTTGGGGCTGTTGAGGTATTATTTGAGCTTCTGAGATGTAAATCAGCTGCTCCCTGTTGTAGAAAACCACCTTGTTGTCATGGTTACGCATCATAACAAATGTCCAAATGTGAAAAAGGTTTCAGTAAAAATCCTTCCAGCAGCACAGCATCTGATACCAGAGGAAGTAATCATCGGGAAAAAAAATCACCCAGAAAAATTTGTAATTAAAGTTTTCAAAAGCAAAATCTCAGAATGAATGTAAGAGAGCTACTCCAACATGCAGCCACCCTGAGCAGCACAATTCTGGGATATTATTATTCTGGGATGTAATTAGCGTCACACCTGATGTTTCATGTAGTGTTGCATGTACGAATGACAGGATCGAACAACTTTGAGACAGAAGGGACAGAGCAGGTCTTTTGTGTTTTCATGGACGCTCCGGAAATGCGTTTCCACTTCTGAGAAGAAAGATGACCTGTAGTTGCACACCTGTGGAGTCATTCGAACACAAGGTCAGTGTTTTGTATAATCTTTAAAAAATATTATTAAGTAAACAATAACTTAATAATAACGGGCAGTAGACCTGGCAGACGTAAGGCATTTCACCGGGTTTGTGGTTGTTCTTCATGTGTTCCAGCAACACCTGCTCTGACTCAAACGCCAGCTCGCAGATCTTACAATTAGCTGCAAAGGGACCGGAGAGGACAGTGAATAAGTCTCTCATCAAGCGATGCATCCAGACCGAGTCTCCTTGAGATATTTATGTCTTACTTGGAGATTCAATCGGGCTGTGAGCACTCTCGATGTGGCACTGCAGCTGGAACGGAGTCATGTACTGGCGGTAGCAGTGTTGGCAGGTTGTGTGGCTTTCCCAGCTCTCACTGTTCTGCTTTTCCAGTTCCAGGTGGTGTTTCATGTGGTTCATGAACCTGCAAGGGGGAAAAAAAAAACACGCATAACGTAAGTACTAAATAAAATACGCAGAACTCCAGGAACAATCTGGCATAATGTTGCTGCAATAACTGCACAAGACTACAAACTGCATCATTATTTAAATAAAAGCGAGACAAACATCAACATAACATGGGCCTGTCAGGATAACAAATTAACAATAACAAACTGGGCGATTAATTGTCTCAAAGTATTGCGATAAACGATAATATTGTTTGAAATTTGACAATAATTAGAAATTATTGTCAAATTTAAGAAGAAATGTTTATTTGTTTTGCATGTAGTATCTTTTTCGACCACCAGATGGCAGTATAAGACTGTTTGAAATGAAGAATGGATAGTGAGGGAGCGAGCAGCATGTCTCTTTATGAAAAATGGGAGGGAGGCCCATTGACGTGATGGGCTGTCTCTCTTCGGTGCTCAAAATGGCGGACGCTCGGTGTTGTTTGAGCTCTTTAGCATAGCATTTTTCACACAAAACTTTTAATTAAAAAAAAAAATCAGTAAACAAGTTCTCAGCTTCTTTTTGCAGAGAAAAACTTTTTACATGAAGGCACCGGTTTCAACCGTGAATTCTGGAGCTTCAACAAGACGGAGGTTTGATCCCCGAGGTCAGCCTGTTAGCTTAGCTTGTAGCTTAGCTTCTAAGCTTAGTAGTAGAAAGAGAGAGACACGATGAAACAAAAAAGCCGATAAATGAAAATGAGGTCGATAATTTTAATTTATCATGGGATTAATTGATTTATTGTTTATAGCAACAGGCCTAACATAACATGCACAGCCAAAGATTATTTCCTGGAAGGTTAATTACAATCTGTCTAGTAGTTCATGAGATAATTTGATGACGATCAGTGTTGGCTTCAAAAAAGTTAATGGCAAAATGTACAACAAAGATATGTTTGATTCTCAGATTCTACCACTTCAGATTTTAGCTCATTGTTCGTAAAACTGGGCGAGTTAGAGACATTTTTGTGTTTGCTAAGGTTGACTCGCTGTGGTGACCATCTTGAGGTAGATCATCAGAGATTAAATCCGCTGTATTGTGCATCCAGTGTTTAGTTTCTGGGCGTTTCAATAAAACTTTCAGGGGATCACAATATGGTTTGCCAACACACACACAGAAAAACAGACAAAAACATCATCACCATCGCCGGCAGGTGCTAATCAAACTAATAAAAGAAAGAAAAAAGGCGCTGGATCTTAATATTAGGGGATCTCTCAGTTTTTCCAAGCACATGAAAGTAATTAAAATGTGAAGGATAACTTTAACATTCATGACTTATGAACGTGCTCCTCGTCCCAAAGGTATTTCAGATAAATGAAGAATTCGTCTCACTCCTCACTTTTTAAGTATGTATAATGGGCGTCATAATATCAGCAATTACACAGATTTTGTTTTGTGTAAGGATTTAGTGCTCCGCGGCTGCTCCACAGAAACCTGCCGCCTCTGCCCTGACGAGGCACGCTTCATTTTTCAGCCCCTACATTCTGCTGCCTCAGCTCCCCGAACAGAAATTTTCACGTGGATGAACTATGACCTCGACGGTGAGAGTGCCGCTGCAGTACAAATGTGCTTCCCCATTAAAAGCAGCTTACAGAGACTCTTTTTTTTTTTCAGTGTTCTGAAGCATAGTTATTTAATCACGGGAGCAGTTTTTATGCCACGCAAACTAGCAGTCATTTTTCACCACCGGGCCCACGAGGGAAACAGTCTGACGGTGTCATCCATCTGAGAGGAGAGTCAGGGCAGAGAAAGACATGCAGCCGTTCTTTATTGGCACAGGACGGGTATCTTTTTGTTGGCTCCTTCAAGTCCTCAGCTGCCTTTTGGCTGCGTATTTATCACAGTATGACACAATTGACGAAACTATTTTTCTTACAATGATGAGAAAAAACAAAAGCGTTCCAAAAAAAAAAAAAAAAAAAAAAAACCATCAAAACTTTTATTCATCCAGCTTCCTAAAATGACCGTAAAACAAAAATTTGCCTCAGGATCCACTTTCTCTTACAACATTAAAGTTATTCATGTGAATAATTCTGCTAACATTAATTAAAAGGTAAAATTTACTGAGCAAAAAGTTGTCAGATTGGGTCTAAAATTACCAGTAAGTTAAATTCAAAACAGTCTGCTCCTCAGATAAAACTTCTAGTTCACTTGAACTTGAATAAACTGAACCGAATTGAATTGAAATAGAAGTTTTGGAAGAGGTTTGTCTTAAGAATTACCGGTAATTATGTCTTATAACCCTTAAATTTTCTTTAAATTGACTATTTTTCTCTGCCAGCTGTTGTAGCATCAGGAAGTCATTGTGAAGCTTGAGGCATCGACTTTTTAAATATAGAGCTGGAATTAACGTCAGACGAATAAAATCTAAATTTCAAACAAACAAAACTAGCTTGTTGCTAGGCCAGCTGATAAAGCACAACATTTCAACAAACCACATCATTTTGAAGCTCTTGAGATGGAGAATTTGAAAATAATTGTAACTCAGTATTGAAAGATTTTGCCAGCACAAGTCCCATTTGTATCCAGGGGCGGTTGCCATCTTGTACGGTTGATTACCGTAGTTTGCAAGAAAGAGTGGAAGGTAACAGCAAAGCCAAGTTATTGGTTTTCATGTGACTTGTCAATGGTTATACTGTTATGGATGATTTGTGTAGTTCTCTATGTGGAGTCTAGAGAAATACCAAAAATAAATTGGTTTGCTAGGACAAGGTCAGGCCGGTTTTTAGACGTTTTAACTTAATTATCCTCAAGTAAAACAGATTTCAGAGAGACAATAAGATAAACACAGACCACCATGTTGGCCAGATCGCTCAGACAAAATACCTCCAGCCTAGTGAGCGAAGCAATAACCTACACTGTGCAAGAAACAGGGCTGTGTGCAGCAGACACACAGGCCGGATGGATGGGTGGATGGATGGGTGGATACAGTGTTTCCCCTAGTTATCTTGCCATGGCGGGGTGCTCATCTCATCCATGATTTTTGCTGATGGGAGGGGACAGAGACGTGTCTGAGCGCAGCTTGTACTAACAGTTTTTGAGTGGGGGCGGGGGGCGTTCAACATGAGGGAAGAGGCAATGTGAGTGCTGCCTTTGGCTTTTTAGCTAGAGAGCCTGTATTTTGTGATGCTAGCTTAGTGATATGTCAGTGCCGGGTGGGGGTGGGAGGGGCAAGTTCAGTTTGGTAGGCGGGATGCTCAGTTCTGTTGATGGGGTGGGGGACCCCACCTGTATAATGGAAGGGGAAACACTGGTGGATAGGTTGTATGGGTGGATGGGTGGATGGATGGGTGGATGGGTGGATGGATGGATGGATGGATGGATA
>NC_056499.1:6357086-6363208 GCF_014905685.2 Nematolebias whitei | reverse complement strand
AACAACAACAACAACAACAACAACAACAACAACAACAACAACAACAAGAAGCAGCATCATACCTGATATTATTTTTGAGAACTTTTAAACAGCTTTGGCATTTGAACGTGGTGTTGGTTTTTTGCGCCTCCATTTTTCTCGGATCTCCCTCGAAGCGGCCATAGTAGAAATCTGCGACCAGCATGACGAGCTTGTTCGGACCCGTGTTCGGGGCTGACGGAGGTTGACTTGCCACAATCCCACGGCAGCACTGAAATTAACAACAAAGGTGCTTTTGCTCCGTAGTCCAGAATCTTATTTAATTTATTACTGGGACCACATGAAGGACATCTTTGATTAACCTTGAAAAACATCTGTATCCAAATCAGATTATTATTGCTTTATAGAATATAAATAGTAAAACAATCTAATAATTTACACATAATGTCACAAGTTTCATTGTGATACACTCAGACGTGTTCCAGCGTCAGGCCATTATATTATATAATATATTATATACGGACCATTATATGAAACTTGAGGGATTCCTCTGACAGAAACTCTTCTTGACAATTGGGACAGTTTTTCTTTGCGATTCCGTTTTCCACTCTGACGGGTACTTTTCCCGGAGCTGCAAAAACAGCCAGATGATCCAATTAACAAGACAATAAAAAACTATCTGCAAACGACAATTATTTTAAATTGTTCTTAAAGAGCCGTCATCTCGTTAATGGTAGTAACTTACTAAAATCCAGCTTCGCTTTCTTCACAACATTATCTACGTCTTGTGACGTCAACCCCCGTTTATCTGAATAAAACCAAACCAAAACGTTTACAATCTGATCATTTCCGGTGTAAAAGGAAAGCGAACGCAACGTTACGAGAATCACTTTTGTTGATGCTGTTGTCCGTCACAGACACAGGCTTCACTGAAATGCCCTGCAGAGTCTGAGAGTTGAACCGTTTCAGCTGCTGATGCCCAGACTGCGTCGAATACATGGCAGGGCTCTGGACATTAGACAACGTCACCACGTTGTTCTTAATTTGTTGGACCTGAGGCCTGTGGACCCCTCCTGGTATCACGGAGGTTGGAGAGACCTGCTGTAAAATTTGTGACTGAGGGGCTGAAAGACAGAGAACACGAACCTGGTCTCAAAAATTACAAACTCTCTGAGGCGAGTGCAAGAATGTCCTCATCTTGACTGTACCTGGTACGATTGTAAAAGATGTTCCAGGGGGATACTGTGCCCCAAGAGCAGCGATAAGGTCGTTGTTGTTTGCCAATCGTGGAGAAGCAACAATGAACCCCTGAAAACAAACAAAATAATTATCCACAGGAAATGACTTTTTATACTGCATAGTTTGGTTCCAAAAACCACTTCACATGTAAAAATACCTGATTATTAACTATAACAGGCTGCGGAGTCATTGACGTCAGGGTGGGTGATGCAGTTTTTGCTGCGGGAACATTCAGCGGCAGCACCATCGGTGAGGGACCAGCAATGGATTGAGGAGAAGGGGATTTTATTTTCTGAGTCAATGCACTGTTCTTCAGACGAGGCGCGGGGTTAACTTTATCATCTTTTTCATTATTGGCTGTAAAACAAGGCAGTGACGCATTTATTACCCAGTCTTGACACACAAGAAAACAAATCCCCAATAAACCGAAACAAGCGGTTAAAAGATGAGCAAAGATCCAGACATACAGAGCACTCCAACAAAGATGGGCTCGTCGTCATCATCATCGATTAGGTGAACTTGAGGAACTTGTTTTTGCCACGGCTCCAGCTCCTCCTCCACACACTCCATAAAGAGTTCAGACATCTTGGACCTGAAACGAACAACATAACACATCTAACGAGCTGTGACCACCACAGTAAAAAAAAAACACACACACAAAAAAAAACAGGTCAAGCTTGTTGCATACTCCATAAGAACTAAGAAAATTGTTCTTTTTTTTCTCTCGAGACATCAAGAACAAGAACAAAGTTGGCTTTGGTCAGGACATTTCATGCTTCACAAGAAACTCAAGTGAAAAACTCCTGGGACGTCTTTAAAGCGCGTTTCTGATTATCGTTGCCTACTTCAAATTTCTGACACAACAGCTTTCAAAAACCACCTGAGAAAAAAAGATCTGGCCAGTTGAGCTGCAAGAACTCCCGAATCAGGACTGGGAGAAAATAAACTATGCCATTCTTTTCTTGATGACCTGAAAGAGAGAATAATTTTCTCTGTTCTTGTGGAGCCTGTAGCAGATTTCAGTGTTTAATATTGTTCTTGCACAAGGTGTGCACAGCCTCTGTAAACAAATAAAAGTGGTCATTCAGAAATAAAAACGCATGGTCTGTACTTCCAATTAATAATATTTACCTCAAAGATGGAGAAGGTATAAATACCCAAATTGGGGCTTTTCTAGTTGGAGCAAAAAAAAAAAAAACGGTCTTCTTGTTAGCTAATGGTCATAATCAGGTTTAATAATAATGAGTCAGCCAGTGCTCCCTCAGACGTCTCCAGTTGGTCCAGAACGCTGCTGCTCGGCTTCTACCTGGAGTTCATAAGATGGAGGACATCACCCCCACTCTGGCTTCACTCCACCAGCTGCCTGCTCATTTTAGAGTCCATTGTAAGATTCTTTTATTTGTTTTTAAAAGTTTAAATGGTCTTTCTCCGTCCTTCCTCTCTGAGCTGCTTCACCTGAACTCTCCTGGTCTGTGCCTCAGGTCAGCTGATCAGCTGCTCCTGGAGGTGCTGAAGTCCAAACAGAGGCTCAGAGGGGACAGGGCTTTTTCTGTAGCAGCTCCATTATGGAATGATCTCCATCTTCCCCTCAGTCGACCCCTTCACCGTCACCTTTAAAACTTTTTAAATTGCATTTTCATTCCCTGACTTTTGACACAGTCTGAGACTTGCTGTGGTTTATTTTTACTACGGTTTTATTGCTTTTTTTTTGTTTTTATTGGTATTAATGTTTTGTTTAAATTTTTTTTATTTTACATGTTCATGAATATCTAACCAGGATAATCACTGTTAAATATCACATCATGTTGCTGCTGATCTGTTTCATGTTGCTGCTGATGTGTTTCATGTTGCTGCTGATCTGTTTCATGTTGCTGCTGATCTGTTTCATGTTGCTGTGTTCATGCGTGCTCATCTGCTCACACAGACTCATGTTCGTGCTGCTGTTCGGCGTATTCTTTTTATGCTATTAGTGCTTAGTGTATTTTTAGTTGATGTTTTTCTTAGTTCACATCTTAGATCTTATCACTGTTTTTCTTTTACATTTTAATACTTTTGTTGGATGTAACTGGGACCCTGTGTACACAGTGTCGTTCACATGTGGTGGAACGACAAATGAAGAACTTTGAATCCTTGAACGTTTTGAGTCACTTAGTCATTTTATACATCTCCAATGAATGTAAGAAAGACTCTACTAACATGGCTCTTCTCCGATAACGTTCTTCAATAAACAAGCTGGTTGTGTACAGCACTTTGTTGCAGCTGTGGTTGTTTTAGTGCTTTATAAATAAAGTAGTGGTAGATTCAGATTCAGAGATTCTTTTATGTCATGTGCACCATATGTGGTACATGTGGTGGAACAAAATTGTGTACACAGGGTCCCAGTTACATCCAACAAAAGTATTATGTAAAAGAAAACCAGTGATAAGATCTAAGATATGAACGAAGAAAAGCATCAGCTAAAAATATGTTAAGCACTAGTAGCATAAAAAGAATACGCCGAACAGCAGCACGAACATGAGTCTGTGTGAGCAGATGAGTACGAATGAACACAGCAACATGAAACAGATCAGCAGCAACATGAAACAGATCAGCAGCAACATGATGTGATTTGTCACAGTAATTATTCTGGTTAGAGATTCATGAGTCTAACAGCCTCAGGGTAGAAGCTGTTCCTCAGTCTAGTGGTTCTACACTTAATGCTCCTCAACCTCCTTCCTGAGGGGAGCGGGGCAAAAAGTGTGTACTGGGTGAGTGGGGTCCTTCATGATGCAGGTGGCCCTCTTCCTGCATCTGGAGGTGTAGATGTCTGTGATGGTGGGGAGGCTGACTCCAACATCTTCTGTGCAGCCTTCACCACTCTCTGCAAAGCTTTTCTTTCTGCAGCTGTGCAGCCTCCATGCCACACGTTGAAGCTGGAGCACAGGATGCTCTCCACTGCACACCTGTAGAAGGAGGTGAGGACTGAGCTTCCCAGACCAGCTCGTCTCAGTCGCCTGAGGACGTAGTCTCTGATGAGCTTTCTTCATCAAGCTGGAAGTGTTGTTGCCCCAGTTGAGGTTGTCATTCAGGTGCACACCCAAGCACTTGTAGCTGGAGACCACTTCCACCGCAGATGGTCGTATGTTCGGAGGGGTAGGTGTGTTTGCTCCTTCTGAAGTCCACGACCATCTCCTTCGTCTTCTTCACATTGATGTGAAGGTTACTCTCCTTGCACCAGCTCCAGGTGTTCCACTTCCTGCCTGTAGCTGAACTCATCTTTGTTTGTGAAGCATCCAACCATCGCTGTGTCATTAATTCATTCAACCTTTATTTAAACAGATAAATCACATTGAGCCTAAAAGACTCATTTACAAGTGAGACCTGTTTGGACAGACAAAAACAGCGGTAAACTGGACACATGTAGGAGTTGGAGGCGAAAACATTCCTATCAGACTTTTTTTTTCCTGCCTGAGAAAAAAAACTTCTAATATTTAAAAAACACCTCGCACAAACAGCACATAGTGACGTAGACATTCTGCAGAGGGGGGGAGGTGAGATCAGTGAGGAATGTTCATAGATGCTCTCGAGGTCACTGTAAGAGTTCTGATAAGCATGGAATAATCAGCCAATGTCCTCCGGTGAAATCCAAAATCATTGTCAAGGAAGAGGGCTGGCACAAGAGGAGGGGGTGTGCCAAAGAGACCATCTTAGCACCAACATAACTGGTTTGTTCCACTTTGGAGTAAATTGTTTGGGGGAAGAATCAGTTTTGTGTTGTGCATTTCCTTGACTGATGAAGCCTTCTGGATGGAAGGTGAAACGTTTAAGCAAAAAAAATAAACTGTCCAGATGACCTGACTGAAAATTTTTGGATTCTCAAGGTATGTCGAGGAATGGCCAAGAATAACGTCTATGAGAATCCAAGAGTCCTGAAATTATGACAAAGTTTCTTCAGTTGGTTTCATCTGGTTATCAGTTGGAAATTCCTCAGGGAGGGGGTGGTGAGCGTCAGATCACATTTTCTCCAGGCAAATTCAGATAAGATGACCTTCAAGACCAGCCAAGGGAGCCAAATTCAAATAAACACACAATTGTTTTGGGGACAGACAGAACTTAATGACATCTACCTTGAGTTTGTGTTGGTCCACTCTGTTCCGAAATGTCCAAAATACATGGCCACACCTAAGGAACGTGCCTGAGTAAAATCCCCAAGATCTGATCCATTCTGCCCAAAACTTTGGGTCCGGATACTCAAGACACGAACCAAGCAATCATAAAGGCAAGCAGCGTGATCGGGTCCAAATTCGTTGCCGACGACTTCTTTGATTGATTGATAAAACCAGCAACCAGCCGAATCCAAAAAGCAGGAACCAGTTATCGAAAATCCAATTAAATATGCGTCCTTAAAATCAACAAATGGCAGCAGAGATAGACATATCCTCAAGTCTTCCAAGTCGATGAGATATCCAGCTGTGTGCGTGCCAACAGGGCAAATCGGCTCACCTAAAGCCTGTCTTCTCTTCAAGAAATGTTGTAAATTGAGTTGAGGGACCAACTGATCCAAACAAGTCCATAATTATGGTTCAGAAGAAATGCAAGAGAGTCTCACAAGCAGTTTCACAGACAGACAGAGCAGCAGAGCAGAGAGGGAGGGGAGAAGCATCCGATCTCGGCAAGAGCAAGTGGTGAATGTGATCATCTGCAAACTTTATAATGTGACAGCCTGGATGGGTAGGTGTACAGTCGTACTAGTACTACTACTACTAGTAGTAGTAGTGGTAGAAGTAGTAGTAGTAGTAGTGGTAGTTGTAGTGTGGTAGTAGTAGTAGCAGTGGTAGTAGTAGTGGTAGAAGTGGTAGTGGTAGTAGTAGTAGTAGTAGTAGTAGTAGTAGTAGTAGTAGTAGTGGTAGAAGTGGTAGTGGTAG
>NC_056499.1:6341845-6357076 GCF_014905685.2 Nematolebias whitei | reverse complement strand
TGGTAGTAGTAGTGATAGTGGTGGTAGTAGTAGTGGTAGTAGTAGTACTAATAGTAGTAGTAGTAGTGGTAGTAGTAGTGATAGAGATGATAGAAGTAGTAGTAGTGGTAGTAGTAGTGATAGTGATGATAGAAGTAGTAGTAGTGGTAGTAGCAGTAGTGGTGGTAGTAGCAGTAGTGGTGGTAGTAGTAGTAGTAGCAGCAGTAGTAGTGGTAGTGATAGAGATGATAGAAGTAGTAGTAGTGATATTGATGATAGAAGTAGTAGTAGTAGTGGTAGTAGTAGTGGTAGTGGTGGTAATAGTAGTAGTGGTAGTGATGATAGAAGTAGTAGTAGTGGTAGTAGTAGTGGTAGTAATGGTAGTAGTAGTAGTAGTGGTAGTAATAGTAGTTATTCACACACAATTCTGGGTGTGTAACAACAACAAAATCTACATCTTCTCCTCCGTGCAGCGAAGATGAGTGAACCCAACCCTGCTGACTTCAGGGAACAGGTTCAATAATTTTCATACTACACACACAGATTTACTGTCTTCCTCTGTCAGTAAAAATGATTGAAATTTTCTGTGTGAGCAAGCTCAAATTATTAAAAACAAGCACACAGCAGATAAAACAGATATATTTAATTTTAATTAATATGTTTGATGCTTGAGTTGATGTGATGGTAACCATTAAGACGATACTTAAAATGTTTCTAAATAAATTTACGTTCCTAAAATCTGGAAAGCAACACAAAGTTTTATCTTTGTATTTTTTTCAAATGCTTTTATTTTTAATGAACATTGTTTTTGGTTGTAATTGACATCAGGACCTGTTTGATCTCAGAAAATAATGGAGTAATTTAACGACCTCATTTGTTTTAATGTTATTACTTTGAAGTGTCTTTTAATGTATGGGGAAAGTTGTATGGTTGTATCTAAAAATCAGCAGCACGCTCTGATTTGTGTAGTTTAATTAGATTCAATAAAAACAAATGGTCAATCTGTGTTAATACAACTCAAGCACCAGTCTCTTGCTTGTTTTAACCAGATTGCTGAACCTAAAGTGGTGGGTAAATTTCAACCACCACAATGGAGTTGCATTTTAAATGATGGAAGAAGTAGAGGTATTTTCTGGTAGCTCCAAGTTTAATTTTTAAAAACAAATCTATTCAGAGTAAAACTATTTCTGCTTCAGTCGAATAACTGATTCCTGAAACAAGAAGGTGGCAACATCTGAACTGGTAAATCCTAATTTCCCTGGAATAAAATAAGATTTTAAAGGGCTAAAAACTTTACTAAAAAGAAAAGACTCAAATTTTTATAGAAAGCGTAAACATTACCAAAAATAAATCAACAATCTGTTGATTAAATGACTATTAACTTAGTTGACTAACTATCAACTATCAAAGAAACATGTTCACCTCCAAACTGTACAAAATAGAGGAAATGGTCCTCTTAAAAAAAAAAAAGTTCTGTTGGCACCATTTCCACAAATCTGACATCACTACAAAGTCCAGGATGTCTTCTTCATTCAATGGGACTTAATTTCATATTTTTACCCAACACAGCCCAAGGTCCATTAAGCCATAATAATTTACCAGATCTCAGGGATAACGTATGAATCTACAGGTGCCGGTCATAAAATTAGAAGATCATGAAAAAGTTGATTTATTTCAGTAATTCCTTTCAAAAAAGTGAAACTTGTATATTATATTAATTAATTACACACAGACCGACATATTTCAAATGTTTATTTCTTTTAATGTTGATGATTATAACTGACAAATAATGAAAACTCCAAATTCAGTGTGAAAATTAGAATATTACTTAAGACCAATAAAAAAAAGGATTTTTAGAAATGTTGGTCAAGCATCAATACTTAGTTGTTGCTCCTTTTGTCTGGATTACTGCAGCAATGCAGCGTGGCGTGGAGTCGATCAGTCTGTGTCACTGCTCAGGTGTTCTGAGAGCCCAGGTTGCTCTGTGGTCTTCAGCTCTTCTCAATTGTTGGGTCTGACGTATCACATCTTCTTCTTCACAATACTCCATAGATTATATGGGGTTAAGGTCAGGCGAGTTTGCTGGCCAATTAAGAACAGGGATACCATGGTCCATAAACCAGGTACTGGTAGCTTTGGTACCGTGTGCAGGTGTCAAGTCCTGTTGGAAAATTAAATCTGCATCTCCATAAAGTTGGTCAGCAGCAGGAAGCATGAAGTCTCTAAAACTTCCTGGTAGACGGCTGCGTTGACCTTGGACCTCAGAAAACACAGTGGACCAACACCAGCAGATGACATGGCACCCAAAACCATTACTGACTATGGAAACTTGACACTGGACCTCAAGCAACATGGATTCTGTGTCTCTCCTCTCTTCCTCCAGACTCTGGGACCTTGATTTCCAAAGGAAATGCAAAATTTACTTCCATCAGAGAACATAACGTTGGACCACTCAGCAGCAGTCCCAGGCGAGACGCTTCTGACGCTGCCTCTTGTTCAAGAGTGGCTTGATACAAGGAATGCGACAGCTGAAACCGATGTCTTGCATACGTCTGTGCGTGGTGGTTCTTGAAGCACCGACTCCAGCTGCAGTCCACTCTTTGTCCCACATTTTGGAATGGGTTTTGTTTCACAATCCTCTCCAAGGTGCAGTTATCCCTATTGCTTGTACACTTTTTTCTACCACATCTTTTGCTTCCCTTCGTTTCTCTATTAATGTGCTTGGACACAGAGCTCTGTGAACAGCCAGCCTCTTTAGCAATGACCTTTTGTATCTTGCCCTCCTTGTGCAAAGTGTCAAAGGTCGTCTTTTGGACAACTGTCAAGTCAGCGTCTTCCTCATGATTGTGTAGCTACAGAACTAGACTGAGACCATTTAAAGGCCTTTACAGGTGTTTTGAGTTAATTATCTGATTAGAGTGTGGCCCCAGGCGTCTTCAATATTGAACTTTTTCACAATATTCTAATTTTCTGAGATACTGAATTTGGGGTTTTCATTAGTTGTCAGTTATAATCATCAACATTAAAAATAAATAAACATTTGAAATATATCAGTCTGTGTGTAATGGATGAATATAATATACAAGTTTCACTTTTTGAATGGAGTTACTGAAACAAATAAACTTTTTCACGATGTTCTAATTTCATGACCAGCACCTGTAAGTTTGGCTGCAGCTGAAGGTAATTTCTGACTCTTTTTGAAGAAAGCAGCAGAACTGCATCCCAAGATGGCGACTCCATTGATTGCTGTGTTCAAACCTCTACAGATGGCATACAACTTGAGCTTTTCCTAACAAAACTGTCTTAGGGGTTAATTTGTATATTTTAAAACTGAGGCTTTGGTGCGACAAATCAATTCGGATTCAAGTAGAGCCTTTTTTGTTAGAAAACAGCTTGATGAGAAAAATGCAACCAAGACCATGCTATTATTAGCCTCACGCTAGCTAAGCTAAGCTACAAATCCCTTCTTGCAATATCCAACACAAGCAATAGACTTTATTGTTGGATGCAATCCACAGCCTGACAATTCAACTATCACTAGAAGACATTAGCTCATTTTAAGGGCGCTAGTTGTTATGCTGGTAACCTTTAAGCCGAGCAGATGTGTGCTATCCTGCAGCCTTTTCAGCAGCCGGAAAGCTAATGCTAACCGTATTCTCCTCTAACAGGCTTTTGTTTTGCTCTTTGAGCGGCTCCTCTCTGCTGCTCTGATGTTATCGCAGAAATCTGGCTTTAAATCTTCATGACGACCATTTGGTTTCCAAACCAACAAGTACTTACGTCTCAGAAAGGAGATACTCCACCATATAGCTTCATAACATTAGCATCCTTTCTGAGGAGGTCTGACACAAAGACGTGTTCTGCAGGATCTGACTGTCAGCTCACCTCTTTCACTCCCGGTCTCTGGGCTCATGGACGGAGCCTTCGGAAGTTCTGCTTCCAGGACGATCTGTGGTCTGACCCCGATGGTAGTCACATACTAACGCCGTGGCCCCGACACACACAAGGTTTGCAGCTGCACGGCCGGCTGGTCCGAGCGAGGCGGCGGAAACAGTCGGAGTGTCTGGACCAATCACATGTCCGGGATCGGACTGTTTCCCAGGTTCCCTGGCGGGTTTTTACCTGGCCTGTTGGGACAAAAGAAGGATTTTCCAGGACTACTAGGACCAGTTTTTCTCATCTTCAGGGACATGTTACATGTCCTTAGACTGTAGCTAAGATTCATAACTGACTATAACTCCGTACTCATTTGTCAGTTGTCACCATACGTAGGCTCACACTGGTTAATTTTCATAAAATCACTCGGTCTGCTACCTTTTATCTGGCTCCCACATGCTGCGTCGTCAGTGCAGTTACAGCATGCGCTCTCAGGACATCATTACCTGCAGCGTTCCCTCAGAGCGGATTGAACTCGGCAAAAAGGCCTTTTCCTACTCCTGTAACCTGGAACACATTGCAACAGGAACTGAAGCTGTCCACCTTGATGTCTTTAGAGGATTTTAAACATTTGATAAGATCAATACCCAGATAGCAGTGGACTCCGAAGCGGACCCACCCGCAGACCGCTCAGTTCAATTCAGTTTACTTATAAAGCACCAAACCACAACAAGGTTGTCTCAGGGCACTTTACAGGAACATTCACATATATAGAAAAGCCAATTAGTAAAGTTCTCTATCTAAGGAATCCAGCAGACAAGTTGAATCTTTACTTCGCTGCAGTCTCCCATCCTGAGCAAGCACAGTGGCAACAGTGGAAAGGAAAAACTCAATTTTAAAAGGAAGAAACCTCCAGCAGAACCAGGCTCAGGACAAGCGGCCATCTGCTTTGACCGGCTGGGTTTGAGAGGACAGGAAGGAGAGACAGACGAACATAGAATTGGCAGGTCCAGATATAGATGCAGGTGCATCTGAAAGACAAAAACACATGAACGATAGAACAAAATAATTACAAATACAAAACAGATTGATCAGAGTAAGTAAAGACAGTAGCAGAGTGAAAAGATGTGGTCAGTTTGTCCTCCTGCAGTCTAAGCCTATAGCAGCATAACTAAGGGACAGCTCAGGAAACCCAAGTCAACCCTAACTATAGGATTTGTCGAAAAGGAAAGTCTTAAAACTGGACAGTGTGTCAGCCTCACGGACAGAAACTGGAAGTTGGCTCCACAAGAGAGGAGCCTGATAACTGAAAGCTCTGCCTCCCATTCTGTTTTTGGAAACTCTAGGAATCGCGAGTAAACCTGCAGCCTCATAGCGAAGTGCTCTGTTGGGAAAATATGGAACAATAAGATCTGTAATATAAGATGGAGCCAAGTTGTTGAGAGCTTTGTAGGTAGAAGTAAGATTTTTAATTCTGTTCTGGATTTGACAGGGAGCCAATGGAGAGAAGCTAAAACTGTCGAGGTATGATCTCTCCTGCTAACTCCAGTTAAGACTCTGGACATTTTAAGATTTAAAAACGTGCAAAAGGATTTTGCACTGGATTAATGCTTAATTAACATTATAAGACATTACAATACTTGTTATTGTCACATGAGCATGGATTTTACGCGTTCAGTATTTATACGCTGTCACTCCAAACTTAGAAATATCATGGTACAAATGTCTATTCTTCAAATTTACTGACCTTGTCGCTAGACATTTTCTCAACAGCTTTCAGGCAGGAGTTCAGAATCTATGAACAATTTGGAAAAACAAAATTTCACAACATTAAACAAATAAAAAAAACACATAAAACCACATAGATGGGTTGAAATATATTGATACCATCCCATTCATGTCTCTTGATAACCCCAGTGTGAACACTCAGGATCTGCTCGTCAACACAAGCAACATATTCACCCGGATCTTTGGATTCGTCTAAAATCTGTGTAAGCTTAGGATAGACAAATTGAAGCTAAACGTGTCTTTATCAACTTGCTATTTCACACTGTTATGAATTTCTTCTGTATGTACCATATTTTCCGGCGTATAAGTCGCCGTTATTTGCATAGATTTGTCAGTCCTGTGACTTATACGCCGAAGCGACTTACATACGTTTTTTTTTTTTTCCATATTCATAAAGCAATTTTTGACTGACGCTTTAAATTTCGAAGAACTGCAACAGCGAGTCCTCCCGTGCCCGTTAGCTTCACTCAGCTGGTGCAGGCGGAGGAATGCTGGAGAGCTAGTGGCTCTGGTCACGATGGATGGATGGATGGATGGATGGATGGATGGATGGATGGATGGATGGATGGATGGATGGATAAATGGATGGATGGATGTCACCGTGCCACCAGACAAAATGAAGCTGTTTTGACCAACAAATAAATGCATAATAAACGCGATGGGTCAGCGATGAAGCATAATAAATGAAACTTATACTCCAAAGTGACTTTTACGCCAGAAAATATGGTAAATCGAACTGTTTGGCCACAATGCAAAATTATATGTTTGGTGTAAAAGCAACACAGCTCATCACCCTGAACACACCATCCCCACTGTCAAACATGGTGGTGGCAGCATCATGGTTTGGGCCTGCTTTTCATCAGCAGGGAAGATGGTCAGAATTGATGGGAAGATGGATGGGGCCAAATACAGGACCATTCTGGAAGAAAACCTGTTTGAGTCTGCAAGAGACCTGAGACTGGGACGGAGATTTATCTTCCAACAAGACAATGATCCAAAACATAAAGCCAAATCTACAATGGAATGGTTCACAAATAAATGTATCCAGGTGTTGGAATGGCCAAGTCAAAGTCCAGACCTGAATCCAATCGAGAATCTGTGGAAAGAGCTGAAGACTGCTGTTCACAAACGCTCTCCATCCAACCTCACTGAGCTCCAGCTGTTTTGCAGGAAGAATGGGCAGAACTTCAGTGTCTCCATGTGCAAAACTGATGGAGACATACCCCAAGAGACTTGCAGCTGGAGCTGCATCAAGAGGCGGAGCTACAAAGTATTAACGCAAGGGGGCCCAATAATATTGCACGCCCCACTTTTCAGTTTTTTATTTGTTAAAAAAGTTTGACACGTCCAATAAATGTCATTCCACTTCACGATTGTGTCCCAGTTGTTGTTGATTCTTCACAAAAAATTTAAATTTTATATCTTTATATTTGAAGCCTGAAATGTGGCAAAAAGTTGAAAAGTTAAAGGGGGCCGAATACCTTCGCACGGCACTGTAGCTACAACGTTATTGTAATAGTAGCTGCCTGTTTTGGTCAATACGAGAGAATGTATGGTGTACAGATGAGAAAAACGAGTACTCCCTTTTCAAAGGGTTAAGAAAACACCAAGCTTCTACTGCAAACTCCTGCATAAAGGACTGAATAACTTTGGCTGCTCGAGAGGGTGTGGTTGGTCTAGAAGAGGAGCGATCTAGTTTAGGGTCAAGCCAACAGTTAAAGTCCCCACCTAGTATTAGATCATGTGCAGTTAGGTCTGGCAAACGAGAGAAAAAGATTCTATAGAAAGCCTCATCATCACAGTTGGGTGCATAAACGTTAGCTAGTGTACCTGCCATTTTGGTCCGAGATAATTTGATCAGCGAGAAAAGGAACTGATTTGTGTAGAACGGTGGCTGTACCTCTGGCCTTGGCGTGTAACTAAATTGTTTCTAGGTGTGAGTGAGAGAGCGAATGGTTGTTTGTCTCGTTTGTTTCTATGTGGCCCTGTGATGGATTTGTGACCTGTCCAGGTGTACCCCACTGCTCGCACAGTGACTGCTGGACATGGGCACCGGTGACCCCCGTGACCCAAAAAGGAAGAAGCGGGTAAAAGATAATGGATGGATGGATTTATTTCTATCCTGATGCATGCTCAGTAATCCAGGTAGAAAAAGCCAAAAAACGTTAAATCTGGTCCTCCTGACATAAAAAAAAAAACCAAAACAAAGCCCCAAAAAAAGTAGAAACGTTTTGTCTTACATCCGAAATACTTCTTTAGTCTGAAGAAGTCTTTCGGATGAAAGATGAAACGTTTCTACTTTTTTTATTTTTTTTTGAATGTCCAGAGGACCAGACTTAACGTTTTTGGATTTATTTTAATTTTTCCCCTATATTTGTTATATTCCTCAGTAATAGTCAGTTTTGTATTAGGTAATTACAAATGTAGAGTTTTCATGTGTAGCATTGACCATGTTAGATCCTACCTTAAAGTGCATGATCTTTAAAATAAAACCCTATAAAAGACTTGCTTTCTGAACTTTAACTTCATATAATTCCTGAGGAAATAAATTATTTCATGTAGTACTCTCACCGTCCAGCAGGGAGCAGGCTGTAGAAGCAATGAAAGGTTTGAGATGCTCAAAATTAAATAAAGCATTATGAAATAAGAAAAAATATATATTTTATTTCATAATTATGTTTTTCATGGCTTATTTCTTAATTGTGTTTTCCATGATAGTTTATTTATTTCATAATGTTGGACCTTCACTGGCTGATCCTTCACATCTTATTATTGCTGTTTGTTTAGTTGGACTGTTTTAATTCTTTGAATTTAACAAGATTAACACGTAAAAACGGTTATTTGTTCGCTCTAAATTATGAATTACCTCTAAATTATTAGCTCTAAATTATGTCTGTGAGTGAGCAGGTATTCAGGAAAATTAATGGATGTGAAGGATCAACCAGTGGGCGTGGTCCAACCCACTGACATTGATTGACAGCTGAAGTCATTCAGATGAAAAGTGGCATTATGAAATAAATAAGATGTTATAAGAAAAAATGAAATAAATAAGCCAATTTATCTTATTTTACAATGTTTTATTTATTAATTCTGAGCATCTCGCTGTTCCATAAGTACATCCATTTGTTTTTTTACTAAGTAAAAAATTAACATATTAACATACTGAGTTGGGATTGTATGAAAACTTAAGTTGATTTAGCTTTTAAAACTGATCTTTAACAGAAACCCATAACAAAGGCTTATTGTTGGATTTAATCGTGTATTTAATATAAAGATAAGTTTAGTGCAGTGACCCACACTCTGAAGTTTCAAGCATTTTGCTCCTTCCATCACAGTTTTAGTTAAAGCTTACCTCCTTTCTAATGTTATGCAGTGTAACACCCACTCAAACAGAATCAACTTTTCTAAGAACTGCTGTTTCATAAAATGCATTAAGAAGACAAAAAATAAATAAAGTGGCTGTGAATAGTGAAGGGATGAAGATAGGATCGATGAGAGACAAGACTAGGAATGTGTTTGGTTTCTATAAAGGACATTTTATTTGCACTTTTCTAGTTGCACAAAACAAAAATCCACACCTAAAAGGGAGTGGGGAGTGGTGGCGCAGAGGCTAGAGAAGATGGGCCTGTGATCAGAAAGTCACAGGTTCAACTTCCCAGACTGAAAGCATCAAAATGTGAGTGGAAAAGGTGAAACCCACACCTGCTTCACCCTCATTTGCCCCACTCTGAGCCCTTGAGCAAGGCCCTTGACCCCCATCATCTGCTCCCGAACAGGTCTCTCTTGAAAATTAGTTGTCGTGACTCAATGAGACTACCTGTACAAATAAAGGATAAATAAATAAATAAATAAAAAGTTAGTAACCCACTGAAATGATGCATCATTAACAGGATAATGCAAACTTTAAACGTGCACGGACAGAGCTTTAGCTTTTTTATTAATTCAATTTTTGCTGAACTTATTTATTTATTTTTATTTCAAGAACTTCAGAAACTTCTGAAATGAAAAGCAGATGTTGCTCTGTTCAATGCAAGTCACTGATTCCTTCTTTAATCGTTGGAAATCTGGGATTGTAATCTGTGATATTTCCCCACTAAAAAGTAAAACAAACAATGGGAACGCTCATGTGGCAGGTTTACAAAATGTTCAAAATCACTAGATGGGAAAACAATTTATTAAGAAAAAAAAGTATTATTGTGTTTTTAACAGATCTCAGCTTTTTATTTTTACATTTTCCTAAACTAATTTCAATTTTATGCTGAAATCTGTAGATTTTTGAGTGAAACAACAAAGAAAGAATCCTAATTTAGTCAGATTGCTGAGTTTAACAACAATAATGGCTGAAGCCTCAAGCAACTTGGGTTTTCATTCAAGACCAGCCAATTCAAGATTTGCTGGAATGAACTTGAGATTTGTGCAAAAGCTGCCAATTACCCCGTTAGAATGGAGAACAAAGGCTTATTTTATCTTTGCCTGCGCAAAATGAGTTTTTATGAGCTACAAATGAACAAAGTCATGGCATGCCGTTGTTTTTTTTACTGCAAATGCTCTGCTTATCTGCATTGCACTATAATGATGTAACTATTAGAAGTGGAATGTTTTATGATATGCCTTTCAAAAACACATTCATCAGGCAGTGATAAGGAAAGAGGGCAGCTGTTTTTTTTTATCACAGATTTTCCTGCAGACCGATGCAAGTTGACGTTTATTTTCTAAAAACAGATAAAAACATAAAAAGTTTAATGGTGGATGTAAAAACTAATTTGCATTAGATTCTATAAAAAGTGACAAGTGTTGCCAGAAATGTCACTTTGTAGTAAATATGTGTGATCACAATCAACTATGGTCAAAAAACTGAAACCAGGAACTTAAACATTACAGTTATTTAATTCCAAAACAGCCAGTACTTCTAAAATGAAAATAATCACATAAAGTGATAAATTTATATTTCAAAATAAATGCAAAAATTTTGTAGCCATGCAAACGTTGCAGTGCCATTAAAGTCAGAGTCAGAGTTTCTTTATTGTCATTCGCACCTCATGTGGTACATGTGGTGGAGCGAAATTATGTACACGGGGTCCCAGTTACATCCAACAATAAAATGTCTAAGAAAAACAGTAATAACATCTAAGATATGAACTAAGAAAAACATCAACTAAATATACACTGAACACTCATAACATAAAACATTGAACATCAGCACAAACATGAACATGAGTCTGTGAGCAGATGTGCACGCATGAACACATCAACATTGAAACAGATCAGCAGCAACATGAAACAGATCAGCAGCAACATGATATGGTTTTTCACAGTGATTATTCTAGTTAGAGATTCATGAGTCTAACAGCCTCAGGGTAGAAGCTGTTCCTCAGTCTAGTGGTTCTACACTTAATGCTCCTTAACCTCCTTCCTGAGGGGAGTGGGGCAAAAAGTGTGTGTGCTGGGTGAGTGGGGTCCTTCATGATGCAGGTGGCCCTCTTCTTACATCTGGAGGTGTAGATGTCTGTGATGGTGGGGAGGCTGATTCCGACAGATTTCTGTGCAGCCTTCACCACTCTCTGCAAAGCTTTTCTTTCTGCAGAAAAAAACAAACAAACAAACAAACAAAAAAAAACCAAACAGCTTAAAACCCTAAAAACAAACATAAACATAATATCAGTTTGTCACAGAACTGGTGGATTTGAGGCTACATCATCTTAGGTTCATTAAATGTTGCGTAGACGGTAAAAGAAATTAAACTGCTCCGAGGTCGAATCAGTGAAGCTATTTATTCATTTATTTTTGTGTTTATTTATTTTATTTGTTTTACATGGTTTAACTTGTTTTTGTTTATAAACATCTGGAAAATGTTTTGTTGAATGCAGTGTTGTTGTTTTTTTCAATCACCTGTTTTCTTCTGAATGTATAAAGTTTTTGTTGTTTTAGTATTTTTTTAAGGGACACTCTCCACCCCCCCACCCCGCAACAAAAGCCATTTGGAGGTTGGGGAAGTTGTTGTTAATCATTTGATGTTTGTGATTTAAATGAGCAATAAAGTACTTACATTTTGAAACAGTTATTTATAAAAAATGATAATTACCTTTTTTCCCAGCGACCAGACTTCGGAACAAGCGGAAGATAACGGATGGATGACCGTTTTGAATGTACAACTTTTAATGTAACGGGTGCTCAAAGTGTTATGTAGCAGTTTCTTCAAGTTTAAATAACTTATTAAAAAAAAAAAAAAGGTTTCTGTAAAGATTACCTTCAGATTTTAAGCATTTAAGGTTTAAAATTATGCATTAACTAAGTGAATACATTAATTTTAAGTACAATTTATTTAAACCTGTATGCTCCACGTAAATAAAAGCATAACACGTGGAAATGTTAAACTTATTTGCACAACTAAAAAAATACATGAAGACAATGTAAAGACTTATTCCATTGACTTGTTTAATTTCCATGTTAATGAATAATATAACGTTTGGGGTTAATGACCTATATGTCTTTTTTAATATATTCCTCTAATTATGTGTTTGAGATAGAGTCCACATGCACAAATATTTTTATATTTATAGATTGTTACTTTGCGTTGTAAGCAGTTGTCATTGGAACAGCAACTATATTCAGGCAAGATGTTCCACAGCTGACAGTTATTTTCTGCAGGTTTCAGGACACTTAGGTACACATTTGTGTTTTTATAACATCCAAAAAATTAAATAATAAAAACACTGATGCCATCTTTCTGAAAAAAAAATAAAATAAAATAAAATCCCTGACTGTTAAAGTCTCCTGTTTTATAACATAAAAAAGAAAAATCTACAACGATGCAGAAAAGGTTGTCCTTTAACAACACTTGCATTAAAGCTCAAATACTGAATATTTTTGTACATATTTCTATAATAAACAACAATGGCTGAAGGAGGAAATAGACATTTATAGACAAAAGAAAAGTGAGTAAATCAGGTTGTTTGACTGCAAATGTTTGACAAACGCAACTCTTTGTGAAGAGGACACAAACAAACATTCTGAAATGTATTTCAATTCAATTCAAAAATACTTTGTTAATCCCAGAGGGAACTTAAGTGTCGTCGAAGCTCATCATCCTCATTTCACTGAAGAGTTGTTATAGATGCTGATAGCTGTGGGCAGGAAGGATCTCCTGCAGTGAATCTGAAGAATCTGGCCACAGATATCCATCTGTCCACTCGGATCCAGCTTGCTGTCAGATGTGGCGGGCCTCTCGGTCCTCCTGGGCAGCAGGACTGATCGAATGCCTGGCAGAATTCCTCCCTGAGCGATGGTCGCTCCTCCCAGCCGTCTGCCGAGCTCCTCGTCGCCACAGACAGCTGAAGGTGCCGGGGGACGATCCCGGTCCTCCTGTTGTCACGACGAGCAAAGTTTCCCACCAGCTGCAGGATCTCGGCGGCTCGAGCACCGCTGCCAGGTTGACGTGAATTCATCCACAGCACCTCCTTTTTAACTCATTTGAGATTTGGGGCTGTAGTTGAGATATTTGAGCCTTTGAGGTGTTAATCAGCTGCTCCTGGTTGTTAAAAACAAAAACACCTTGTTGCCATGGTTACGCATCATAACAAATGCCCCAAAGTAAAAAAAAAAAAAAAGTTTCAGTAAAGATCCTTCCAGCTGCGCAGCATCTGACACCAGAGGAAATAATCATCCGAAAAAGTGATGAGGAATTAAAGTTTTCAAAAGTAAAAACTCAGAATGAACGTGACAGAGCTGCTCCAACATGCAGCACCCCCCCCGAGCGGTGCGATTCTAGAACAAATTTAAATTTCTGGAGTGCATCTCAAGACCCTAACTTGGTGTTTTATGATCCAAAGTGGGATCCCTGATCACACCTTGTGGACCAGTGGTTTGGCTAATAGGAAACCTTTAAGTACCTTTTAATTCTGTGGCTTTACTGTATAAGCACAAACGCCGTGACTTTTAAAACTGTTCAAATGGACAGAAACAGCAAAATGGTTGTTGAGTCAGCTATTTGGCTGTGCAGTGTTCGTCTTCTTCAACCAGCAATAGTTTGTTCAAAAGTCCTTTATTTTGTGTGTCAGAAGCTGAAAAGTAAACAGTAAATAAACAAGAAAAACAAAGCTGAACAACAGCTTAGACCAGGGGTCATGTCGGGTCAGAACCCCACCATGGGTTGTGAAACACCAAATGGAGGAACTGTGATGATCTGCTTCAAATGAACTTTAAAAACCGTGACAAAAAAGATAAAAACTAAAGTCATCATTGAACGAGAAACCATTTAATGATTATGAAAGCTCTTTGTTCAAGGGCTAATTAGTGATGTTTGCATAATTAACAGAGAAACCATTCTTTTTGATTTAATGGGTCCAAACCTGGACGGTTTGGTAACGATGATGTATCAAGTTTTAAAAGCACAAGATGCCCGAGTATAAATGTGAATGTGGGTCGAATGGAAAAAAAATAAAATGTGCACGATTTTAAAATAAAAGCTTGAGAAAAGTGAAAACAAGTGAAAATACATTTTATTAAACCAGTTTATACGGTATGTCATTTTCTGATTGTACCATTATTCTGTTCACGTCATTCTTGTTCATGTTCCAGTGGAATTACAGACAAGAATTTAAGAACTGACACTGTCAAAGTGCTGTACATAAAACAGTAAGAAAATGTGAAAAATAGAGTGTAAAGGACAAAAGATGGAAAACAAATGATGGAAATAGTTCTACTCCCATTTAAAGCCAATAAACACAAATACATGTTGAGCTTTAAGTGAAAGGCTGAAGCCTGTTTAATAGACGGGGACAGATGCTCCCACAGTTTAGGGTCTACAGCTGCAAAGACGGCTCAGTTTGTAGAGTTGTTGCCCTATAGCAAGAAGGTTGCCGGGTCGAATCCCGTCTAGGGACCTTTTATAGGTTTTCTCCAGGTATTCGGTTTCCTCCCATAGACCAAAAACATGCATGTTAGGCTGATAGGTGACTCTAAATTGTCCCTAGGTGAGAGAAAATGGTTGTTTGTCTCTAAATGTGTCCCTGTGATGGACTGGAGTGCAACTGCACTGGTCTCAAAAATTCAAGCTTCATACTGATATCCAGTTTCTTTATTCCACTCTAGAACCACGGAACAACGTGAAAACTATAAAAAAAAAAAATGTCTTTCAGCATAAACTTCCGTCAACAACATATAATAGACTTCGTTTTTCTTTCTCTCACAACTTAACAATGTAACTTTACAATTATTAACATTACAGTGGTCACCAATTAAAAAGCAGTTGCAGAAATATGAGGGAGCCTCTGCGCTCTTCCGTTTGTCTTATTTTACTTTCAGTCCCGCTTCTGGTTCGCTGTTATAAAGTGTTTCAAACAAATCATTTAACCACATAAATTCTAAAAAACATGTTGCAAACATTGGACGTTCCTGAATATAGAATATTGCTCAAAGAAGTAAATATATTTTGACCACAGGAAAACAGCGAGTTGCCAACTTCTGGGGTTGCCATGGCAATAAGAAATAAACGGCAGTTAAGCGCTCGTTACATGGAGACCTGTCCAGATGTCCCTGTGAAGGACTGGAGACCTGTCTAGGGTGTCCCTGTGATGGACTGGAGACCTG
>NC_056499.1:6315338-6341835 GCF_014905685.2 Nematolebias whitei | reverse complement strand
GTGATGGACTGGAGACCTGTCTAGGGTGTCCCTGTGATGGACTGGAGACCTGTCCAGATGTCCCTGTGATGGACTGGAGACCTATCTAGGGTGTCCCTGCAATGGACTGGAGACCTGTCTAGGTGTCTCTGCGATGGACTGGAGACCTATTTAGGGTGTCCCTGTGATGGACTGGAGACCTGTCTAGGGTGTCCCCGTGATGGACTGGAGACCTGTCCAGGGTGTCCCTGTGATAGAATGGAGACCTGTCTAGGGTGTTCCTGCGATGGACTGGAGACCTGTCCAGGTGTCCCTGTGATGGACTGGAGACCTGTTTTCCTGTGATGGACTGAAGACCTGTCTAGGGTGTCCCTGTGATGGACTGGAGAGTAGACCTGTCCAGGTGTCTCTGTGATGGAAACATGAACAAGACTCTTTGGATCAGCACCACAAACCGCTGATAAAAGTGAAACAAAGGAAACGTCAAACTTAAGAATAAACTAATACATTTTCATCAATAAATATAATTAGTTATTAGTTGTTAGGCTATAATTAGTGAATGCAACAAATATGTTTTTTTTTCATTCAACCTTTATTTATGCAGGTTAATCCCACTGAGCTTCGGGGACTCATTTACAAGAGAGACCTAGTTTTAACAAAGAGTGATGACAGTATAGACAACAGTAGACAATCACAAAAAAGATGTGCACAAATTGAGAAAAACAAGTGAAAATAAAATGGCATTAAAAAAGTAACAAAAAAAAACCCCCAGCTAGGTTGTAAGGTGAGAGCAATCTTAAAACAAGAACATGTCTGCATTGGTTTTTCCCAGGTGCAGATGTTGCAGATGTTTGAAGTCAAGGTCGACAGCTTCAGATCTTTTTGCAAGATAAACACAAATATACACAAACGACAAATACCACTTGGATAATTAAGAACTGGAAGTAGGCATGAACTTTTCTAAACCACAATGCTTTGCAAGCATACTGACTTTGAGCATGCGCAGTAGTAACTGGTCCTGCGAAGGACTGCAACCTGTTAGCAAATCCCTTCAAATGTACATTAGATGTAAAATAAAAACTTCAGGGGCTTTGTTGCAAAACTTTGCCACTAGTTTCTTCTGCAAGACGCTTTAATTTTGTACAGTCTGGGATGATGGTTTCAAAACGCCACAGAACTTTGAAAAACTAAGTTGCCTAAACCGTGCAACGTTACTCATCCCACTTTTTCCTCCTCTTTTCACGGATCTTTTCAGGAACGGTGAGCAAAAATAAAAATCCCTCACGTGCGTTAGCTCCATTAGCTCCGTCATGGAGCTGTCGCGCGCACACACACATATATGTCTACGGTCGCGCGCATCAGACTCAGGACGAGCGGACTCCCGCAGCATCTCCCGCTGCGCGGCGGAGGGATACAATAACCGCTCTCATCGTCGTGCTGAGGCTTTTGCAAAGCAAAAATGTCTGCCTAAGGGAAACGTAACCGACACATACAGAGGATATTTTCAAACTTATTGGCGCTTAAACTCAAATTTCGCCTTTTTGAGGGGTGCTGACAGAAAGCGACCTTTCACCAGATCACCCTAGTCGGGATTTAAATCGGAAAACAGGTAAAATTTCAGGGGGTGGTGGTGGGAGTTTGCCAGAAGCTTTCGGACCCGTGAAAGAAGTTGGGAGTTGAGCGAGACCATCGTTGCGTTTTGTTTTCTGGAGCTGGAGTCTGAGATTACCACTTCCAGTGTGCGTTCATCTGTTTGTACCGGTGTGCAGTTTACGTTTTAGGTCACTGAAGCGACACTCGTCTCCCTCGTCCCGGTGTCCACAAAGGCAGCGGGACGAGGTCGCAGCTATTTTCAACCGTAAGAACGAGCAGCTAGCGTTAGCCAGCTAGCTCAGGCGCCCCGGCTAACCATCGTCGTGCTCCAAACACGAGCTCCGTAAACCCCTGACACGGACACAGCCACTGGCAGGCGAACCCGCGACTCCTACAGATGTTTGAGTTTTAGCGTGAGCTGTTGTTACGGAGTTATATCGTCCCTGCTTCAACGCGATGCCCGCAGCTCCCCCAGACATCCATTCACAGCAGCGCTGATTTCTCCCTTCAAAAAGAGAAAGACAAGTCAAGTCTAAAGGGAGCGAGCTAGACGCGCACGTCCTCTGACTGAATACAAACCTAAAACGCATAAACCGTCGGTGTCTTCGTTACGAGTGAACTTTTCAGTCCACGGCGACGGTTTTGTTCTGCATCCACAGCGGATCGCTCCGTGGGTTTCCTCAGGAAGTAGTCCCCGCCGTTGGATGAAGCAGCTCCAGATGTGACCTGATGTGCGTCTCTGTCCAGGTTTCTAGATCGCCACGATGAACCCTCAGCAGCGGATTGCCGCGCTCGGAACAGACAAGGAATTAAGTGATTTGCTGGATTTTAGTGCGGTAGGACTCCCCGTTATTTTCAGCTCAGATTAAAACGAGTTTGGAGCAGATGGGATGAGATTTGGACTGATGTGCTTTTAGAAATAGGACTGTTAACTGCAAGTGAAACTTTTAATGTCTTTTTTATTGTTACATACCACCAACAAGCTTATTTTATCGTTTGAAATACACAGTTTAAAAAAAAACTTATTTCTTTAAAAATGTTATTTACTGATGCTGAACATTATGAATGAAAGCTGAAACTTTGATTATTGTGCATCACTGCCTATTTGGAGCAGCTCATTCCCAAATGCCCAAAATATTCACAGTTCTCCATTTTCTGTGTTTTTTGAGTCTGCAGTCACGTCAGCGATGCTGCTGTCATCAGATTTTAATCTTGGTGCCATCAGTCCACTTTGTAAATATACCCCAAGATTAACTGTTGATGGCGCTAATTCCTCCATCAGCTGAAGAAGGGGTGGAACAGAGATCAAACCTCAGGATGTAAAATTGTTAACTTCATTCGTACTTTTAATTCAGACAAAAATAATTAAAGTGTGTGTCACGCCATAACGATTCCAAGAGTCGTGTTTGTTGAGTTTTGAAAATTAAAGTCTGCAAAATTGAAGCTAATTAGCTCAGTGGTTGCTTTTATACGGGGTCGTTTTCTAATTTTAGTTGTATATCTTTTACTTTCAGATGTTCTCTCCACCTGTAAGTGGAGGGAAAAATAGGCCCACCACACTTGGAAGCAGTCAGTTCAGTGCATCAGGTAGGACTTGTTCCCTTAAACCTATTTCTTTTTGTTGTTGTCTATAAACCCCCTGCCGTGTGGTTTCTGTTGATCCCTGCTTATGTGTCTTTAAAGCGTGCCGTGCACACACACACATCAGCTGTTGGATCTTGTCTGCCTTTGTGTGGATTGCTCCTGGGCTCGTTTACAAATGGGAGGAAAAGTGTCGTAGCTTTCAATCTCGGATGCAATTCCTCCTCTTCCTCTGCGCGATGGCTCCTCACATCTGGTGCTCGAAACCTGAGCCGTCCATCTGGAATTGAAGAGCAGCGCTGCAGTAAAGATGTTGAACAAAGCACAGTTTAGACCACAGACGTGCAAATGTTTTATCGATCCGTTTACCGTTATGGCGCCGTGAATGCTAATCATGTTGTGCATTACTGTCAGACGAATAAATAACGCATAAATCAGGCCTGTTTAGGCAGTAATGATCAGGTGCTGTCAGGTGCAGGAACCGTTCGGACTGAGGAATTTTGTGATGTGCGTTGGGAAAAAACTGTCAATTCATCCGAGCGCTGAAGCTGCATTTTGACTGTAGTTTAACGAAGTAGTAAAATATCTTGTTGCGCTGTTCTGAACATTTCTTCTTGACTGTGAGGAATGCAAAGACTTAAAACTTCCCTGCTCTTTCTTGCCGACGTGTTTGGGAATGATTTGGTTGCAATAAGAAAAGTTCAGGCTCTTTGCTTCTGGATCGCTTCCTCTAGAAATAAACGGTACACGACATTAATCTGAAGCTCGTCTATTGTCTGATGTGCCACTACAGAACGTCAACAATCAAGCGTTATGTTTTCTGAAAGCGTGTCTTGTGTGCATCCACAAAGCCTCATTGTCGTCGGTTATCTGTGAAACGAAAGCCACACATGGCGTGGAAGTGACAAAGAAAGAAGAACAGAGCTGTCACACATGAACTGTGGAGCGGTGAGGATGACTTCTATCATACCTAGTCATTCAAGTGAGAAGGATGTTTGTGCGCACTCTTCAGTAAGACTAACGACAAAGAAGCCCGTCTTCATGTTTAGGTCTCCACTGAAATCTTTATTTAATTTGGCTATAATGACGTTATGTGTGTTTAAAAAAATGCTGACTGTCTCCCTTTTTATACAACACTTCTGTGTCCCAAATATACTTTTTAATAAACATTATTATATAAAAATGGAAAGGATTATTGAACTTTTATTTACTAGACTGTTTTAGATTATATGTAACTTAAGAAGCTGTCATCACACACTATGTATGTGTTTTTAATTATTATTTTAAGTTTTCTTTAGCCAGGTTGTGTTTTTAATCTGCTGCTGATCCACCATAGCGTTTTAGACTTCGCTCGATTACATCGAATCACCTCTGAAATGAAGAGCGTGAATTTTACACATTATAAACTCTTTTTTTCTGGTAAAATTAAAATATTGTTTTGAATTGCAACAAAACCCAAATGTGTAGTTCCTTTAAGTTGATTTAAACTTTTCTGTATCAGATAAAAGAACAGTTTTCGGAAACATTTCAAAATGCACGTTTTGTTCTGCGTGCGTACATTTTAAATGGGAGTCAGATCCGCAGACGGGTCATGCGCACGCACCGCGCGACACCAAACCGTTTCTGTGCAGACCGCCACGGATCCCCCCAGAAAAGCTCTTCTCTTCATGGAAGCAGTTGTCTCTAAAATTCAGAAAATAATTTGCCTCTGGTCTCAGTGGTGCCCCTAAAGCCAGCTCCTTTTACGCCCATCTCATTTCAGCTAGGGCCGTTGCTTCTTTGAAAACAGGCTGGATCTTTATTGGCTGGACGCCAGCCTCTTTGGGACAGAATCTGCAATCAGCTGAAAGTGGATTAATCCGACCATCATGCCCACTGTCTGCCTGTCACCTGAGATGAGCTTGTGTCCCGAGAACACAGCAGTTGATAAATGTCCTCCTCCTTCGTGTTGTTAGTGCTGGACTCGGCGGCAGAATACCTCCACCTTGAGTGACACTAGGAGACTCCCGGTCCCATGTGGCTGTATTGATCGCAGCGATAGAAGGATCCATCAGTGGTTTCTGTCCTTGGCCTTCACCGCCTGAGATTTTTCATTACTCCTCAAATCTTCTTCATAATTCTTTGTGCTGTTGGCATTGAAAGCACAAAAGTTGTTGATATTTATTAATTTTTTTAAAACTTATCCACATTTCTTTGGGACAAAGTCCTGAGCCACAACTTATTCCTGCTAGGGAGGAGAGAAATTTGTGGATTTTCTTGAACCCCTCACCCGCTGATAATAAAATCCTCTTTAAAAGAATTACTGTTTTTCTTACTTCACCTCTTACATATTTGTTGTTCTTTGCACATTATTTTTTTTTTTGGATAGTTTAAAAACCATAGTAGCTGTTAAAATACACGTTTTTTTTCTTCGTTTTGTTGCCAACAATTACAATTCATTTGTTTACATCCGCACACTTCAGACAGTTTCGACGAGTCCGTAAACTAACCTCCAGATGTTTGCAGTCAGAGCGATGTGAAAAGTCAAAAGTTTTTCTCTTTATCTGAAAAGAAACGGCTTCTAAAAGCTGTAAAGATGTCGACGAGAGGAGTCATTTTGAGGGAGGAACTCGTGTGGAGCACGTTAAAGCAAAAGCTACGGCTAAGATCATATTCAAATGAGCTGTGCCGAGAGATTTTGAGCTCCTAACGGGAGAACTTCAACCGCTGATCTTCACCCATCGACATATTTAGCTGTAAACGGACAAGAAATACTTGCTGTTTCGATCATTTTAATAATTTTCAAATTAAAAACATGGACAAATCGCACATTTTGACTGCTATTATGGCTGTAATTGATTTAACTGGAATAAAGTTGGTGAATAAAGTCACTGAACACGACTTTCTCTGTACTTGTTTAGTAAAGACTAAAACAAATGAACAAATAGGATGCACTGGAAGACTTCCTACAGTTTTTGAAAAAGGGATTTGTAAATCATGTCAGGACTTTGTGTGGTTTGAAACCAGACTATTTATTTATTTTTTTGCATTCTTGTCTAGTTTAGTTTATTTAGAAAAAAACCTCTATACATCTTTCCCTCTATAGTGCAGATTCTAATTTGCTGAGGCTAAAATTAGATTGCATCTGCATACATTTGGATTTAAATATTCCACTGCTGAAGTAAATCCCTCCTCCCTTCAGACTACAGTGAGAGCTCATGTCTCTCAGATCTTCAAGGTGGGGGAAGAAGCACCTATATAAGTGATTGGAAACTTAAGGCGAGTGAGTGTGCAGACCTAAGTGTGAAAATTGCAGGGAATGAGGGTTTGGATTATTGCATCTCAGCTGGGCATTGCCAGATAATTGAAGCAGAGTGGGACCTTCAAAAGTGCCGGAGAGAGACGGATGGGAGAAAAATAGCCAAAGTGGCTCTAACGGAGGGTTATCATTTCTCCCCTCCAGCTGTGTTGATGATGCAAATCTGATGAGGCCATTGTGAAAAGGATAATTTTCATTCAGTGGCGCATTTGTTGGTGGGACCAGCTGTTGATGTGGACTTGATGTCGTCCGGTCACTTGGATCTTAAACTAAATATTTCAGCGCTGACCTTAGCTTTCACAATCTCTCTGCTGTCTCGTTTTACGTGCAGCTTTGTGCGTCCAACAACAGCTTTTATTGCGAAGGAACAGTCAGGGTTCTCGGTCCAACTCGGAGAAATAGCAAAGTGAAAGTAAAATTGCATTTTACGACCTTATTTCCGTAGCAACAATACGGATTTGATTTAAACGTTGCGTCGCACGTTGTTAAACATATTTCATTGTGCTTGCGATCCAGATAAAACCCGCACGTGAAGATTGTTTCAAATCCGATCGCACGTTTTAGTGCTTGCAGTCGTGTTTTGCAACCTGAACTTGATAAGTTAATCTGGTTTACTGCAGTCGGAACCTAGCAAGATTTATTTATTTAAATTATCTAATATGTCTAATAATGAAGCCTTCTTCACACGAACTGTTTTATTTCATTTCAGCGTAGTTTTTAAAATTAAGGAGTTCATTATTTTTCTGTTGTTTAAAGTCCATTCTTGTGTTTTTCAGATCACGAACTTCTCATCGTCTGTTGCTAAAACACTCAGCCCATTTAAGCTCAATTCAATCTAGTCCGGCTGGTTTAGGTGGACGTTTGTTCTGTGACCTGTCGTTGCGATTTCCTGCATTTCTTTTGAAAGTTGATCAGCTTTTCTGTCCCGTTTCCACGTCTAAATTATATCTTGGCTCGTATTTTAGAGCCTCTAGTTGCAGATTCTATCAAAACTAGAGCCGGCACGTATTTTTAGACGAGGTGAGCATCACTTTTGGGATGCTTCTGAAATGTTCGTCTGATTAAACTCCAGCGTTGTGTTGAGTGGACACGATCAGATCCGTTTAGATGCAGACGCAGGTCGGTTACTGGTTCGTTCAGAGGTTCAGTGTAACTTTGGATTATTGATCTTGTTGCACCTCAAATGAGCTGTTTACACATGGATGCTCTACATCCATGAGAAAGTTTGTCCTTGCCTTTGTACAAAGAAATAAATGCTCGTAGATTGTGTCACAGATGTATTAATTAGGCTGGGACTCCGGTTGACAACAGTTTAAATGACTGACTTTAAAATAAAATGATGCAAGTTGCTTTCAACAGTGTGTGTGAGAATTTACATTAATTTCACATTTGAAGTTGTGGGAATTTAAAGGAGATTCAGGGAGGTTGTTGCTGTATTTGTCACAGGTTAAACTAAATGCTACTTGGGAAGAAACAGCTTTCTTTTATGGTGTATAATTATGTGATATCTTTTACGGTATTTAGATACTGAAATATTCAAAGGAAAGCTGGAAATTGGGTTGTTTTGTTCTGCAGATTACTAAGACGGTACTTTAAAATGTCTCAGGTTTGATGCACATTTTCAAATCATCACTAAAATCTGTCCAAATCATATATTTATGCAAATAATTGTCTATTGAAGCGCTTCAACTGAATCAGGGATTTAGAGAGGGTGCAGCTGTTTACTAATGGTCCAACAGAGACAAGAAAAATACCAGTTAGTTTGTTTTTTTTGCCAACTTTAGTGCTTATTCTGTTAGTTTACCTGAACGTTGTTCATTTTGCTGTGCTCACTACAGACAAGATACCTGCAGGAATATTTAAAATTAGATGCAAGAGCATCGTGGCAGATGTGAAAGACTGTTTTCTGCAAAAGTGATGAAAGTGAGTCAAATTTAACTGCAGTTTTTCCATGAAGCCACAGAAGAAGAGGAAACGAATCTACCGTGTGCAAACAGCAAAGCATCATGTTTGTCAGGATGAAACTGAGCTGAAGCTCTGCTCACTGAGGCATGATTTCTGCTTACTGAAATGTCACGGACTTTCTGCTTAGGTATATAATTAGATCTTCAAAATTCTGATGAAGAGGTTTGATTTTCCAGCAACGAGGTTAAAAATGGCTTTGCCATTTTAATAAATGTCCCCTAAACCTAAAAAAAAAGACACTTTTTGATGCTTTCAGTGTGCTTCTACTGTAATGATGTAATTTTACCTTATTAATGTTCTGTAACACTAAAGTGCTTTACTTTAAAAATAATAATTTATGTTACACATGAAAGTTAGGATGTATTTAAACTCGATACGTTACATTTAGCTGAGCTGCGCACATTATGGTTCCTGTTCATGTTCTTTTACTCACATTTTATCCAACTGATTTTAATTATATGTTTAGCTGCATAAATTCAGCTTTCCAAAAATGTCTAAATATATATATTTACCTTGCTTGCTTCATGGAAGCATCTTAGCTCAATTCATAAAACTTCAAAGTTAAAAATATGTAATAATATTGAAAACTTTTGTTTATTGCTCCCAGCGTTCGTTTTTTTTTTTTCAAGCGTACACATTTTGTAAATCAGATTATTTTTTATTATTTGATGGTGAAAACAAACAAATGGTATTGCATTTTACCGAGAAAGATGGAATTACAAGAGAAATAATAATCAATAACTTTCCAAACGTAGATGATTTTCGTGGTTTTGTTGTTTCTACCACACGATATTGTTGTAAAGAGCCAGAAGAACCGAGGCTGCGAGGATCTGTTAATGACTGTATAACATAAATCAGATTGTAAATCCCACATATTGTACTTTCAACACATGCCAGATGGTCTAGCTTGACAGTTTGGTTGGCGTTATTGATTTTTGTGTTTTTCTGCCTGACTTTTGAAATATGAGATGTAGGTTTTTGTTCATCTGAAACATTAGTTTTATCGTGTTTCTGCAGCCTGCATCAAATTATGTATTTGTTGTGGTACATTAGAAATATATGAAGCGACACAGTCATAAAGCCTTTAAAATAAATGTTTTTGAAACTTTAAAACCGTTGAAGTAATTAAAAAACAAACGTTATTTATGTTCAGAAAACCAAGATAGGAAAGTGTCATATTTGTCATGCCAGCTATCAGCCAAAGGATATTGAACTGTGATCAGTATGTACTTCTCTTGAGACGCTAATCAAAAATATAATCAATCAAAAATAATTACAGAAGAAGCCGACGTTTTTAATTTAGCTTACAAATGACTTCTGTAAAGCAGGTTCCCCAAGGAGCACCTGTGAATTTCAGGATTTAAATTATGTTTCAGACAGACACAGATTAATTCAAGTTTGGTGAAGTCTCTAATCTAATGTCCTAAACTTTAGGGTGTTATGTTTATTCATTTATTAAATTTGGTCCATTCAACTACTCAGAATCCAAAGATGTTTGTTTTGCAATATGACACCAACGATAGGCTGACAGTACGTAAGTTAGATAAATGTAGCATTATGTTTTTTTTATGGCTCGATTGAGTTTTAATTTATGAATATTGTTTATTTTTGTCCTTGCATTAACTGAGGAGTTATAATGTGAGTTAAACGGACGTCCTCTCATTCGTCGCTTCTTAAACGGCAACGTTTAGTGGAGCTTTCTTGGAATCTGTTCAGAGTCTGTGTGGTGAACCAAACACCTGCACACTGAACTTTGTGAGACGTGGTGACTGGGTTGTGTGTCTTTTGTTCTGACAGGTATGGATGAGAGGACCACCCAGGCGTCCTGGGCCCCAGGTGGCGAGTCCAGTCCTTCTTATGGGTCCTCGCGGGTAAGATGACCCACAATATAATTCCTCTCAGTGGCCTTTCTGCTCCACAGCACATCATTTAACACTCATTACATCAAAGTGGTGAATTCACAATGTTTCAGTCTCACCTTATCCCAGCGCCTGTCACGTTATTTCACCTGTATAGACATTTATCTGTGAAAGAATGGACTGGAAAATGTTTTCAGGGCTGGATGAATTGATTTTTAGTTTGATTTTTTTGACGTGTTTATCAACTTGTCATGGAGAACCGTAACCAAATTGGATGTCTCTAGCTACAGTATCTATAAATAATGTTTAATGAAATGTTCTTTTAACCTAAAGGCAAATTTCTCCTGGTTGTTTGTATTAGCAGATTTATTTTAGCTTTTCGTGATCGATCCGTGTTTTGAGGATTATAACATCGCTCAGAATCTTAATCAGATTAATGCAGCCCGTGATAGTTGTGTTTTCAAAGTCACATCTCAAATGATTCCATTACAAACTAAAAGCTAATATAAAAGCATACTTTCTGTTTTTATAAATATCTTTTTGATTAATATAAAAAAATCTAATGCGTCAGCTTCCAATAAAAACATGTGAGGAGCCGACGTTTAGAGAAATTCAAAACACAAATAATACACGTCATAACTGATTAATATACATGTTTGTTTGATACATTAACTGAATAATAGTTTAGTCTATAAAAATGTACCTTCACAATTTCTTGAAGCACTAAAACAGCAGTCCCTCGTTTATCGCGGGGGATCTGTACCCAGAAGCCCCGTGATAAGTGAAAAACCGTGACTTAGGAATAGCAGTACAAGTAGTACTTTATTTTAGTATGATACATATATATGTATATATATATATATATATATATATATATATATATATATATATATGTGTGTGTGTGCTTTAAACCCTTTCCACACTCTTGCAATATTCTAAACAATGTTTCTAAACTCCAAACGCGCTAAAAGAGCACAGCATATCATGATTTCCCTCTGTCTGCCTCGTCTGCTCTTTGCCACTTGCATGAGCTCTTGGCCACGCCCACCTCTCTGCTCTGCACGAGAACAGCTGATCAGCTGCAGCAGGAAGTTTATCCTGCTGTAAGGGCTGCAAAAAGGTGCAGGAGGAAGTTTTTTTTCCTGCAGCTCAGGCGCTGAATTATTTAAAATAATTTATTTTAAATAAAAATTTCATGCCGATTGTGCGGCTCATCCATCAATCAGACAGTTGTTTGTCGTGTCCAGTCTTATTTTGAAAAACCGCGATGGAGCGAGTCCGCGATAAACGAAGCGCAAAGTAGCGAGGGACTACTTTATTCGGTTTATTTAGGCTTGTACAACCTGTCTATCCGTTATCTTTACCTGCTTCTTCCTTTTACGAGTCGCAGGGGCCACAGGGGTCACTGGTGCCCATGTCCAGCCACCACTGTGTGAGAGGAGGGAGACGCCCTGGACAGGTGTCCAGTTCATCACAGGGCACTTTTACAGCCATTAACAAAAACTAAACATTTAATAGAAGCTATGTAAAACAGCAAGAGACAAGTTTTCTCATTCACTGCATCTTGTTTGACAAATGAGTGTAGTTGTTAATCGGTGAACATGTTTAATTTTCATCAACTGTTGATTCATCAACAGTTTTACTGTTTCGTCTGTCGAGCCTCAGGTTAAGCTCGTGTGTTTGATGTAAAAACGGTTTTCGACTAAAACGAGCCGGTGACTAATAACGAGAAGGTGTTTTCTGAGCATTTGAGTGATCGTTTTGTTGCTTCAGGGATTTTTTTTTTTGTTGTTTTTACTTCGTAATGATTACAACTCTATGGAGATCATCTAATGAGAATTTAAACTCAAGTTTGTTATAATTTACACAATAGGTTATTATTTGAAGCTGTAAAAAAATCACAACAGTCGCAAATCCTACATTGCTACGTCGTGAGGTCGGGTTAATATAAAAACCATTTTGATGTGCTTGAATGATTAAGATGATTTAACATATTAAAGCACGGTATGCTGATGTAAGACGCGCTGAAAGTGTGAACCTGTCGGTCTTAGCGTGAGCAAGTGTGAACGTCTCTCTCCGTTTGTTTGTCCCTCACACTGTGCTTGTTCTGGATGCCCTGTATGAATTTCATTTAACGTCAATCTCTTGTCACTTTCTATTAGGATTCAGTTAAATGTCAGAGCCACTCGGGCTGCCTTACCTTGTTTATTTCTCAGTGCCCTTCCCGAATGAACATCTAGAAGCTATGGTAGCACAGGCAGCTTGATTTGAATTATAAGACAGAGCCGCTTGAGATATCTTGGCTCCAGGTGCATATAAATGAGTGATTCTGACATTACACGGCACAGCATCAGCCAGCAGACAGCTGTTTGCACATCCATAAGGGCTGCAAACACTTGAGCACAGCTGCACAAGCTTTTTATTCTCATACACATTTGACTACACATCCCATAGGATGGTAAATTACACATAGTTGTGGATCGTTCTGTAAAAATCACTTCATTTTTTTACAAGGTTGACAAAATATATATATTTTGCACGGTGATAGACTATGATTTAGTGAAAAGGAGCGCTTTTTTTTAAATGACCAATGCATTTGATTAAATGGGGGAATGGTGGCGCAGAGGATAGAGAAGGTGGGTCTGTGGTGGGAAGGTCGCTGGTTTGACTCCCCGAGCCGACAACATCAAAATGCGAGTGGGAAAGGTGAAGCACACACACCTGCCGCCACCCTCGTTTGCCTCACTCTGGACCCTTGACCCCCACCATCTGCTCCCCCAGGCGCCCTAGATGGCAGCTCTCGGCTCCACACAGATGGCTGTGGTACCTCGGTGGTCTGTGGTTGTGTCACGAAGGTAATCCGGTGTAAAAATAATTGCCAAGTCTTTGTGGTGACCCCTGAAGAAGAGAGCAGCTGAAAGAAGAAGAAAATTGGTCGTTTTATGGTATTTTGTCAGCATTTTATAATCAAAATGTTAAACTGAAAAATAAAAAGGTTTATAAAAGCAGAGGAAGTGTATAAGAAAGACAAATAGTGTCACTCATCTTTGATGGATCAGTTTTGACATATAAGTAAAAGTATGTGCAGCTGGACCTGTCGCAATAAACAATAAATCAATTCATCGCATGATAAATGAAAATGATCGACCTCATTTTCATTTATCGGCTTCATCGTTTCTTCGTGTCTCTTTCTACTGAAGACACTGGATGACAAAAGGCTCAACTCCAGCGCTCTTCACTGACTCCCTCCCTTTTGATTTAAAATCAGTCTTAACCGTCCAAAATCGTGTTTTTGGATCGTTAAAAGCAGCTAAGTTGAGAAGCTAAGCTACGAGCTAAGCTAACTGGCTAACCATGCGGAAAAAAAACTGTGTTGTCGAACCTCCAAAATTCACGGTTGAAACTTGTGCCTTCTTGTAAAAAGTTGTTTTTCTCTGCAAAAAGAAGCTGAGAACTCAACAATATTATCGTTTATCGCAATAATTTCTGAGACAATTAATCGCCCAGCAAAATTTGTTATCGTGACAGGCCTATATGCAACACAACGTTTAAGTTGACCTCCTGATAATGTGTCTACACGTTTGAGAGTTTATTTTCTTACATTCACTTGAGTCAGCTCAACCCTTTTGAAGCTTGTATGATCACAGTAACGTGGACGACCTTTAAGCCACATTTTCTAAAAGGAAGATTGGAAATCAATGATGAACGTAACGTTTGCCTTTGAGATAAAAATTGATCCTCAGTAATAAGATGTTTTTTGAAAAACCTATTTTCGAATCATCACATTGCTGGAAAAGAATCAAATACTTACCGTTAATTAAAAACCACCCTGTTCTTCAGAAATTTACCAATTTATACTTTATTCACAAAATCTGTCCAAGGCTCCTGGAAGAACTTCTGCGTGCCTCATTTTTCAGGCTGTTACAAAGGGAGCTCAGTGTCGTCCCTGAGCTTGTTTGCTGGTGTGATCAGTCGCCTGTGAAGAGTCCTGAGACCTGCTGCGCTGACCTCGGCTCCCAGCCAGCCGCTGTTTCCTGGGTAGCTGTGGCTGTGGGCTGGCAGTCTGACAGGCAGGGCTGTGCCATCGCCACCAAACGACAACTCCCTCATCCCCAGTGCCCTGCCCTAATTGATACCCGACCCCACACGCATCCATCATGACCACATCATGACTTCTCACATGCAGCCTCGCATCCACCTGGGATGCGGCTCAGCGTGTGAAAAAATGACTGAGCTGTGGCGAGCGATCGGGGAGCAAGGCGTGAGCTGTGGCCTGCTTGCTGCCAGTTAGCTGACAGTTATTTAGCCAGTAGTGCTAATGTTGCCCTGTGGCAGCCATGACAGAATATGTTAGTGTCGTAGATGTAGGCCACCGGTGTTGGGGAACGATGAGGACCCTGTGATTGATGATCTAACAGACTCTGAGTAGCACACACTTCAGAGCAAGGCTAAATATTTGTATGGCCACACTTTTAGACTGATCCACAACCAATTTAGACAATAAACAGTAAATATTTGCATTGTATGTAACGTTTTGGACCGTCAAAAGGTATTTTATATGTTTGCCTCTCTTTGCCGTTGTAAAATGCATTTGAATACATTTTAAGAAAGACTGATTTTAAGACAGGACAGTGACGTATAAATAGTGACTGGAGTGATGCCTTTTAGGATTACATGTGAAGCAGTTGCCACAGATTATAATTCAGTTCAACCTTTATTTCTACAGGTTAGTCTCATTGAGCCTCGAGGACTCATTTACAAGAGAGACCTGTTTTAAACAAAGAACACAGATGCCGACAGTAGACAATCATAAAAAAGCGTATAAAATAAAAAGTAAATGGAAGAAATGAAACAACGAAACAAAAACAGCTACATTGTAAGGCGATGTAGAAAACTAAAACCAGGAACATGTCTGCGTTGGTTTTTGCCATGAACTTAGAAGATGTTTGAAGCCACTTAGAGAGGTCAAGGTCGAGAGCTTCAGATCTTTTTGCAAGTTATTCCAGGAAACAGGAGCGGAATAGGAGAAGGCCCTTTTGCCTATTTCAGTCCGCGCTGAGGGAACACTGCAGGTAATAATGTCCTGAGGGCGCATGCTGTAGCTGCACTCACGCAGAGACATGTCGGAGGAGATGTATGAAGGCAGCAGACCAAGAAGTGATTTAAAAATGAAAATGTACCAGTGAGAGAGTCTGCGTGAAGTTAATGATGTCCAGTTAACCAGTGAATACTGGGTGCAGTGGTGGGTACAGTAGTTGCAGCCAGTTATGAATCTTAGCGCACCGTTCAACAGACATGTTCCTGTTTTTAGTATTCTACGTCGCTTTACATTGTAGCTGTTTTTGTTTTGTTTTTAATTTAATTTCTTCTATTTACTTTTTCATTTTATATGCTTTTTATATTTTTATATTCTTATTTGTCTATTGTTGTCTGTACCTCATTTGTGTTCTTTGTTAAATCAGGGCTCTCTTGCAAATGAGTCCTCGTGGCTCAATAAGTCTAACTTACAGAAATAAACATTGAATGAACGAACATCAAACCACTAAATGCTTTGCATTATTTAATAAAAATGTTTGACGTTGCACTTTGTGGAGTACACTTACCTTTTTGGTTGGGTAAAGCTAGTTGATAAGACCACTAACAGTTTGTTTAATTAATCTGTTTGGTTATTTAAAGCAGAATAACCTCATTAAGGTTCAGTAAAGAAAAAGTTGTATTTTGTAAAAGCACAATTCTAGCACATTTCTGCCAAGTTTAATAGGTTTTGGTTTCTCTGTCCAAAATGCTGAGGTGTTTTTACAACCCAAATATTTATTGTCATTCATTTATCAATATTAATGCAAATGTTTATTCATATAACAGACGCATACAGTGTGCAATAAATTACGCTGATCCCAGTTCATTGTTTAATGTGTTTAGACCTGCAAACATATTTTGTTTTAAAATTTCTGTCCACTTACAGTCCCATCCAGCCTCATGTTTTGTGCAGATTGACTGCCTCTTCAGCAAGATTCTCATAACACTGTTCTATTGTTGAGTAGACCTGTCACGATAACAAATTTTGCTGCGCGATTGTCTCAGAAATTATTGCGATAAACGATAATATTGTTTAAAATTTGACAATAATGAGTAATTATTGTCAAGTTTGAGAAGAAATGTTGATTTGTTTTGAGTGTAGTACCTTTTTTGACCACCTGATGGCAGTATGAGACTGTTTGAACCAAAGGATGGATAGTGAGGGAGCGAGCCTCTTTAAGAAAAATGGGAGGGAGGCCCCTTGATGTCTCTCTTTCCTTTTTTCAGTTCTCAAAATGGCGGACGCTCGGTGTGGTTTGAGCTCTTTAGCATAGCATTTTTCACACAAAGCTTTTTAATAAAAATTAAAAAAATCAGTAAACAAGTTCTCAGCTTCTTTTTGCAGAGAAAAACAACTTTTTACACGAAGGCACCGGTTTCAACCGTGAATTTTGGAGCTTCGACAAGACGGAGGTTTTTCCCCCAAGGTCAGCCTGTTAGCTTAGCTTAGCTTGTAGCTTAGCTGCTCTTAACGATCCAAAAACGTGATTTTTGGACGGTTAAAACAGATTTAAAAGAGAAAGGGAGGGGTCAGTGAAGAGCACCGGAGTTGAGCTTTTTGTCATCGAGTGTCTTCAGTAGAAAGAGAGACACGAAGAAACGGTAAAGCCGATAAATGAAAAGGAGGTTGACAATTTTCATCATGCGATTAATTGATTTATTGTTTATTGCGACAGGCCTGTTGTTGAGTCCATCTTGGATGGCAGCAGAAGTCCTCAAGGTTGGCTTCAGCCAGAAAGTCATTTAGTTGAAAACTGATTCATACCCTACAGCAGGGCTATTTAAATGGTGGCCCGGGGGCCACATCAGGCCTGCGGGTGACCTCAGTCTGGTCCACCAATGGGTTAATTTACAATGAAACTAGATTTTAACCTCTAAAATAAATGTGCGTAGTGACAATAACTGCCGGATGTCTGACTCTTTAGCTCTTGGCTTTAGTAACTGTGCCCCCCTGAGCGGTTCAATTGAATACCTGCCCTACAAAGGTACTAGAGCCTGAACAGGATCATGTCTCCAAGACGTTGGATCCCTTCATATACACAAGAAACTCAGTGGAGAGGCGCACACACTTGAAATCATAAGCTCTAAACCTTAAGTTCACTGAATAAATCAGCTTTGTTTGGACAAATTTGAAAACAAGGACATAGTGTCTGTTTTTCTTAGACGATTTATTCCTGAAAGTGCTGATTGGAAACACCTCCTTTGTTTCTACTGTTAAAAAAAAGAAAGTTTTTCACTTGCTTTAACATATTATGTGTGTGTGTTCTCACGGGGCTGTTGTTATTGAGTCGGTTCATGGTGTGATTAACAGTGTGTGCAGCCTGGCAGGAGCACAACAGGGAATTCCTCAACGCAGCACAACACTTTGAAATTACTCCATCACCATCCACTCAAAAAAAAAAAAAGATAGATAATAAGATTAACTTTTTTTTTACTGTATGTTGAATGCAAAGTGTACAGGCTGGTGGAAATAGCTCTATAGAAATGCAAGCCCACTGCTGCTTGGTCCGTCTGGTGGGAGTTAATGTAGTTTGGGAAGATGCATTTGACTGGAGCGCAGAAGGATTTTCACAGGGTTTGGGATTAACACTGTAACAGAGCATCTTTTATTACACGGGACCCCAAGTTTTCCAAAACCATACTGTGACCAATATTTAGGCCTAAGCCCCTGAAGCTGATAAGTGTCATGAAAAGGTGCTGTGAAGCTGCAGGAGAAAAAGGCAATTTTTATAAGCTGCAGGTACCTAGAACTCGTGGGATTGCATCTCTGTGTTTCTTCTACTTCCACTGAACAACAACTTTTTTTTAATCTGTATAAGAAACAACACAAATTAGTACAATTTAAAAGTTTTTTTCTCATTAAACTTCCAAATACGGGTTTGGTTTAGAGTTCAGTTCATCAGTTCATAGATGAATTTAAAATTGAATTGCATATCCTGAACTTCATACTACTGTTGAGCAGCAAGTTGCATTTACAAAAAGTGTGTCATATTTGCCTCCATTTCAAAGGTTGTAGCCCTTTTTTTTTTTTTTTTTAAGGTTTTGCATCAACCAGAAAACACTTGAAAGGTCTGGTGGTTGACATAGGTTTAATAATTCCAAATAATTCTGCTGTTACAATTTAAAGAACTTCACTGTTTTATTTTGACACTGTATTGATTGACACTGTTTAGTTGTATATTTTTTTAAACTACAGTTTATCAGACTATCTTGAAAAATATTATTTACTTTAAAAATTAGCTTTTTAGTGCATACACACAATATGCACTCACAAAGGTGATTGTTTTTTTTAGGAGTTTTTGCACGTATTTAGCTGGTGGTATAAATTTTCAGTAGATGTATCCGTCAAGCTTGAATAAAACTTACAGCTGAGTGTTCAACTTTGATGGTGTTTTCATGTATTAGTGTCAATGAAACAGTAAAATTCAAAGCAAACATTGCTGTTTTTTATTAGCAAATCTGCCAAAATGACATTTTCACTACAAATCAAGACATTTTAAATATTATTAAGATAGTCCAGTTGCTGCCACTAGAAAATATTAATATGTATTTACTTTTTGTAATACTGTGCAGATTTGTTTTTGACATTATCGACCAGTTGCATTCTCCTTTTACTAATTATTGTCTGGCTGTAATTAATGAAGTTGCTCAATATTGTGTCTAATATTTGGATCTCCTCCCTGCAGGGTTTTGCAGACAGCCCTCATTACAGCGATCATCTGAGTGACAGTCGATTAGTGTCCCATGAAGGATTGTCCCCAACACCTTTTATGAACTCCAACGTAATGGGTAAGTAAGCTACTTCTTTTAACTCTGCGCTCTCGTGGCCTTTGGGGTGAAATATACTGTAAAAGAATGACGCTTGACTGATGTGCAAGGCACATGATGCATGTGGAGATAGCAGTGCTGAAAGGCTTGCTACATCCTCTCAGTCTCCCCTCTCCTTTCTGCATCCCCTTCCATCTGTGATGACCCTCCCCCAGGGCAGGAGTCACACAATCAGTGCAGCTTTCTGTCACACTAAGCTCTCCCCAAGTCCACCTTCAGCATCTTCTCTTGTATGCACGTCTATATTTGTGTGTGTGTGTTAGAGTTGTATCAAAGTTATTCTCACATCAAATTTCTACCTGTTGTCAACTTATCATGCATTTTTATGTTGTCATTTTTCTTCAGGGGTTGTCAAATCCCAGTTATCCTCATTGATGGGTTGATGGGGACACAAACTGGGCTGACAAAATGAATATATATACATTTTTTTCTGAGTCTTACTGATCTCAGTTTATGTCATTTCCCAGCTCACTGGTTTCATATGATATTCACGCCAATTGCTCAGAGATGCTCTGTCTTCATCTGACTCTTTTTTTTTTTTTTTTTAGAATGTGTTATTTTAATATTTTATTTAAAATGTGTTCTTAGCTACATTTTTTGTTTTTGGTCATGAATATTTTTTTGTTGCTTGTTTACCCTTTGCTCCGTTAATGAGCCACAATATTCTCTGACATTACAGCAATTAAAATGTGTCTGTGATCCAGCGTTCAGCTTCTCTGTGATGTGTAACCACTTGACACTTTTATGGCTAACTACATTTCAGCTCATTGTATAATGGCTGTGGGGACTGGTTTCCAAGCTCTGTGATTAGTTCACAAATGGATGCAGCTGAACGGAAACAAAATGTTATCTTCCTGTAATTGATCACGTGACGGCTATAGCTCTCCTCTTCCGCTGTATCTGTAATGTGCTCACCAGCGGTAGAATATGGATGTGATCTGTTGCTGCGATATGTCAATTTTAGACAGTATGATTGTAAACTTGGAATTGCTTCTGCTTATCTCAGGCTGGGAATTCTGGATGACTGCAGTCTTATTAAATTGTTTTCCACGGTAATATCCAAGGCTTGCATAAATGTATGGCATTTTCAGTCTTCTTATTAAGTCATGCCTGAGAGGTTATTCCTCATCCATGCTCATGGTAGAATAACCACAGTTGAGGAAAGTGCACATTTGTGATGATAGGTAGATCATCTTTACCATTAAAAATTTGTCTGGCCATAGAAACAGGTTTTAGTTCAGTCAGTCCTGTCAGCGTTTGAACTTTTGACAAGACTGTTTCAAATCTTGGCACTTTTTTATTTACATTTACTTAAATTGTTTACTTAGGTACACATATTCAAACCGTCAGCAAACTTGAACAGTAAAAATACTACAAAGTACTTGTGAATATTTCTTTTTTATGATGGAAATCATATTGTTTGCAAAATATTGAGCAATATTTATTTCATAAATGTGGTCAAAAATATATATTTTGAACAAAATTTAAGCTAAAAATCGCCAACCTTTCTTTTCTCATGATACGTTACATTTTCCTGTCCCAATTAAATAACACTAAAGTCTTGTCCATGTAGTAAGAAGGTCAATTAGCACAAGAGTTCGTAACCATCCCATGTGGTGGAAAATGTAAGACCGATTAAAAATGTCCTTTTTTTAAAGGCGTTAAAGGTTTAAAGAAATGGCTTCAAGATTCAGTTTTTCATTTAAATATCTCTGGATTTCAAAAATTGAAGAATTAGCATTTGGTCAAAAATAACTACCGTACAAGAAAAAAAGGTTGTAAGATAATAATTTTGAGGTTTATAACTTGATTCAGTTTACATTAATGTGTGTTAATATATAGCATGTACATTATGGTGCATACATTTGTTAGATTTAGTACGACTGTCTTTCTCTAGAAGCTAGAACGGTTAAGAGGGCTTTGAAATGAAACATAACTGCATTTTTAATGTGTCTGAGGGACCAGATATGGGTCCCAATGATGGCGGACTATGGATGAATTGGTCTCTGGTCTTTACCTATTTGTTCTACAGTCCTCTGCCTAATCAGAACATTAAACTCTGCAGGTGGCAGCCACATTGTTCATGCACACTGCATATCAAATCGTTGTCAGTCACAGCCACGTCAGTCTGTGATTCAACTGATTGATCCCCTGGTACACAAGCTACTTTTAGACAAGCTATAGATAGTCATCCTTCATAAAGACTTGCTACAGATGGAGTGATTTCCAGGTCCTTACACACAGATGTACTATCCATCCATCCATCCATCCATTCATTCATTCATTCATTTGGCTATTGTCAATACTGATAATGGGAGGAGAATGCGACCTACGATAACCAATATAATGGCTGAAAAATTTTGCGCTTTGTCCACCCGCAAGAATGTACGGTAACAACGAGTGGAGTAGCTTGTTTTTTTAGCGCGGCTGTTAGCAATAGCAACCATGAAGCTAATCAAATCAGATCCATGCTATATGTAGTCCCACACTAGGCTTACAAGTGGTGCACTGGTCATAAAAACAGTCTTCCTAAAGTGCATTCACATTTTCTATCCTCCACTGTTCACCATAAAGTTAGTATGTTACAAAAATATAAATTCAACAAAAAAATGCTCTTCCCTGTTCATTCTTTAGTCAGTCAGTTACACATGGTGATATATTTTACCAGAGTATGTTAGATTTATTATTCTGGATGAAGTTTTACAAGGCAATAGCCTATGCTAGGTTATCTAAACGTTAGCTTGCTAACTTGACAGGCACGTAGCTAATGACAAGCGGGTTGGAGGATTGAAGATAAATTATATATTTTTTATTTGCTTTACAGATCAGTTAAAATAAACGTACCATGCTCTGTTCAGCAAAATACGCCACACAGTATTGCTCCCTGCTTCATCTGTGCTGAATGTGAAAGTGAAACTTAAGTGAACAGCCATGACTTGAAAGTAGTCTTCATGCGCCCTCTGCTGGACACATTTTACAATTATGACTGGTTCCCAGCATTTTAGGGTTGAAAATTAGAAGTGCTTATATCAGCACATAATGAGACAATTGTCACCGATACGATATGTCCCCTAACGTTTATATCGGCCTAAACTTTCGGCCCTACCAATATATCGATCGGACTCTAATCTTTACCTGCTTTTTCCTTTTCGGGTCGCAACCGTCTTTATATTATTTAATATTAGTACTTGTAGATGACATTAGGTAGTCCTATTGTGTTCAAAATATTAATCTCTGTTCCTTGGTCACTAAGCTGCAATGATTTGGGGTTAAGCTAACTGATTTGCAGAGGATCACTGACTATTTTTGAGCAAAAAAGAGAAATGTGTAAGAATGTGCAGGTATTTGCTGCATGTAAAATATTTTTGCAGTGATTTACTTGATGTCTTTTTGCAGATCTTTTGGTGGGAGGTTAATTTACTTGTTTTAATTGCTCAGCTACATGGATTGCTAAGAGTTCATGACCCTGACAAGAAATGGTTGCATCTAATTACCATACCCGCCGAGATGTTCTCCTCTGGTGTCAGCTTGATAAAGGGACATCAGTGGGGAAGGCTGTTTTTGGTAAATTACCAGAGGGGATGCGCTATAGCTGAAAAAGCTACACTTTACAGTTTTCATGTTGAATTTTTAAAGCATGCTTAGTATTTGTCTGATGTTATATTGTCAATAGACTGAAGGTAGATAAGGTTTATTTTATTACTTAACCTTAAATTTTAAAACTGCCACACAGTGCAGAACTTCTGAAACTCTTTTTTATACTTACCTTTATTAACAATTGCAGCTTGTTTTTGTAATAGGTCAAACCTACACAAAAAACAAACTTATTTACCTAAATGTATCCTACAGTCACAGGTTTGTCTTATCTAATTTACCACATTGTTTTTGTTCCAAAAGGACTAAAGACTTTGTTAATGCAAAGAATCAGTTCTGTAAATTTCTACTTGGGCTTATTTTTTAAAGTTTTATAAAGGCAAATAAACAATTAAAAACTCAGTAAGCTCGGGTTTTAGAGCTTTTGATAAATATAACTATTTCAACTATTTATTTTTCTTCAGAAACGCACTACTTGATTGATTAAAGTTTAATTATGTTTTATTTGGGTTCAGACTGCCATAACTGGGCTGTTTTTGCATCAGGGCCTTCCAGCCATGCGCCTGAAGGCGTGACGTCAGAACTGCTGAGCTGTTTAAAACTCACGTTTCTCAGGCGTGCTTCATATCTGTTACTCAAACAGCTTTAGTCCTGCATATAAAACTAATCAGCTTAACTCCATCATCAACACACGGCTGCAGCCACATGCTCAGCCTGTCAACATACACGTGTTCTTTTAATAAGACTGCCTGACAGTCATTGCTTTGAGTGGCCGCTCCATTAAAACTTGGATCATCCACTGATGTATAGTATGTTGAACACATTAAAACAGTGTCTGCTTTTCAAATTTTACAGATTCAGCATTTCAGTTTTTAACAGAATATCTGTTGCCGTTGTTGTGATAAACTATTTTTCGTTTATATAATGCATGTTGCTGTCAGTAGCCATATGTTTAAGCCACAAAAACTGTCAAAATACATAATTTTCAAGTCTTTTTAATTTAAGTTTTTACGCTTTTACAATTTCTACATCAATAAATAACGGTAGGTTAATGCAGCTCAAACTCATCAAGATTTTTGTCGAATTTGTGCTAGAAAACAGCTAATATTTCTTGCCTTTGTTTACAACAACAATCTGTGATTAGTTACAATCAGCTACGCTCCCAATGGAGCTCAAAATATCTCACAGCTCATTTCCATAAGATCTTAGCCACAACTTTTGATTTCATGCTCTCCAGTGCTTGATTTGCTCCCCCAAAATTACTCTACTTCTGTCGGCAGCTTTTATGGCTTTAATTATTTAGAGGCAATGAGAAAATGGTTGAAGTGCACAGTACTGATACGTAACACACACATAAGATTTGCACCGTCTTAGCCTCGGTCTTTTTGTCTACCGGTAATTGTACTACAAAAAATTGTACTACCGACAACATCAAAATGTGGGTGGGATAGGTGAAGCACACACACCTGCCTCCACCATCATTTTCCCCACTCTGGGCCCTTGAGCAAGGCTCTTAACCCCCACCATCTGCTCCTCCGTGTGCCCTAGATGGCAGCTCTCTGCTCCACACAGAGGGCTGTGGTTGTGTCAGGAAGGGCGTCCGTTGTAAAAATAATTGGCAAGACTTTGTGCGACTTGTGGCGACCCCTGAAGAAGGGAGCAGGTGAAAGAAGAAGAAGAATTGTACTACTAATGTGTTTTCAAAATATTTTGTTCTTTTCCTTATATTTTTTTCTAAACCTCATTAACACCCCCCCCCCCCCTTCCCCCTGGTGATATAATCGTTTTAAGGGAAGGCATCCGTTCAGCGGAGTTTAGTCTCCTCAGAATCTCTCCCTGCAGTTTTCTTTTTCAAATTTAATTGATCTTCAGGGCTCTCAGTGAGGTGTCAACTCCCACATCACACTGGCATCCCCAGTGTGTGTTTACTGGGGCAGGTGTCATCTGCTAATGCTTTGTCCCAGGGGAGAACCTCCCCAGACCCAGGCTGCGAGTGTGGCCAGGTGCTGTTCAGGTGTGCACTCAGCTTCTAGTGCAGCGTGGGTCACAGGTGCTGCCAGTGCTGCTCTGTCTTCCCACTTAGCTGTTCATACCCATGCACACGTGTGCACACAGTCAACTGAAAGCGGCAAGCATTTATGAGGACAGTACTACCCGGTATATATGCTGTATACAAATACACACACACAAATATATATATATATATATATATATATATATATATATATATATATATATATATATAAAATGAGGCCTGTGCAGAAAAAAATAGAGATGTGTGCAGCAGTAGTGTTTAGCCGATGTAGTCGGTCACTATACAACGCCGCAGGGTGTGCTTATCTGTTACTGTGGTCAGTGGAGCATGAAGAGCCGAAGATGAGCTGAAAGGGCGTAAATCCAATTTCTTCTTCTTTATACCGCCCACATTTCCCCGCACCCCTCTCCTCCTGCGTGCTTCTCTCAGCCCATCCTGGCCCTGCCCAGTCTTTGCATCCCTCCTTCAGGTCCTGGCCCCCAGCATGCGACTGGCAAGGCAGTCCAGCTGTAGAGGATCAGCTGTATACTGAATGGGCCCCAGGGGCCCTCTTTCCAAAGAGGATAGAAGAGCGGGGGTACGGCCAAGTTATGATGACATAACAAGTTTTCAGGAAGCAGCTGCATGGGTCAGGGCACCATTCTCTCTACACACCATACCCACAAATATATTAATGATCATCAAAAACATCTTTGTATAGCTTATATGAGCCAGTTTATGGCACAAAATTAAAATTTAATTCATAAAGACAGATACGGACAGCTGTGTTTTTTAGAGGGTCACACGATACTTCTATTTAACTGCACATGTGTCTGCAGATATTTGCAGAGGTCACTTATGTTTTTAAAATAATTTTTCTGTTAATTAGTGGTTTAAAAAGTTTTGATAATGCTGCTGAGACCTATTGCTCTTGTGTTCCCTTTTTACCCAACATCCATCTTTCGCTCTTTTCCTTTCCTTCCTTACCCTCCCCCGTTTTCTCATTTCTCCCTCGCCTCATGCTGCCTGCAGCTGATGCCAATAAAAATATTGGAGCTCATTTAATACAAGTTTAGCTTTAAGGGGAAGTGATTCATTCAGAAGAATTAATGACAGTATAACTTTTAGGTCTGCACTGGACATATTAAAACTGGTTAGCTTTAAATTACAACCCCCCCCAAAATGCATTTTCCCTTAAATATGACATTGTTTATTGCAATAAAACCAACTGTAGTTTGGAGCTTTCAATGTCAACCATCTTGTGCATGTGATGAACATATATTTATTAAAGTTTTAAACACCATATTGTGTCAGCATTGATTTCTGTACCTGTGGACTGTATGGATACAAGACTTGACGCTATGTGTTCCTGCAGATATTTGTCCAACAAGTTCTTTACTAAAGACACCGTTTACTTTTTTTAGTCATTTATAATTAGCTGCCTCGTAAAAACAATATAATAAAGACAGTTATTATTAAAACTAGGGATGCACGATATTATCAGCTTGGTATGTGTATTGTCTGATATTAGCGATAAAGTTAATATTGGACATTGGCCATTCCATCAAAATAACTCAGATATAAAGGCTCTGCTTTTATATATATATATATATATATATATACACTGTTTTTTGTATGAAAACCCAGTGACAAGGATGCTTGCAGCGTCAGTGAGAGTGGTGTAGGGAGAGAGTGTATATATCTGTGGTC
>NC_056499.1:6297887-6314938 GCF_014905685.2 Nematolebias whitei | reverse complement strand
TTTGTATGACAACCCAGTGACAAGGATGCTTGCAGCGTCAGTACGTTATGACGTCACGTGTGCCATTGAGTTTAGGTTTGTGAAAATATACAAATTTGCACTGTTCAAGTGTTGTCATTGAGTTAGAGAGAGTAAATGTCATGAATAAATTTGACATTAAGCATAATCCAAGTTGAAGGGTTGCATCATTTTCAGCCCCTTTTTGGCATCTGCATTTGGTAGCAGACCAAATTGACAAAGACCACGCAGAATAATGTAGTATTTTAATTCCACAGCAGAGAAAGCTGTGTAATCTCTGTAAGTGGGTCTAGAAAAACAGTGTATCGGTATTGGTATTGGTTATCGACCAAATAAGTTTTAACATATCGGCAGATCGGATATTGGCCAAAAACCCAATATCGTGCATCCCCAATTAAAACCCTTGATACTTTTGTGCACTGAAAATATCCACTCACAAACAAAAAAGTAAACGTTTTTATGCTTTTAGAAGGCGATTGTCTGCTTGCATTTATCACAAGATCCCCTGTGGTAGAAATATTTGAACTGTGGCCAGACAAAGAAGGATGGCAAATTCATCTTTAGAACCCCCATGTTATATTTTGTCAAAGTAACTGAAAAATGCATGAAACTCACCTCTGATTTCTGCACATCAATCTTTCCTACACCGACAGCTTGCGATTTACTTTAACTTGGTAAAGTTTAGTTTAGGTAAAGCAACTAATTTGTCAACAAATCAAAGGTAGAGTGTTAAGCTAAAGCCCAGTCACATGACCTGTAGTTATTAGTTAACTTTTTTTGGCTACCACTCATCTGACTCCCACCTCCATTCTTTTCTTTGTCACCGCTGCAGGCCTCCTGCATCCATGCTGGGTGTACTGGCAAGCTAAACACTAGATAATGTTGCACTCCACTCTTTTTGGACTGTAGTGGCTTGTGATTGGCCAAAAGAAATGCAGACATTTGTTTCGCCTTTACTCCCACTTGACAATTTCTGACATTTTCTCCTACTTTGGCACAGCCCCGAGAGTGTAAAGTGTGGGAAGTGTCGAGAGAAGCACGACTCCGCGAGACTTGTTCTTTAATCCGAGGGATATGGGGGTGGTGCGGTAGATTTTATTTATGTTTTTTTTTTTTTGTCAACTTAAAACCAACAAAACTCTTAAATCTTTGCTCCAGTTTTTGCTCTCCTACCATGCCATCCCCACGGAGAGCCATCTTCAAAAGACTTTTCCCCTTCTGGCTGGTTTGGTGTTTTATTTAGTGCAGACTCGTGCTCTTAAACTCAAGACCGCTTAGGGTGCACGGGGGTTTTCTGTGTAAGGAAATATGCCCACAGTGCTGTGAGTTTAATCAGCATTCCTAACCCATGCATGTATCCTTTTTCTTGTCCTTCACCTCTCATTGGCTTTCTGTTGTTTCGCTGCTCAACAGTTGTTTGGCATCTAATACCAAACATTGACTCATTCTTTGATGTTACACACTGTCTTGATTCTGTAACAGCCAACTGGGAGACATTTCTGCAGCTTGTTAAATCTGCTCTTGTTTGAACAATCTCAGCCTGACAGAGCCTGATGACGATGAGCTCACATGTGAACGTGAGACGCGAGCGAGCACGTTAGTGTCCCCGCCAACGCAGCATCCTTTACGGTGTTGTTGGGAGATGTTATTAGGGAGCTCATCGCCTTTCTCCTCTGAGAGAATGGCTGTGCGATTATGAAGTCATCAGCTTTGAACCACCGAGGCTACGGAGAAGCACCCCTCCTCATGGGTCCTCAGGGTGCCATTGATTGGTGACCATGTGTTTGTGCCTGATAGACTGTGAAATGGTGTGTTGCTGCACGGCTGTGTCACACCTGCGTCCCACCAAAGTGATTGATTGGTTTGGTCATGTGGAATGTTCCCATCTGGTCCACAGTAATGCATTTTTTTTTTCTCATTTGTGAATAACAAGCACTGGCAGGAGAATAGTTGGGTTCGGGAAATGGCAAAGGCCAAGCGAAAACATTTTCCCCTGTCCACCCCTCCCCACCTTCCCCATTTACCAAGTTAGAAAGAATTCAAATGGACAGAGCCATGGCACCTGATTATCCTGGAAAGGAATAAACACAATCAGGAAGCTCCCGTCCACTCTCTTGTGTAAAAATGGAATTTGGAAAAAAACAAACTAACAATTGAGCTTGTGTGAAAGGTGGTAGCTCTGGGTTTTAAAAATCATATTTCCAGCCACAGATTATGGACTAAAACACCATATATTTGTCATTTTGCTGATTAAGACAACTTGTTTTGATTTGTAACCTCTTTTGTATTTGTAGCCACATCCAAACACAGGGGATTTTTTTTTTTATCCCCCTGAGCTTAAGTCTTATTTTGTTTCTTATTCTTGCTTTCTTCCCAGTTTGGTTTCCCTTAATCCCAGTCTCTCGCCTTTAATTGATCTATTCATTCCACCTAATGGCTAATTACACATCAGCTTGCATAAGCAGATGCATTCATCACCCTAGTACATAATAATCAGTGACATTTCAACAAAGAAAAAATATAAATATGCAAATAAGAACTCATTAACATTTGCTCTTGCTGTTTTGAATAATGTCACTGCTGACAAGGCTGTACACAGAAATGGATGCTGAGCTCAGGGCGAGGAAGACACGATTCCCTCTGCGTTTTGTTGCTCTTTCATGTTCCTCTGTCTGACTGTTGTTTCTCATTCTGCTCTGCAAACATTCTTCTGCCAGCCAGGGAGGAAGCTGATATGGCACCCCCTCCCCTGTTTCCTCATCCATGCTAACCTAACCTCTAACCCAGCCAGCTTTCATTTACTGTGGAAAAAAAAATCTGTTGAATGCATCAAACAGCTTTGACAGAATGGATGTACTCAAACTCTTGAAAGGGAAACAAAAGGAGGCATGTTAAAAGGTGTGATGAAAAGACGAGTGAGTGTACATTTGATGTGCCACAGAAATGTATTAGTAACCATGGAGCTGGTCTAATTTCACTCAGAGGCATCCAGACGGGCCCAGACTTGAACTTTTTGTAGGAAAGATTTTATCGGCACTTAATTTATTTTTCTCAGAGGCTGATCTTTGTAGCTCAACACATTTTTTTTTCAATAAATGTTACCATTAAAAAGTAATACTGCATGATTTTATTCAGGTTTGGTTGATGTAGGGAGCTAAAGCTGTATTTTGTTTATGTTTAGCATGAAATTATTATCTTTTAACATTTTAAGAATAATATTTTATGATAATGAGCCGCGAAAGCCATTTGTCTTAAATATAGGCCCAGACAACAACAAACATGTTTAATAATACGGTAATAAAAAGATAATAAAAGAAAAATAAACTAGTTTAATTCGTTTAAGCTTTTCTTGGCGCAATAGGAAGGAGATAAATCTGAATTTGGGGGTGGTATAAAAAAAGCCTTTGAAATGCATCTGAGAAGCAGTGAAGCACGCTCACTAATTGGCTAGTTTTATCACAACGGTTTTGAATTGATCACTAGAGATATGAAGGTCCCTGCTGCTCACATTATTAAAATAAAGGCCTCGACCTCATGCTGCTCTGACGTCCTGCGATCAATAAGGAAGCACAATGAACGGCCAGACAGCAAACTTCTTCTTTCAGGAGGATTTTAACACGCACTGTTTAATAAATTGACCTCTCCATGTTCTTGATGGAGGTATGGTGTGACTGAAGTGGTTCAAAGCTTTGTATTTTACCGATCGTCGGAGGGGAGCTGAAGGGGAAATGCCTTTAAGACTCAAGCCGAGTTTCTTGTCATTTTTTGACAGTATCTGACTTAATTGAGAATGTTGAAGAGTACCTTGCAACTAAACATTTTTGTGAGAAAATACACCAATTTCCAGTCGCCGTCTCTGATTTTGTACTTGGTTGTGCATGAATATAGTTAAATGTCTCAAAAACTTTTTATTTGGGTGAATTTTTGCCAGGAATTTGCAGTTTTGCTTAGCAATGTTTCAAGAAAGTCTTGTGATATTCGTGCCACTACAGTAGTCCCTCGTCCCCCCCCCCCCCACCCCCGGTGCGATAAGTAACCGCAAAGTAGGGACACTGTTTATTTTAGTATCTACCGTATATATAAAGGCTTTAGAAACCCTTCCCACACTCTTACAATGTTCTAAACTCTTAAACCTACGTCATTTTTACAACATACGTACAGTACTGTATATGTAGCTAGTAAATTTTACTCACCAGGCTCTGCAGAACACACAGCACCAGCTCTCGTTCCATCTGACCCAGTTCATTTCTGCAGACTACCCTTCAGCAACAAAGCCCAAAATCAGTCCTCTAAACTTTTAACAACATACTTATAAGTAGCTACTAAATTTTACTTACCAGTGCTAGCTCTGCAGCTAAGCAACACGAACTAGACTCAGTTCTGGTCGGACCCAGTTTCTTTCTGCAGACCTAACCTGCATCAATAAAGCCCAGAATCTGTCCTAACTCTTAACCTACAAATTTAACAACATACTTTTACGTGCAGTAGCTAATACATTTTACTTAAAAGTGCGTCCCCGGAGCTCTCTGGTTCACCGCTGCATCTGGTGGTCCGATTCTGGACGAAGTGCATTTGGGGGGGAGGGCAGACCTTCTGTTGGCCGTCATGGGACTGTAGATGATCGAACTGAGTCCATGTCTGGATGAAAAAAGTCCATTTGGGCTACAAAACAGCTCCAGACCTTCGGCGCACGTCCCCGCTTAGAAGTCCTTGTGGACCGGCTACCAGCTCTCAAGATTCACCGATGGGTCTGGAGGTCTGGTTCTGATCCAGTTCCCGTCCGGTTCGGTGGACTCAGCGCGGCTTCTCTGCATCAGTTGAGCGCCAATCAGATCGAAACTTTATTGTACCTCTGGTTTTTACAGCAGAAGGAAACTGGTCTTCTGGGCGGGGCCCTGTTGCCTTCTGGGAAATGTGATGTGATGCAATTGACAATCAAGATACTTGAACTTGAAGATGAATTACTGGTAGTATAAATAAGTATTTCACAGGTAGTAATATTAGCTTAAGTGCACATGATATATATTGCACACAACATAAACTACACAGGTTGTGAGTAACATAGCTGTAAATATCTACGTAACTGACTTGCTACAACTAAATTAGTAACCATCTACCACCAATTCCCCCAAATAGACTTCACCTCTTTATCTGTTGCTAAAAGTGATTATAAATTGTGTATTAACTTTGAGAAATTAGGGATTCTTTACAGTTATTCATATAACATTATTTAAGTTGGTGAATATAATTAATTAATCCATATTGTAACTTGTTATAGATTTGAACAGATATGAGGTTTAGATTTTTATGAACTGATATTAACAACTTCACAACATGCTCGGATGAGTATAGGCTTCCTTCTGCAGTGTGATGCCTCGCATGTATAGTTGCACTTTCGCACCTACGCTAATTATCAGCTTCACAGAATATTTTCATCAGAATACATGGCCTTGTTTTTATTTTCTCCACACAAGTTTTTTTTATTTTTTTTTTTAAACAGAGATTTATTGAGTGATGGCCGTTTTCATACTTGTATTCAATTTTCCACTTTACTCATTTGTTTCTTTAATTTCGTCCTGATCTTTAAATGTTTACTTTCGTTCTAGTTTCTTTAAATCTGCACTTAGATAAATGAAGAGCGTTGTGCCATTAAAAGAAAACACATGCTCTGTTCCTCATAGGGAACAAACAGCCTTACTCAAGACACGATAATAACAAAATTATTGTTGCTCTTGTTGTGAGGCTGTGATCACACTGCTCTGTTCAGAGGAGGAAAAACAGATCATGCTAATAACGCGCCTGTAACACCTGAAGCACATGCATTCTGCTTTTGTTTTGTCTATTCCCACAATAGGAACTGTTATTTACTTTAAGTGTCAACGTTTCAACCTTAAATAACTAAATAAAGCCATAAAGTATTTAACTAGTTTTGTTTGTTTAATGGAATATGCTTTTTATTAAAGTGACCTATTTTTCTCACAGTGAGTTACAGCATTTGTGCCTCAGACAGGAGATTGTGTCACAACATGATATTTTATTCAGCTAATTTAGGCTCCCAGCTTTGGAACTGGCTAACCCAGCAGTATGCTCCACTTGATGTATCACTTTGTTCTACTTTAGTTCAGCATCATAAATATAATTTTTTTTTAGAAATTTGTGTGCAAATTTCTGTAAATCTTGTATCGTGTAGGCAGAGGTTCGGGATCTATAGGGAAATTCAAAATGCCACACAGAGATTAAATTTTTTTCTGTGCATAAACCTGTTTTTATTTTTTTATAATTGTTTTCTTTAGCGATGGGGTGATGAAGTATATTTTTAGATAAAGCGGTTGGAGGTTCTGCGTCTTCAGGCAGACGTCTAAAGAGACTTGGCCATCTGGGATTTCTGTATGTTGCCCAGAATTTAATTTAATTCTTTCACAATTTTGAGTACTTGAACACGTCTGTAAACATCTTCTCTGCCAGCTGATTTATAACATTTAGAGTTACATCTGACTGTTTGAAGTAAAAGGTACAAATGTGTTTTAAAAGTCAACATAAAAAAATTGCACCTCAGTTTGTCTTATCTTTTTTACTCTATATTCTTACCTTATACTAAGATCTTCATAAATTTTAAGACTAGATATATAATAATAATAGTAGTTTATTCAGTTTGTACTGCACTTTACATTTTACAATCTCAAAGTGCTACAATATAAAATATCTAAAGAGAATAAAACATGGACTAAAAAAGGACTAAAAATTTTAAAAGCTAAAAAAAACTAAAAAAAGATATTTGCCCTCTTTAAGTGTAAACTGTTTATTTAACCAAACTGAAAGTACAGTGAAATGTGTACTTATGCCTAATTGAGGTTTATACAGTATAATGTTTATGAAAATATTTTAGCTGCTTTATTTATTTATTTTTATTAATCAACACTAACATTTTGGTTACCAAGAGAACCCTGGTTCTCTGAGAACTGCGTGAGGTATCTTACTTATCTTGAAGGAAGTGCCTTCAGGCGTGACCAACCAGTATTACCACGTCTGTCACTGACAGACTAATACATACTTGGCATGGGGGCCCCCTCCCCCCTTTATAAGCACCCCTGTCCTACAAATGACATTCTCTCGTGCATTTCTTTCAAATGACCATGCAAGCAGGACAGTGTGGTGAGATACTTCACTCAGTTCTCAAAGAGCCAGACTTATCTTGGTAACTAAAATTCTCTTTCAAACCTCACTCTGTATCTCCCTTTGGGAAATACAGCCAATTCCCAGAGTGTATGCTGCAAAGCATAACAGTACCTAAGATATGAAGGTTGCCCCCCATCGGCCCACCCCCAAGGACTGGCGCTAAGCTAAGACCCCACCCTAAGGATTAAGTGTGCCAAGTTACATCCAGGTGATAGAATCTAATGAAAGTATGTGGGGATGCCCAACTTGCAGCCACACAGATGCTCCCACAGAGACACCCTTGATGAGTGCCCACGAGGTAGCCATACCTCTGGTGGAATGTACTCTCAGGCATTCCATAGGCTGCAGCCACTGGCAAACGTAGGCCTCCATGATTGCCTCCACAATCCATACAACAGCCACTGGCTGGATAGAGGCTTCCCCATATGGCTGGGAGCCCAGGACACCAAGAACTGGTTACGGTTATGAATGGCTATGAAAACCCTTAGTCCTGTCCATATAAACGTGTAACTCATGCACTGGACACAGCAGATTTAACGCCTTTCATTCACATCAGCAAATGGCAGAGGTTGAAAAGCCAGCAGCTCCAGTGAAGAGCTGCTGGCTCAGACAGTTTTAGGGTCCAGCATCACCTTCCTGTTGTCCGAAGAAAATTGCAGGTATGATGCATGCACAGACAACTACACATACACTCATACAACTAACTTAATTATCCTCTTGTTGAATGTTAGTTAGGACCAGCAGCAGAATTGTTGATAAGGACTTAAATCTGTACACTTCGTAGGCTTAAAAGGCAAGCCTTTCTAGGACTATAGGCAGATCCCATGCAAGGAAAAAGAGGCTTCACTGTAGGACACAGATGACAAGCACCCTTCATAACCCTTTTAATCAGCAGATACTTTTTCACTGGAACATCCCCAAAACTCACATGGCATCCTGAGTTGGCAGATAAATAAACTTGGATGGTGGAAAAGGCTTTTCCTTGATCCAGTAAGTCCAGTAGGATATATAACACATCAGGAACCGAACCCTGAAATTAAGTCACGTTCCTGCTACCATACCAACTCTCAAATACACGCCACCTGTTGTCATAAAGAGAGAGGGTGAATGGCACTCTGAACGGTCTCAATCACATTTAAGGGGAGACCAACTCATTTAAAATAATTCACTCATGAATCAGGCCCTGAGAGCTAAGCTGTCAGGAGGTGGGTTAGCTTAGCTCGTAGCTTAGCTTCTCAGCTTAGCTGCTTATAGCTTATCGTATTTTTAGTTTATGTTTTTCTTAGTTCATATCTTAGATCTTATTACTGTTTTTCTTTTGCATTTTATTGTTGGATGTAACTGGGACCCTGAGTACGCAATCTTGTTCTACCACATGTACCACATGTGGTGCAAATGACAAATAAAGAAACTCTGACTCTGAACTATGACTTTTAATGATCCAAAAACATGATTTTGGACAGTTTAAAGTAATTTTAAAGAGAAAGGGAGGGGTCAGTGAAGAGCACTGGAGTTGAGCCTTTTTTCATCCAGTGTCTTCAGAAAGAGAGAGACTCTAAGAAACGATAAAGCCGATAAATGAAAATGAGGTTGATAATTTTCATTTCTCGTGTGATTAATTGATTTAATGTTTATCGCGATTGGGCCCATCCTCATTATCATCATCCTCATTCTCCCCCTGAGGTCCAAATTTATGTCCACCTTGTCTTCCTCTCTGTGACGGACTGATCTTTGTCCTCAGTCGAGAAGCTGACCATACAACGGGGGAAACTCCTTGATGGGGTTCTCCAAGTCCTCCATATCCCCATCTGCTGCGCCCGTATCACCACCGGACTTACCCCCAGGTTTCATCTTCCCATAGTGAAATACCGAGCGAGGTTCTCAGAGAACTATCTCCCATAAACAACAAAGTCCATGTTCAATAATCCAGGTATACAATTCAGTCAGGTCATCTGGACAGTTTCTTTTTTTTGTGCTGAAACGTTTAGCCTTCGATCCAGAAGGCTTCATCAGTCAAGGAAACGCACAACAAAACTGATTCTTCCCCCAACAGCTTACTCCAAAGTTGTTGACTGAAAAATGTTGGTATCTCCCATAAACGTCACAACAAAACTTGATGACTCATGGCTACAGAACGGATGCAACATGCACCTTGTTTGTGTGCGCTGTTAACATGACAGCTGAAATGAAAATGATCATGCAACACACACCACGCTGCCTATGCAAAACCTGTCTATGCCATGTACCAAAATGTGTTTATAGTTCATTTTTAACCATTTACCAAATTTATTTTTCAGGTCTCTCTTGTAAATGAGTCCTCGAGGCTCAGTGGGATTTACCTGTATAAATAAAGGTTGATTGATTATTACAACTCTCAGACAATGACAGGTGAACTACCAAAGGAGACTTAAAGAGGGAATAGTTATAGCAGCAATACGCTATTGTGAAATAACAATATACAAAGTTACAATACGTGGCTTCTTATTGGTTATACAACACTTGTAGGGGTTCACAGTATTATAAAATCTTACAATGTGCGATCCATCCATCCATCCATCATCTTTACCTGCTTCTTCCTTTTCGGGTTGCAGGGGTCACTGGTGCCGATATCCAGCTATCACTGTGCGAGAGGCGGGGCACACCCTGGACAGGTCACATGTCCATCACAGGGACACATAGAGACAAACGAGACAAACAACCATTCACTCTCTCACTCACATTGCAATGACAATATCAATTGTGATCCATCAGTGCTCTCTCTGTTAGCAAGAGATTGCTCACATGTGCAAGTTGGACATGTCTGTATGCTAATGATTTAGCTCTGAACACAGTCTTTAGTATGATATTAAATTTTAGATACAAAAGTTCCAAGGAGGTTTAGGTGCTGGATGATGTATCGGCATTGGTGTCTCCCTTGGCTGTAGTGAATAGGTCTAGTGTGACTCTGTACAGATGTATAATAATTTACCACATGCCTTTAACTTTACGGCGGGGCGGCCCACCCTCCCAACAAAATGACCCTCCCGCCCTACTTGGATAATGATAGGGGAAATGCTGCAGAAACTTGATGTTGACTCCCTTGCTAAAGTTGTTCGCCAGCTACTCTCCAACAGATGTAGTGCAGTAAGATACCACCTTAGACCAGGTGCCCCAAACAAATCAGCTAGTCTAATCTATGAGGGTAGATAAACCTGGGTTACCATACCATACCATTTTATTTATAGAGCACTTAAAACAGCGACAAGGCCAACCAAAGTGCTGTACAGACAGAACAACAGGCAACACACAAAGCAAAATACAAAATGAAGTAAATCAGAAATATAGACATAAAAATGATGAAGATAATGACGACTAGCCAGTGTGGAGCATACAGGTTCAAAACACAGATCATCTGGTGTTGAAAGCTACCGAATAGTAGTGGGTTTTTAAACGGGACTTAAAAACCAAGAGGGAGGGTGCCTGTCTGACAAGCAGAGGTAACTCGTTCCAAAGTCTTGGTCCTGCTACAGAGAAAGCCCTGTCCCCTCTGCGCTTAAGACGAGTTCCTGGAACTGTGAGGGGCAACTGGTCCGCTGACCTCAGGGAACATGGTGGGACATACTGTTGTAGTAGATCAGAAAGGGGGGCGAAACTGTTCAGTGATTTGTAGACATACAGGAGTATTTTGAACTGGATTCAAAAGTGAACCAGTAACCAGTGCAGTGAGGCCAAAACTGGTGTAATGTGCTCTCTTTTGCCTGTACTGGTTAAAAATCGGGCTGCTGCATTCTGGACCAGTTGTAGTCGTGCTATGGAGGTTTGACTGATACCAAACAGGAGCGAATTGCAGTAATCAAGCCTAGATGTATTGAATGCATGTATTACTGTCTCCAGGTTATTTTTGGACAATATTGGCTTCAGTTTAGACAGCCGCCTCAGTTGGAAGAAACATGATTTAACAGTCATGTTTACGTGACTGTTAAGTTTCAGGGAAGGGAAGAGTCAATTATCACGCCCAGATTAGTGACTCTTTGTTTTTCTGACAGGGTTAGAGCGGAGAGGTCGATGCAGTGGTTTGTGATTGTGTCATTGGGAGGGAACAACATGACTTCAGACTTCTTTTCATTGAAACTTAAGAAATTTTAAGCCATCCAGTCCCTGATGTCAGCCAGGCAGTCAAGCAGCGGTTGAATAGAGCATGTGCCATTGTGTCTTAGGGGGAAGTAAATTTGACAGTCGTCGGCGTAGAAGTTGAAGGGCATGTTGTGTTTCCGGAAAATAGCACCAAGTGGCAGCAGGTATAAAGAGAATAGGAGGGGACCCAGGATGGACCCCTGCGGAACCCCCCATTTAAGCTCTGCCGCTGCAGAACTAAAATCCTTGATGGAGACACAAAAGGATCGGGTTGGGTATATTGGTTATAATCTTTAACCAAGCTGCATTGTATTCATTTGCTGAACTGTCATACCATCAAAGAAAGTCTATTTTTCAAGCATTTTCCTCTTTGTAAAAAAAAAAAAAAGATATTAATACACATGCAAATTTGTTACGTGTTTGTCTTTTGTCAAGTGTTTCCCCTTTCATACAAATCTGTACATTTTGTATTTATAGTTTAGGTTACACCACTGATTAAACACCAGACCCAGAAAGTGTAAGAAAACTGAAAAACACTGCGGTGCCTTTTTTGTATGATTGTATCAACTGTGACTGTGTTTTCACAAACACATCTGTCTGCTGGTGGGGTCTGAATTACAACAGTGACCATCAATTATTCATATCCAAACCAGTGTGTGTGACAAAACACATGCTGCTAATGAATATTTAACTCTTGCACTTGAGTAGACCTTTTTTCTCTGGAGACATCTAAGGAATAAAAATGAATTTTACTAAACCACTTTTACATATTAGACAGAAAGTAAAAAAAATTAAAATTCTCGTCAGAGGAGATATTTCATTATCCTATGATAAAAGTGAATGTTGGTGGCAACCGACAACCTAATCCTATTTCCTTTTGTAGGAGCAATAGCTCAGAACAGCGTCTCGTTATTGTTACAGGAGCAGCAGCTAAAACCCTCTTCCCTGGTTTCCTCAGCTCCTTTCGTCCCCAGAGACAGTCTTGCACAGATGCAGAACAACTGTCTCCTGCAGGACTGCTCAGATAAGCACAAGACGTGCTTCTGTTCACCTGCACTTGTGAAACAGTGCTCATATCACTCATCGTGTAGCAAAAGATCCTGGCTATGCATGTTCTTAATGCACAAAAAATATTTAGCTTGCCCCCTGAGCAAACAGAATTTAGTCCCAGCACTTGTGTTTGTAATATTTGTAAGTCTGACAAAAAATAATGTATGATATTGTTAAAGTTATTCATCATTCACCCAGAGGAGCTCTCATATGTTTATTTGTTTGTTCTTTCAGTGGAATAAAACTGCTGAGTTTGGATAATTTGATGTGTATGATTCATGTATGTTGGGTATGTGATTTTTTAAAAAGATTTTCCCTGATGGTGGCTTGGATTGTCTTGCTTTGAGGTGTGCACACTGGATGTGGTAGTGATACAAAGTAGAAGGACTCCGTCAATCGACGCACACTCAGTATTACCCATATGCCTCATATCAGTTTGACAGAAATACAGGGTTTGTCAAAGTCAAAGTCACTTTATTGTCAAAACTGCAACATGTACAGGACATACACAGGATTGAAATTACATTACTCTCAGACCCCTGGTGCAAAAATAACCATTTGACATTAAAACATTTAATAAACATAAGCATATATAAGCCTATATAAGCCTGTCTCTCTCTCTCTCTCTCTCTCTCTCTCTCTCTCTCTCTCTATATATATATATATATATGTATATGTATGTATATATTTCTAAACTCTAAACGCTCGGAAAGAGCACAGAATGTCATGATTTCAGCTCCCTGCCTCGTCTGTTCTCAGCCACTTGCAAGAACTTTTGGCCACGCCCACTTCTCTGCTCTGCACGGAGAACAGCTGATCAGCTGCAGCAGGAAGCTTATCCTGCAGTATGGGCTGCACAAAAGTGCAGGAGGAAGCTTTTTCTGCAGCTGCAGGCTGCACAAATGTGCAGCAGGTGCTAATTAATTTAAAATAATTTATTTTAAATAAAAATTCTGTGCCGATCGTGCGGCTCATCCATCAATCAGCCAGTTGTGTGTCATGTCTAATCTTATTTTTAAAAACGGCAAAGTAGCAATGGACTACTGTACACTGATTTAATGTCACGTTAAGAAGTAACATTTTGCATGATCAATCCATGAAGTTTAAAAGTTCACTGATTTTTCTGACAAATAAAAATCACCCAGTTTGTCACTTATTTCATTTTGTAATTGGTTTCCTCCTTCTCTGTTAGGATTCAGGATGTGACATTATCCCATAATGCAGGGCACATAGAAATTAAACAACTGAAAACTCCACTGAGATATCCCTTTTTAAATACTCTTTATACTCTTGTAATGAATATGGTATATATATTATGTTATATCAGAGGACAGAATTATACCAAATTGTTCATTTACCTTTAAGTTAACTAAAAAAGCCAACCATTAATCGGTGCTAAATCATAATGTTCTTAGAAACACTCACCTCTCAGTGTAAATGCAGATGTCTGTTTTTAAAAGCTTTTAGTTTCTGTCATTGTGAAAACTTTATACTTTCAGCTAAGAACAAGGGGTTTGAGAAGTTGTTAGTTTAAAGCTAATGTTTTTTAGGTTAGAGTGTTGAGCACAACTTATGTTGGCAAATTAAACTCGTTAAACTTTCAATAATTACCCAGCATTACAGGAGCGTTACACTGGAGCTGTGATGTTTATGGACACTAAATAAGATGATAAAAGGCTCTCTGTCAGAAATGTGCATCTTTGTTGTTGAACCATGTCAAGGCTTTATAATGGTCCTGATCAAAAATGGGCACATTACAAACAGATGGTTATCAGTAAAGTGACATTTTCATCATTCATTTAGTATCCAGCACTTCATACTAAACCTGTAGGAAACAGTTAATAATTATTGGGGGATTAAGTTATAAAGCACAATGATACTTATTTCTGGCATTCCTGTGTTGTTGCAGGTAAATCAGACAGGGCTTCGTTTCTTGGCCATGGGAGGGATACTGGAGCAACTGGTTGCCCGGTGAGTTTCTCATCAGAGTTCATGTTGCACTTAACAGAACTTTATACAAGTATCATACCAAAACAAAATCAATTAGAAACTATTCATATTTCCCCCTGATTTTTGAGCTAATATATTTCTGCAAAGAATCTTTGAAGAAACTTTCATACAGCCACCAGCACAGTAAACATGTCACTGTCTTTTAAAATATTAACAATGATTTAAAAAAACTGATCCTAAACACAACTCAAAATCCACAGAGACACAAGCTGCAGATTCTGTCTGATTCCCCCACAAATGAAAAAAACTGGATTAAAGATGGACATAACATCTTACAGAACTAGAAGCTTTTTGAATCCACGTCATGCAGGAACTGAGAGACTCAACTGGTTCCAACAAATGTTTACTGGGGGTTATGAACAACCGTACTGGTGCTCAGTGTGCCCACACTTTACTTTTGCTCCAGAAAATAAAATCAGCTGAAAATATACAAAACATGCCATTGTAGTTTAAAAAAAAAAAAAAATATATATATATATATATATATATATATATATATGTGTATATATATATATATGTGTGTGTACAGTACAATAAAGCTTTACTCATATTTACTGTTTGTTAAACATTGGTGTTACATAACTCTTGTAAATTTCTGCTTTTAATTTTGGTCCAGATGGATAACCAGCAAACATTTATTTAGTGATCTGCTGAGTGCTCTGGTTAAACCAAGCTCTTAATTGGCTGCTTAACCGATTTGTTGAAGCTGTAAAGATCAAATAAATGGTTGGTGACCGGATTACATGATGGTCCTTTGAAAGGTAGTGCAGTCTGTTTATCACAAATCAACAAAATGGACTTTATATTTTAATTTATTTAAGTTTTTATAATTTACATGCACTCCACAGTTATTTCTAGCATGCTTTTCACAGATGCATTTTAAGTTTAATGGGATTATATAAAAACAGACGATTTACAGAATGTAATAACTATAAATGTGTGATCTGATTGCTTTATTGTATTTAATGTAAACTAAAAAAAGTTGTCTGTTTGCTTTGTTTTTCAGTCGTCTCTAAGGCCAAACGTTGGGTTGACGAGTCCTCGTTCTGTTACGCCTTCGGGGAAATCCTCGGCTCCGTTCTACTCCTTCAACGCAGCCAATCCCAGAAGACGTTCTCTACAAGATCCTTCACCAGTCGGTCAGTGCCGTCCTTATCTCTGTAAGAAAAGAGCCCCATATAAGGACAAAAAGTAGCTTATACAATAATACTTTAAGTTCCTGCAGGGCTGCCAAAGTAGGTCAGGTCGTTGTTCCACGTGGTAAATGCTCAATTTAGGAGTCTTAACTTCTAAGAAATGTTGGTTTCTCTTTATTTCATTGCTCAGGTGAGTAAACCAAAAAAATATATCAATGCATCCTGCTTTGCAGTGACTGTGTAAAGTGTTGATATCTCTTTTGTTTCTTAATATTGTCGCAGTCAAACAGAAACTTTGCATCTCCAAAAACACAGTTTTTTTTAGTCAACCAAATAAAGCCTTATTTTAAATAAATAAACTGTGGTCACAGTTTGTATTTTGTGTATGTGTAAGGCCAAAAGACTAAAAATTTCATTGGATGTGTCTGACAAATATAACACAGTATTAGAGGCATGACAATGTTATTTCTCGCACCAACAGAGTGATTCTTGAGTTATTTGTAATAAATTTAACTTGGTATAAATTAGATGGATTAACTGAAGGCTGCTCCATCTTCCTAATGCCCAGTTTTGCCTAATAGTTTTTCATAAGAACATGAATTTCAGATACTTTTCATCTCCTGTAGATCTTTTTTTTTAACCTGCTTCTTTCTTTGTCCTCAGTGTGTCCAGTTTTTTCATTATTTAAGGGCACACTGCACATAACACCAAAATATGACCCATTTTGTCCAATACCTGTTTGGACAACACATTGTTAAAAAAGATATTTCATGCTTGTCAAACTGTCATTGTTGTCATTTTTTGGCAATACAGCCTTAGAAAAGGTAACAAGTGTGTCTTTGCAACACCTGACTTGCTAAAAATCCAGTCTTAAGAGAGTTAGAGTAAAAAAAACAGGTTTGTTTATTGCATAAAATGTTGCATTTATGCCCAGATGACATATAGGTGAGTGTTGTCAGTCTGTTTAAAAATAACAAAAAAAAGTGCTGGTAAGAAATGAGAAGTAGCTTAAGCCCATTTCTTACTGACCCTGCTGACAATGTAGACTGTAAAGTCACAAGCTAGAGTAATTACCACCTTTCCATGTGGAAACCTTTGTAACATAAATAAGATTAGATAGAACTTTATTGATCCCGCAAGAAATTGTGGTATATTTATATACAGTAGTCCCTCGCTACTTTGCGGTTCGTTTATCGCGGACTCGCTCTGTTGCAGTTTTTCAAAATAAGATTGGCCATGACACACAATTGGCTGATTGATGGATGAGTCGCACGATCGGCATGGAATTTTTATTTAAAATAAATTATTTTAAATTATTTAGCACCTGTTGCACCTTTGTGCAGCCCTTACTGCAGGATAAACTTCCTGCTGCAGCTGATCAGCTGTTCTCCGTGCAGAGCATAGAAGTGGGCGTGGCCAAGAGCGCCTGCAGGTGGCTGAGAGCAGAGGAGGCAGGGAGCTGAAATCATGACATTCTGTGCTCTTTTAGAGCTTTAGAGTTTAGAAACATTGTTTAGAATATTGCAAGAGTGTGGGAAGGATTTAAAA
>NC_056499.1:6294836-6297487 GCF_014905685.2 Nematolebias whitei | reverse complement strand
GCCATCCATCCATTATCTTTTACCCGCTTCTTCCATTTTGGGTCACGGGGGTCGCCAGTGCCCATGTCCAGCAATCACTGTGTGAGGGGCGGGGTACACCCTGGACAGGTCTCCAGTCCATCACAGGGACACATAGAGACAAACGAGACAAACAACCATTCACTCTCTCACTCACACCTAGGAACAATTTAGAGTTACCAATCAGCCTAACATGCATGTTTTTGGTCTGTGGGAGGAAACCGGAGTACCCGGAGAAAACCCACGCATGCACGGAGAGAACATGCAAACTCCACCCAAAAAGGCTCCTGGACAGAGATTTGAACCAGGGACCTGCTCGCTGAGAAACTACTACTTATTATTTGTACTACTATTCCTACTTCACGGTTTTTCACTTATCTTCAGGGTACGGATCCCCCGCGATAAACTAGGTACTACTGTATAACCATGTTCTCCTGCATCTTTGTCCTTTGTTTGTTGCTTTCTTTTATTATAATCACAATCAGGAACAAAATAAATTTTGTTTGCGAGTAGTTCTGTCTTGCCTGACAGTCGTTTCTTGTTTTTTGCTTTTGAACAACCTGATGTGCTTTCATCTCTTTACAGATCCACTACAAACAAAAAAAGTTCGCAAGGTCCCCCCTGGCCTGCCTTCATCTGTGAGTGGAAGATCATCTACCTTTCACATAAATAGATTTCACAGTGAGCTTACCCAAACAAACACACACACACTTTCCCACTCTGTGCACACTGAAAACACTCTTGACACAAGCGCTCCGCTTCTTGGATGGAAAACGAGTTGTTTTTGTGTGATCCGTTCAGCAGCGACACCGCTGGGTTCTGTTGGTTTACAAAGCTCTGATGTTTGTTCTTGTTTAACGTTAGCAGGTAAAGGTCTCGGTGGGGTTCGTCTTTTGTGTTTTTACTGTTCTGTGTGAGTGCACATGCGTGACTTTGGGTGTGTGGACCTTGAGGTGATTGATTTTCAGTGCTGCCCTGTCACAGGCTGGCCTCCTCTCAGCCTCTCCTGGGAGAAAGAGAGGCTGTCAGAGCGGATCCCCGGCTCTGCTCTTTTGATGTTTAATTAGTCATTACGTGGCTGAACAGGAGGACAGACAGAGATTAATAGCACAGAAGATCTGAAATTTCTATTGGTAATGATCCCGGTGGAGCAGAAACCATTAGGATGCAGAGAAGTGTGGAGCTCAGCTTGTATTCGTGTAGACAGGGGGTGTTGAGTTCATTAATATGCATAAATCAGTAAGTCAGATGTTCTTTGTTAAAACCCTGGTGGATTGGTAAAGGTTTTATTAAACCTTGCCTTTACAGTAATTCCTAGAACTGGTAGAAGACAATGATTTCATCAAAATCTTTTCTTAAACAGTGACAACTTTTTTTCGGGGGGCTGAGACTGGATTTGCTTTTATAATCGTCACTTCTGCTACTGTAACTCTGAAATTAAATCTGGAGCAAAATAAAAGGGTGGGATGTGTTTTGCTTCTGTATTTGTATTTGAAAAGGAGTTTTTGGAGCGTGAGGGAGAGACGCAGTCCCCGGCTGAGGCAGGAACGTGAGCCGCCGCCTTCTTAACTAAGTGATATATTTGAGGTCTTGTCAGACAGAGGGAGGGAGGTAAAGAATGGGTGCCTCACGGGTTACATCTCTTTGTTGTGTAAATGGACGCTGGGCTTTTATTTGTCAGTACTTAACACATGGGCGCAGGTGCGGTTCTGTGGCTTATAAGAGTACAATCAAGCAGTACAATGCTGGATGGGGGGGTGAACAGTGACGGAGCACAGGATAAAATACAGCTTCTTCTTGTCACTCTGCACTGCTCAGAAGATAAAGCCTGAAGCTTGGAGGAATTATCCTTTTTAGACTTTGATCCCATTTGAAAGAATAAAGACTGCGCTGTTGAATAACTGCCTATAGGTGCCTTTAACCTGCAGCCCGAAAGAGAAAACGTCAATCTGCTCTTGATGGGTGGCATAAGTGGGAAAATGTTTAGGATGGAGTTTACCTGGCAGCTCTTCAGTGATATATTTTTGGTTTTTCAGCCACAGGAAGTGAAGATGAGGCGTTTGAGCTCAAACTGTGTGCCTGAGGTTAGTTTTCGGTTTGTATTGCCGGCAGCAGTACATGGAGCAGCGAAGGTGATGTTGAAGAAGTGTCGAGGGGAAGGCACACCTGGAGCCAGAGGCAGCTGTGTGAAGAGCCTGCAGCGTACCTGTGAAGCATGAATGCAGCTGCAGATGTCACTGAAAGCTTTTGCTTGTGTAAGCAAACTTGAGGGCCCCACTAGAGACCTGAATGATTAAAAAAAAAAAAAAAGACCAACACAGAGCTTCCTATCATTATGTCTACTGCTGGGATTTTTTTTTTTTCACATTCTCAAATCCCCCTTTTTTTCTCCAGCTTGTATTCTTGCTTCCCAGTCTAAAAATAAATCTTGTAGTTTTAAATCAGATGTGCAGTGCAAGTTGCAAGACTAAGCATGATGTGTGTGTACACTGCACGATGGGGCTGAATGAAAATATTTACAGGAGCACATCCTCTGTGCATTTAGGTTTTGACACTGCTCTGCACCAGGATGTGAAGACTATCTAAACAGGCCAGCTGGTGATTGCAAACATTTAAATGTTTATAGGGTCTCT
>NC_056499.1:6272895-6294736 GCF_014905685.2 Nematolebias whitei | reverse complement strand
CCCCCCCCCCCCCCCCCCCCCCCCATCTTATATACAGACATCCCCCTTCCTAAGCCACACACATACTTTCCTCTGTGGTTTGATGGTAATGTGCTCGCAAACTTTGAATTCTCTGCTGGATGTAATTGTGTGATGTTTCTGCTTAGCCAGTATTTTTAATAGAAAATTCTTGCCTAAAAAAAAAAAACTGTAGATGATAACTGCTTTGTGCAACAGATATGCTGTCATGCGGTGCTGAAACATGAATCGTTTAATTATTATGAGTGTCGATAACTTGGCTTTAATTGGCTCTGTGCATTGTTTGACTGTATGAAGTGAGCACTGAGCGTAAGAACAGCATGTTGTCATTGAACAGACAGGCTGAAGGATGCTGATGGGCAGCTGCGTGGGCACCTGTCTGACAGCGGAGGAGAGAGAGGGTTTTGTAGCTCATGGGGGAAAAGTTGCATCTTGTAAGATATTTATGGGAATCCGCAAGGGCACGATCTGTATGTGTGTGTCTGCGTGTCAGTTTGTTTGTGTAAATAGTGCTTTTTTTCCCCCCGTTGTCAGAGACGTAGCGGTTTGATGTGACACTTCCTCCCTGGCTTTGGTGACAGTGTAGCTGCAGGATAAGAAAAAGAAAGTGGTGGGCTGAGATTCATTTGCCCTCGGGGACATTTGCAAGCGAGAACCCGGAGTGTGGATGACAAAAAAGATTGACATTTGCTTTTGACAGATCACTCCGACACCCTTGTTTCAGAGAGATTTGTACTGTGCAAGCTATAAGAAAGGAAACCTGCTCAAGGCTCTGAATCTGAAGACCTAGAAATGTTCCTCGCAGTGCTGTCTAGTTCATGACATTCAAACAGACTGTTTGTCTGCGTCAGGCTGTCCTTAGCATCACAAGAAACAGGAGATAATGCAGTACTCCCAACAGTAATCTAATATTCCTGTTTTTTGTTTCTCTGTTTGAAGCATAGCTCAGTAGGATGGTAACAGGAGGGCTTGTTGGGAGAATCCTAGATGTAGTTCACCGGAAAAGCTCTATGTAAATATCCAGAAACTCCCGGGGCCCTTTTAAGTCTCGAGCTAAATTAGATTCCCAGCAGACCAAAGCTGCACTTTTTTCCCTTTGGTCTGATGCAACCACTGATGTGGCACCAGGAAAGATAAACACTATAAATAAAAGACATACAAAAACAAATTTCCTATTATATCCTGCCATCGCAACTCTTTTTAAAATTGTTCTTTTTTCTATTACTGATAGTAAACTCTCTCTAGAAAAAAAAAACAGACCCTTTTGTGTCTTTATTTCTTCATAAAGACATAAACGGGATAATGAAACAAAGCATTTATTGACTGAAAAGCTTAGTTGTATTGACAAGTTTTAAAGCTTTTAACATTCACACGAATATAGTGCGACAATCTTGAAATGTTGAAACACATTTTTGTTGTAAATTTTTCATCTAGGTGAGTAAATTTCTTTAAACTTTATATTTATGCCCTAACGTTACCTACTTATCTTATTTCCAACAACATTAGTGTTTGCAACTATAGACTTACATTAAACACTGACAACTGTTTATTATTGTTTTAGGCTACCATTAATTGTTTCTGTCATGACAAATAGAAAATTGGGCTTTGCATCTTCTAGCTGTGAAAACAATAAATGATGACAACAATGGGTCAGATATTTTCGACAGGGCATTAAACACTAGACAAAGAACTAACAGAGCATCGTCTGGTCATTTATCTCCAAAGAGAAAAGTTAACCTTCTGATTATACTTTGTTCTAAGTGGCAAACCTACAAATAGAAATAAAATAAAGAAATAATGGTTAAGAAATTAAGTAAAGTAGAACGAGGCTTAATTCACAATTGGAAAATAGGGGAAATGGTTTGCTTAAAAGTTTTCAAAGAGAGTTTTAATATTTTTGCCTGTGCTTTTTAAAGTTTTATATTTATCTGTTTATTCATAATTAACAAATAAAGATAACTGTAATAACTTAATAAGCATTCTAAAACAAAGAAGTGCATTTGATGTGTGAGTGATAAAACCTCACGTTGCCAAATTTACAGCAATTCTAATACCATCTAATATCAGCCCAGTAGCTCTTACAGTCCTGCGTGTGATATAAATGACTGTTTTTATTTTATTTCAATATTATTATTTATTTGTTATGAATTAAAACTGTATTTTCCATTTGGCTAATCTTACCAAACCCACTTGGAATTCATCGTCAAACATATTTCCAAAATGAACGGAAACAAGTTTGTACAGTCTGTTAGTGAATATAAGTAAAACACTTCCTGATTCATTCAGTCAGGATGTAAAAAGGGTTTTGCTGCTCTTAAAAATCTGAAATTATCACCAGAAGAACCTAAAGATTGTAAAACAATGAGCAGAATGCATGGTTTCACATCATTGTTCGTACATGACGTTATGGCAGATGAACAGATTTGTTTATTCAAATCTTTCATGTTACAGATGCTAGATTTTAGCGTGTTTGTTTGAGCAGATGTCCCCCTCGTGTTTCTGGCAGGGGGCAGCATTTTAGGCTTTAGACTGTTAGTAAGCTCCCCAGAGATGACCTTATCAGATGGCCGATTAGATAGACACCCTTCATTTGACGGGGTGATGCTAAACAGTCACAGCCACCTCTGGGACCCTGGGCTCTGCGTTTATCTTTGTTTGGGTTGTTGAAATTTACCACAGACATTACAGGCCTCAGATACTGGAACAGCCAAACAAGCTGGAGACCTGACCTCTTTCATCTGTGAGGAAAACAAGGAGTTAAAGGGACAAAGAATGAAAATAATACACACATTAAAGTCATTACTCCTATTCTGGCCTGTTGTAAATTATTCATGTAGGCCTTGCGTGAGTGTACAGTATTAATACGAACCCTGATTTTGCTTTGCTGGCAGACTGAAGAATACAGTCTGTCAACAATCACCAAGGTAGAGTGTTTGTTGTGTTGACGTCACGTGTAGACCATCTAAGTCTTGCTGGCATGACCTGGAAAGTACATAGAAAGTAGCGCACGCTGTCCTGAACTATGCACTTAATTGTAAGTAAAGGGTAATATTTATGTGTGGAGTAAATTAGTGTATGGTTAGAAAAAAATGTATAGTTCATATCTTTGGTTTTGTTTCAAACACTGTAGTTGTAAAATTTATATGAATTAATTGTGAGTAAGACATTACCTAGTCATAAATGAACACCCATCAATTAGCTTTACCCACTTTATACTGTTCAGAGTTGCAGGGATGGACACCTGTCCTAGTTGGAATGGGGTGAGAGGAAGGTACGCTCGGACAAGTTGCCTGCCTATAACGGAGCTAAAACACAAATCAGTTCTCATCCACTGTCAAAAGTAATTTCAAGCAAATACGTGCAATGACACAGCTGATAAAGAAGACCGAGTTGAACCACAAGCAGAGGAAGAACAAAAAAAACACAAATGCTTATTTTAGTGAATAGTGTGAGGAGATTTACAGTTAGCCACATCTGGATAATTTATCACAAAGGGACCACAAGCACTTATCCTACACTTTGTTGAATTCCTGGTGACAAATCATTCAAATTTATGTCCTGATGCATGTTTAATACAGGTAGAAAAATCTAACAAGGTTAAGTCAGGTCCTCTGGATGGATTCTTCTTTCTTGAAACATTTCGTCTTTTATCCAAAAGACTTCTTCAGCCTGATGAGCTGCAACAAAGTCTGTCTTATAAGCAGCACCTTCTCATAGTTGGTCAACCAATTTGCTGGTGACATTTTTTTGCACGTGAAAAACTAGTTTTGGCCGTGGCTATTTACGAAAAATAGCACATAGTGACAACAGGTATTAAGCAAAGAAATGGTGTCCAAGAATGGAGCCTTGTGGTACCCCCACCGAAGATCTGTGGATGTTGAAATAAAATCCTTGACACACAAAAGGTTCTATCAGAGAGGTAGGACCTAAACCATCTGAGGGCCGACCCTGTGATGCCCACCCACTGCTCCAGTCTGGAATGGTCATTGGCATCAAATGCAGATGTAAGGTCCAATAGGAGAAGAAGCACAGAATCACCAGCATCCGTGGTTAGGAATATAATGTATCATTAAAAACCCTCAGTAGAGCGGACAGTGTTGTGGTGAGATTTAAAGCCTGATTGAAACACCTCCAAAATAGTGTGATACTCCAGGAAACATTTTAACTGGGAATCAACTATTTGGACACCCCAATGTAGACACCAAACTGAGGATGTCCATACAAACTTAGGACCACTCAACCTAAAACGTTTATCTGACAGTGGAAGGAACACGAAGACCCAACGCACCAACCAGACAACAATTTTCAGCTCAGACTAACAAGCTTTGCAAACTACAGCATTATTATGCCCTCTAAAGTTAAAATCAACAAAAATAGGTTGCTAAAACTTCTGCAAGGCAATAAAAAAAAGCTTGCATGCCCTACGATTTATATATATATTTTTGTACATATTTGTGTCCGACCATTTTCTTTTAACTTCTCGGACTCATCTGTTGTCTGTTTACAGTGTGAGACAGCCTGTAAATAATACAGCAGAATACTGTAAAAACGTCAGAGAACATCCACTTCAAAGTTTTCCAGCATGTGCTTGTAGGTACAAAACAGCTCACACGAGCCTGTCGTGAGTACCGAGACAGACGGATAAACATGTGATCATGCTTTCTCCATCTGTGGTAGGAGCCACAAAAAGTATGTTTTGTTGCTGAATGGGAAGTTGTAATTAACAGAAACAGGAGATTGCTTTAGGAAAAAAATCGTATTCAGTTTCTAAAGGTAATACTGTTGTGTTTCTGTGTTCTTTTTGGAATCAGCCTGGCTTTAATTCTGTTTTATCTGTCTTGTGAGTGATGTCAAAGCTGTCCTAGACCTGTTGAAGAAAATAATCACTCCCCATTAAGTTTAATTTAATATTTTGAAGAATTATACCTTCATAATTGCTTAAACTGTCCTTTTCAAGCCCCCCTCCATCTTTCTGTTCCACTTGTTTTTTTATTAAACCTTTATTTATACAAGTTACTCTCAACGAGTCATGAGAACTCATTTACAAGAGAGACCTGTTTTAGACAGACAACATATAAATAGTTAAAATAATAATTGTTAAAATGCAATTAAAATTAAAGTTGTTGTAAAACTATAAATCAAGGTTCCATATAAAACAAGGTAAAATACTATTGACCTTATCAAATGTTTAAAATCCTCTAAAGAAATTAAGGTGGACAGCTTCTGTTCCTGTTGCAAGGTGTTCCAGGAGCAGAGCAGGAAAAGGCTTACTTACTTATTTATTTACTTATTTATTTATTTACTTACTTACTTACTCATACATTCTGTAGACTCATGATTTACTCTTTCAGATCTATTTATCCATCCATCCATTATCTTAATCTGTTTCTCACTTTCTGGACTGCGGGGATCGCTCACTGTGTGAGAGGCTGGGTACACCCTGGACAGGTCTCCAGTCCATCACAGGAACACCTGGACAAGTCCATCACAGGGACATATAGAGACAAACGGTGATTTGACGCAGGCCTATGCAACTAAATTGCTCAGGGGGCCACAGTTACTGAAAGCTAAGAGCTCAGGGGCCGGACATCCAGCAGTTATTGTCAATAAGTAAATTTGTTTTAGGGTTTAAAATCTAATAGGACCCCACTCACCCATCATACACACTTTTTGCCCAGCTCCCCTCAGGAAGGAGGTTAAGGAGCATTAATTGTAGAACCACTAGACTGAGGAACAGCTTCTACCCTGAAGCTGTTAGATTCATGAATCTCTAACCAGGATAATCACTGTAAAAAATCACATCATGTTGCTGCTGATCTGTTTCATGTTGCTGCTGATCTGTTTCATGTTGCTGCTGCTCTGTTTCATGTTGCTGCTGATCTGTTTCATGTTGCAGTGTTCATGCGTGCTCATCTGCTCACACAGACTCATGTTTGTGCTGCTGTTTGGTGTATTGTTTTTATGCTATTAGTGCTTAGTGTATTATTTAATTGATGTTTTTCTTAGTTCATATCTTAGATCTTATTACTGTTTTTCTTATACATTTTATTGTTGGATGTAACTGGGACCCTGTGTACATAATTTCGTTCCACCACATGTACCACATGGGGTGCGAATGACAAATAAAGAACCTTGAATCCTTGAAAATGAACCCATTGGTGGACCGAACAGAGCTCCCCCTTGGGCCTGATTTGGCCCCTGGGCCGCCAGTTGAATAGCCCTTGAGTCACCAATCCGCCCAACATGCATGTTTTTGGTCTGTGGGAGGAAACCGGAGTACCCGTAGAAAACTCACGCAGCACAGAGTGAACATGCAAACTCCACCCAGAAAGACCCCCGACTGGGATTTGAACTGGCGACCTTCTCTCTGAGAGGCGACAGCTCAACCAAAGCCTCTTTCAGATCATTTCACGTGGTTCTTTGCTGTCAGATTTGCAGAGCACAGTCTGAGTTAATAACCTGTCCTTAGCCTTGATGCTGATGTTCAGGTAGTTTCACTCCATGATTACAATATATATGTATTATATATGTATATATTGTGTATTCTGTCATAAACAATAAAATAAAAACAGCTCCGCAGATTGTGTTGAAGTAAAAAAATGTGCACCTTAATTTGGAAAGAAATGGACATGCTTCCAGTAAATGTAGAACTGAATAAAATGATTAGTAATATATTTATTAGTGTAAACAGATTTCCCCCCACATGGATTAATTAATTTTATCTAAATCTAGTGAAGTCGATTAGTGATGATCAGATGATGAAACGTTCTGATGCGCTAACTTCAATATTTTCTGTGAAGGACAGTAAAATTTCATTTAGTGCTTTCTCTACATTTGTTTAGTGTTTTTAAATTTGCAAACCGCTTCAGTTTCTGTTAAAATGATTAGAGTTTGTTTATCACTGTCCGTACAACACGCAGGCAGGCGCTGCAGAAATGTGACCGTAATTGTTTGAGCTCACGCTGCAGCTGTTGATAATTTCAACAAGAGTGCTAATCAGGTTAGTTTATATACGCAGGTGAACTCATGAATTACCAATGTAGAACAAGTTTGTCGTGATAAAGCCAGCGTGGGGGAGTGAGGGTCTCAATCCCTCCTGCATCCCCCCAGTCTGAGTCAAGCCTCCCTAATTAGAAGCAGAGCTTCTTACAGGAAACGATCTTCCTGTCTGATGACATCACTGCCAAATCCATTCATGAGATGAGGGTGATCTCAGCTTGTGGATTGAATTTTTATTTATTTTTTTCTCATTTGTTTTTCACAAACAAATCTCAAGAAAAACACCTCGATGCTTTGTGTCTTTAGAGGATAGTGAAAACAGGTTTACTATCCAAGGCCACTATTTTCCATTGAATTATGTGTCACAATGGCTGATTCGTAAAGTTTATTCAAATAAAATCATTCTCCTGCAGAGTTAGCCGTAAAAATAAATTGCTAGCTGTGTTCTAAATCAGCAGGCACTCATGTGTGTGCTTAATTTCCTAAATTAAGGCCTCTTTCCCTGCTTTTATGTGTTTTCCGTGCAACACTGAGCCCCGTGTCTGGACTTGTTTTAGACCCCTTCAAACGCTTCTATCACAACCATTTTCCTTAAAGCATCAACTTGAAACAGCGCCAGATATAAAACGGTAACAACATGCAGAGCCAGTGTTTTGGATGAGTTTAAAAGAGATTTAGAGAAGAAAGGAGGGGATAAATAATAACAGTGCTAAAAGGAAAAGCATAATAAGGGCCTAGTTTTTTTTAAGGGAAGTGGAGGCTTTCATCTTTCTATAACAGTAATGTTCTCAATGAGTCTTCAGGCCTGTGTTTAGTCCAGTGAGCTTTGAGTGGTGCACATGAAAGGCTCCAGTCAGCCTGGGCTCTCGCTGGAATATGGTATCTATCCTCCTTTCTTCTCCTCTCTCCTGCTCCCCCTCCTCCTGCTCTTCCTACCTTATAAAGGTAATGTGTGGCTTGCAGTGACAGTAAACATGGTAAAATGGCTGTCAGTGTTTTGTCTCCCCCCCACCCCCCGACTCTTTCCCCATCTGAGGCCCCCAGGGTTTAGGAAATGGAGCATTATTTTCCTGTTCGACGTCACGAGCCAACCCCTCTGCAGCTGTTGCACGTTTTAAAACTCGGGCACTTCAGCTAAACGTCCCGCTCAGTTAACACCAAAAACTCTCATATTCATTACGCTACGCTAAAAAGAGCTCTCGCCCTCTTCTTTCCTTCAACTGTAACCTTTAGATTTAAAATGTTTTTTTTATTCTCGCACGTTGAGCTTTCGCTGTGTCCCACTCATAACTCCTAATTAGTGCACAAGTCATGTGTTGCAACAAGTAAAACCTGTTGCCAGATCTTTTTTTTTTTGTTTGTTTGGAAAAATGCCTCACTGCCAGTAAACTCATTTCATCATTATTCAAAAAAAAAAAAAAACCCAGAAAGATTAGACACAGGATTAACAAGGTGAGCTGAGAACAGGCTCGCTGCTCTCGTTTGATTCAGTTTAGTTCCAGTTTGTTGGGGTTCCTGCAGAAAAGCTGCATTTTTTAATGCCTGGAATTAAACGTTTCTTTCTCTCTCCCTCTCTAAATCCTCTCACACATTTGTTTTCCGTCCCACCCACTTCCCTTTATCTTTTCTCTACCCACCTCCCCCTCGCCTCCCTCCCTTCCCCCCCATCCTCTTCCTCTCAGCCTCAGCATTTGGAGGCTTAAGAGAGGGATGTACCACATGAGCCACTCCCTTCGTGCTGCCTCCCCTTCCCACAGCGTGGAATGGTACAATCCTGCTTTGCATAAGTTTCCTCTGAGTGGGTCTTGTGTGGAGGCCAGCACTGAAAGAACTATTAGTCTCTTTTGAACGGTTTGGATGTATGTCTAGAGAAAGCTAGTGTGTCACTCTTCTATACCTTTATCACCTAAACAGTTAGAGCGATAATGTATTGCGCCTACCCTGTCCCTGGAATGGGCAGTAACTCTTTAATGTATTACTACAATGGGAAATCGGTGAGTAGACTCTTTGGGAATGTGTGTGTGAGACGGAGAGGAGCTAAAAGAAGTGTGCGTATGTGCATGAGAGTGTTTGCCTTTGTCACTGTCTTTCTGCTTCCCTCTTTAAGCGCCGTTAAGTTTTCTGCTGTGTTTATCCCTCTCTGTATATGCAGATACATGTTTGTGATGCCACTCTGTCTGATTTTCCATTACATCAGTACCAGGATCAGAATACGCTGTGCCTTAAACTTGCTTTAGCATTTTCGCTGCTTTAAATCAGAATGAAACAGTATGGCAGAACTCTTTTTTTTAATTTTTTTGGGGTCAATCTTGAATTTATTTTTACTGGCTGGTGTCTTTAGCTTGAAGACTGAGCTGAAATATTAACAAGTGGGAGTCTGGGAATGATTAAGAGAGAGAGGCTGCCTGTTGAGGTTAGACTTTCCTGTTTGCAGATTGAGCTCCAAGCACCAGTGTTGCTGTTATTCCATCTGTTTTTAATCACTTTGGCATTCTTGCTGCCACAGGGAGCCTAATGTGATTTTTGAACTTTGCTGTAATAACTGCTTTGATTTTGGGTGCACTGGAAACTTTGTTGTTGTAGTGCTTTCTTTTTGTAAAATGCACGCATACGTGTGTTTAAACGTGATGAGGTTGGCTTTTTTTACTGTTGCAAGAAGCTGAATTTTCCACGACTGAACTTGTCCAGATGAATATTGTTTGTGCTTGTGTTGCTGACAGATTATAGATGGTGTTTTTTTTTTTAATGTTAAAACAATTCAGTTAGTTGATACATCTCACCGATCCTGTCCAGCATTGATTAGATGAGCTCTATGTTGCACTGCAGTAATGATACAGCAAATTACAAAGACACCTGTCATTTCCTGTGGCATATATATATATATATATAAGGGCCACATGTGTCTGAAAGTAAAAAAAAAAAAGAAAATTAAGAATTTTTTTTTACCGTAAAGGTCATCCTGCTCAAGCTTGGGTTTCAACTTTTCTTGCAGCCAATTACAGCCTTTCCTTTTTAGTTCTCTCTGCTCCAAATATGACTTTGATCTTTTTTCATATTAAGCATTAACAGGCTTGTGTTACAGTTGGTGATGAGGAGAAAATTGATAGCATGTGCACAGAACGGGAAAACTTTATGATCAAAAGCACTTGTTAAACAACCACCACAAGCCTTTTTCAGCTTTTCATACTTGGACATGAGAGAGAGAGAGAGAGAGGGAGAGTTCATTCTATGAACCAACTTGATTTGAAATAATTTGTTGCAATGCAGAGTTGCACAGACTCGCCATCTGGAGCTCTGGGAGAATTCACAACGTGCCGTTGGCCTGTCGTGAGCTGGTGGCTCAGCACCAGTGCAGATGGAGCTTCTTGCTGATCTTCTGCTTCATTTTAAGAGAAAAAAGAAGAATTAAAGCAAAAGCCTGCATTGATTTTTACACTTTTTTTTTTTTTACATACCATTTTCATTTTTATGTTGCATATACGTGCTGTTGTTTTAGTGCAACAGGTTACATCACTGCTTCTAAAGCATGCATGCGTCACTGCACGTCCAAAATTAAAGTCGGGGTGAGGGTGGTGCGTTTGTGTGTTTGTTGACCGGTCATCTACAATATGCAGGATGCACAGTAATTACAAAAAGCTGCGTTGATTCCAGTATTAATTACTGTAATAGCAACAACAATTAGGCATTATTCTGCAGCACCCGTACTTTTATTTTACTGTATATTTGTATGTAGATACTTGCCTATTTTTAGCAGATCATCTACTTTTGGTTAAAATATTATTATGTGTTTACAATATGTGTATGAGCTCTGGTCAGTAGAATGTTTCAATGTGTTGGATCAGGTTGACAACAAATAAATTAAATGTGTTAAAGTTTACGTCAAAAAGAAATCTTACTCCAGTTGTATGTGAGCGTTTGAGCAAGTTTTAGAGCAGTTTCCATGTTTGTGGCTGCCGATAAAAGCTCCTTTTGTGAGTTTAATGTCCTGTTTTTATCGAGCATAAATGTTAAACAATGCCCCTCCTAGCGTGCAAAGCTGAGCGGTATTTTGAAAAAGGCATTGAGTCTTTTAAGCAAATTAAGCTTTGTAAGTGTGTAAGGTTTAAACGTAAAAATGGCCCCCATAGATTTGGTTCGATTCCAAGTAATGACACGCCGTACAAAAACAGGACACGCCACTAAGAGCGTTTGAAGTTCTTTTCTTTGAGCTCCCCCACCTTTTCTTGCCCATGAGCCTGATTTTACCGTCTTTCTTTGTTTAAAATGGCCCTTCATGCTGTTGTGTTACATCCTTTCTGCTGTTGACAGTTTGTGTTTTAACATGTCATATTTTGATTGGTGTGGCATGAAATTCAAAGCCAGGCGAGACAGTGTGCTTCGAGGCACGTGGGAAGAAAGTTCAGATATTTCCACTCAGCTGAAACATGGTTAAGAGACACGACGACGTATTTGAACCAGTGAACTCAGTCCATCTGTAGCTCTTTTTTTTAAGTTCTTTTAACTTGTTTACCTACTAATGAATTATACACAGTGTTACTAATGTTTCTAGTGCTGTTAAACAGAAACCCAAATAAATGATTAGTCTTTGACAATTGATCTATTGTAAGACTTTTCCCTTTTGTTAAGGGAAATGTCTTATTCAGACAAATTGATGCTTTGAAGTTTGGTGTCACTGTTATGGGTCATTTTATTTAAACGATACCGGCTGCTGCTCAAATAACCGGAGTGAGTCTGAGTTGGTGTGCCGAGCTGAGTGAGTGACGGCTTTTAATTAATGGCCTTGTAAAAGGAAACCCAGGCGGGCTCCCTCTTCCATAGGCCGACGGAATGAGGCACCCGGTGTTTTAGATGGTTTATTAATGCTTTGACTGGTTAGCCCAGGGTAAAAAGGACAATTAGTATTATCCACTGCCATATGCTGCCCATAGAGCGTCTGACAGAGGCAAAAGACAAAGCCTGGGCTTCTGTGTGAGGCTAACCTGAGATCTCGGTGGACTCCTATCAACCCTGGTCACATGTGTAAGCCAGAGGACCCATGAGGGCTCCACCCCTCTCAGATCACTTTAATTACACATCCAGGCAACCGCAAGCTGGAGTCCTGCTCACTCAGCAAAGCCCAACAGCTTGGAGTCCCACGTCCTGCCTTGGTAATATGTTCACGTGCGGGACTTTTAATTGAATTTATTTACGTCGGCTTGTTTTCCACCAGCGCTGTGTTGCGGAAGTTAGATAAACTCTCTTTGTGGCTATCATCGCATCCTTGCGCATTAAAACACAGTTGTGAGGCGTGAGCTGTCAACGTCAGAGTGAAACGGGGTTGTTAAAGGAGGGATTTAACGTGCGGACATGCTGGGAATGTGCAGGTGGATGGAGCTGGCAGGTCTGGCTCTGATTAGTGTTACATGACGGCGAGGTCATCTGGTCCCGTGTGTGGGAGGGGAGAATTTATCCAAACCTTTTCTCACTTCTTCCCCTCCTCACCCCAACTCCTACCATCTGGAGTGGATGAAGTCAGAGACCACATCACTGGCGTTTGGCCTTCAGTGTGTTTGATCCCGCCGCTCAGCTCGGCACACACTTGCAGCTGTACAACAGCGTGCTCATTGTGCCTCTTTTCCTCATACAGCTTGCAGGTACAAATACGACAAATGCAAAATAGGCTGCTTTTGTACCACATATTTGATTCCTGCCTCTGGGAATGCTGTAATTTGCCAGGCTTTTAGTCTTTGCGTTTAAGCAGTGTCATTATACTTCCATTAGAGGCTGAGTTGACCTGAAATGCAAATACTCCTGATAATCCTCTCCTCCCTTCATGAGCTTGATTGCTTGCGAGTCATTAAAGTATGTGTGTGTTTGTGTGTATTTGTAGGTTTTGTGCTGCATCTATGAGACTTATTTTTACTTATTCTTGCATGCACATGTGTGATGACATACTTTTGCGTGTATAAACTCCTAAATATGAGCATGCATTGTGTTTTGCATAAAAACGCTGTAAATTAGAAGATCTGACAGCAACCTTTTTGTTCCTTTTCTGAACATGGTCACAGCTGATAGTTTCACTGTGCGCTTGTTTCTTCTAACATCTGTCTTGTTCTGGCAGGTGTACGCACCGTCTCCCAACTCAGAGGACTTTAACAGAGATTCTCCTTCCTACACGTCTCCTAAACCCTCCAGCAGCATGTTTGCAAGCACTTTCTTTGGTGAGTTCGAAACGATGTTTTTTCTAGTGATGCACGATATTGGATTTTTCGCCGATATGTTAAAACTTATTCAGCCGATTCCGATACAGATATTTTATATACGTTCCTTTGTCAGAACATAGCCCTCTTATTTAGGCTTATTTGCTACAAAAATTGTGCAACAGCTGTAAGAGCTGGTGACATATATTCAGTAACAGTCATATGATATGCATAGCACTTTAACTTATATTAAATGAAAAGTGTTAAATGTTATTTATTAGCATTAGTCACCTGCGATGCTGTCTCACTTGTGGAGGCTTGTTCCAGGTTCCTATAGCTGCAGCATAGGATCCTCTGCACTCCTGTGCATGAAGGACAGACTTTTTAAGTTCAAAGTTTTTGTCTATCCATTGTGTCGTAAGACTAATCATGCTAACGGGGCTAACACAACATCCAAATGTCTGTGGTAAAACTCACCCAACAAGTCGTGCTATCGGCTTTTAGCTTCTGAATGACGTCGGAAATGACGGCTGGTAACTCGGGTAGTAACGTTACGTCGGAAAAATATCTCCGACTGGGGACGATGTAGCGAGGCTCAACGTAGTCCATAAATCTTTGGAGTCCGACATCCTCACCAACAAAAAATAAAACTTCCACACCGCCGACATTTTGAATTCTCCTCTCCACCGTGAGCTCGGGTAGGCGCACGTGACGTCATCGCGTTGCGCTGCCGCTGCAGGCAAAACCAGCGCCTTTTCTATCGGCGAGTTATTTTAATGGAATGGCCGATATTGAAATTTAACGTTAATATATACCGATACCGATATCATGCTGATAATATCGTGCATCCCTAGTTTATTCAGCAGTTTTGGATTATTAAAAATAATCAGCTTATTCTAAAACACATCTCAACACCACATGCATTGGGAATCAACAATATTTTACAGATTTATTTGTTTAGACTGTTTTTATTAGGGATGCACGATATTATCGGCATGGTATCGGTATTGGCCGATATTAGCGACAAAGTTAAATATCAAACAAAAAAAACTCACCGATATAAAAGGCTTCTGTTTTAAGTAATTTTTTTTTGTTTAAGAAACTGTCAAGTATATCTATTAATGCACGACTACTTATGCACTTTTCACTTGTCGCTTGTGAACAGGTTGAGTTTAGATTTGTGAAAATTTACAAATTTGCACTGTTCGAGTGTTGTCGTTGTGTTAGAGAGAGTAAATGTCATGAATTAATTTGATATTAAACATAATCCAAGTTGAAGTGTTACATCATTTTCAGCCCCCTTTTTTGGCATCTGCATTTGGTAGCAGGCCAAACTGACAAAGACCACGCAGAATAATGTAGTATTTTAATCCCACAGCAGAGAAATCTATGTAGTCTCTGTAAGTGGGTCTAGTGGAAAAAAAGATACTGGTATCGGTTATCGACCAAATAAATTTTAACATATCGACTGAAAATCCAATATCGTGCATCCCTAGTTTTTATGTTAAATATTAGTGCAACTAACTCCCAAGCATGGAGAGATGTCTTGTTGGATTTAGCATTTTGTTTTTCTCAGCTGTTTTCACCATAGGGGTCAGGTTTCAATCCCAAAAGAAAACATGAAAAGCCCCCCCCCCCTTAAATGACCCTTAAGTTGTAAAGATGGAGTAAGGGAGTTAGCAGCACTCTTGTCAAAGCTGCCTCGAGTTTTAAACATTATAAACTAAAGTGACTTCTGTGTTTACATTAGACGGTACCCACAGCTCGTCTGACCCGTGGAATCCGTCCAGTGGGATCAGCCAGCCCGGCTATGGGGGGATGCTCGCAGGATCTTCATCTCACATGGCACAGTCGGGGAACTACAGCAGCCTGCACTCGCACGACCGTTTGGTGAGCAACCCGCACAATAAATAACCAGATAAATAGACAAATTACTATTTATAGGCTTGTTTTGTAACCACAGCTGAAAAATAATGTGCATTTCATAGCTTTTAAATTCCACCTTGGCCTCCTTTTGCTCTTCTTACTCAGCTTCCAGATATGAGTGGGCGTGTGCGCATTAGGCTGTTTTCTGGTTATTATCAGGGAGGACAGTATTGACCCTTTTTTCTGTCGGTGTTTGATCTGGCCTCGTCTGCCTGCCTGATTCAGCTGGCAGGACTTCACAGGGAGCCTGCAGATGCTGCCTGTCCTCTCTTTATCTCAGTCCCTCCCCCATTAACTTTTCCTCCATCACAGCCTGGGACATGTCAAAGGACAATTACACTTAAGAGAACAAACGCACCTTTTTTCTTTTCTTTTTTTGTACACATACACGCCTTTAAGTTTTACTTGTTTTATCCTACAGAATTACCCTGCACACTCAGTCTCTCCAGACATCAATCCCAGTCTTCCTCCCATGTCGAGCTTTCACCGGAGCAACGCCAGCACTTCACCGTTTGTCACGGCAGCTCACACCTCGTCCGTCCCCCCAGCCGACGGGATCATGGGTATGTTCTTAACCATCCACAGTTCTCACGTCACAGTCAGCGTAATCGAAGCTATGCATTTATTCTTAGATGGATTGCATGTTTAGGAATTTTTGACCACTTTAATTTGAGTTTGTTAAGTGACTCCCTGTGTTTTCCTAGTTGCTGCAAATCGGGGAACGGGAACTGGAAGCTCGCAAACCGGAGATGCACTTGGCAAGGCTTTAGCCTCGGTGAGTTGAGTCCTGTTTGTTTTGCTTTTGAATTTAAAACCAATTTGAACCATGTTTGTTTCCTCGTCGGTCCTGGATCATTTTCTGGGAATCATCACAATCATATGGAATTAAAGTGTGTTTTGTTTTTTCTTCAACCCAAAATAGAATAATTGTCCATCTTCCTGTTAATAAAAGTAAGTCTGCAGGGGATTAAATGCTGATTAAAAGCCTCAGGGAACCCAAACCTAGATAACTGTGGAGTTAAACTAAAAGCTTTTAAGAAAATCTACTGAAAAGTGCATGTTAAGCCAAAGGATGGAACAAATTAAAAATATATAATCCTGTGATGTCCTTTAGATCAGTGGTCCCCACCTTAATTGCACCACGGACCGGTTTGATGTCAGACAATATTTTCACGGACCGGGGGGCGTTATAGTCTGGGGCTCCTCCCCAACAGAATTTTAAATAAAGTAGATGCCATTTCCTGCATTCTGGTGTATTTTACCAACATTTAAAACGTTTTTCGCTTCAAATACTCTGACTGCACGACACACAGCTTCATGAGCTGAGCTCATTGTCTGTTCGGTGAAAGTTCAGAGAACTCCTGCAGTGATTCACACATCAAAAAGCACAGGAACTTATGCCCAGTGCAAAACGTTTAATTAGATGTTTGTGTTTTATATTAAAATTACCCATGACTTTGAACTTTTAGGGGCAGGGATTTTTTTTGAGCAGAAACAAAAATGTGAAGCGACAGCTCTGATGTGATATTAGGAAGCTTGTTAAAATTATAGTTTTATTTAGTTATAGTTTTATAGTCAATCTTTGTCAGGCGGTTGAAAAATCCATCCATCCATCCATTTTCTTTACCCGCTTATTCCATTTTGGGTCACGGGGGTCACTGGTGCCCATGTCCAGCAATCACTGTGCGAGGGGCGGGGTACACCCTGGACGGGTCGCAAGTCCATCACAGGGACACATAGAGACAAACGAGACAAACAACCATTCACTCTCTCACTCACACCTAGGGACAATTTAGAGTTACCAATCAGCCTAACATGCATGTTTTTGGTCTGTGGGAGGAAACCGGAGTACCCGGAGAAAACCCACGCATGCACGGAGAGAACATGCAAACTCCACCCAGAAAGGCTCCTGGACCGGGGTTTGAACCAAGGACCTGCTCACTGAGAGGCAGCAGCTCGACCAGTTGCGCCACCGTGCTGCCCCGGTTGAAAAATATGCAGTGTAATTCTTCAAAATGCACAGATACGGCTGCGCACCTCCACCTGTCTGCTCCAGACCACGTAGCTGAATTGCTTTGTTCTTCACCAGCAGTGTAGAACTGGTCTGCGCATGCACCGAGCAGAAAGTGAAACTAACCACTTGTGTATGTCGACCTGCGTCAAGAGTCATAGTAGAGAGAATCCAGTGATTTTTTTTTCAAAATAAAACTTTTTTTTCCCCTTCTGTGCGGCCCGGTACCTATTGACCCACGGACCAGTACCGGTCCGCGGCCCGGGGGTTGAGGACCACCGCTTTAGATGATTTATACTGCGCTATGAAAATACAGTGACTTGTCCGTAAAGCCTCGTTTACTTGTTTCATTTTTTTTTCTACATTCTGGTGTCACATAAAGCCCAAATTTAAATTTACTTAGAACCAGAGCTGCTTCTTCAATGTGCGAAACCAAAATAATAAAAGTTCATGGATCTTAATTACAAATTAAGTCTTTTGTATTTGCAGACTCAATTCTATTAGCATGACAAAGCTGGAGTGAAATGGACATGGTTGGAGCAGGGTGGGGGTGGGTGGGCACAGGGGAGTTTATAACCGCTGTGGCTCAACTCTGTGGGCACCCCCCGCCTTTGAGAGCTTTTGTTCTGCGCCTGTTTAAATTGGCCGTGCTTATTGGGCCCACGCCGCCTGCGGGAGTGTAACTGATGACGAGGCGGGGCTTCATTTAGTCCAGAAAAATGAGCCATGTTTCACTCTGAACGCAGCGATTGTAACCAGGGAGGGGGGGGAGGGGGGGGAGAGAAAGTCATATATTGTCTGGTCAGAAGTCACGGTTACAAACAGCGTGCTTTAGAGAGACTAAAAGATTTGAGATTTGGTTTGAGTTTTATTGGTTTGTGCCGCAGTGATAACCACACTTTTAATCCTCCAAGTTGTTTGCATGTCTTAAAGTGAAAAAGCTGAACGTTGAGAAACCTTGAGCTCTCTTTGTGTAGAAAAGTAGATAAAAAAAAGACCGTCTATAGACAATAGTCAGTCTTCCTCCACATTCAGTGAAACCTCTGTCCCCTTACTGCAAGTTGATTAAAAACAAAAGCTCAAGATTAAATCAGATTATTAACGAGTGTATTCTGTAAACGAGTGGCTGTGAACTCAGTTTGATCTGAACTTGACTGAAAAATGTCTGAATCTGCTGTTTTTTCTCTCTTGTTCCGTTAATTAGTCAGTATCCACCCTGGCTTTCAGAGACACGCTTCATTATGGCACAAATATCCTCTTGTAAAAGGAGGAAAATCAGGGATTTGTTTGTGCTTTAATCCAGCAGTGATTTAAACAAATCGTATCCCAGTAGAAGCTCTGATAATCTCGTTCTATAAACGTTGCCTAATGAATCACTGAAACAAAGTAAAAACATGTAAAACTGAAGGGATTTGTAGCAGCTGGCAGAAAACTTTTGTCCTACTTGTCATCTTCAGCTAAGTTTCAGCAGATACAAAAATAAACAACAGTTGAGTACTTGTAGTTTTTGATGTATGGTTCACGGTACAATCGCTGCCTGCAGGCTAAAATGTGGCCCTTGAGATTTTCTGTACTTGGCTTAACGGGGTTTCCAGGTTGGGCGTCTGCATCTCTGGAAACCACGGTGGAATAATAAGTGGAGCGACTTATTCAGGCACAGAAGTCTTAATGCAAATAGAAAAATACAAGCTGTGCTCCTGTAAAAAGTTTAAACAAGTTTATTTAAGACTGTAACATTGAAATATACTGACTCGTCAGCGTGCATCATTTATATTATTAAGTTTTCAGTTCAGTTTATGTATAAAGCGCCAAGTCACAACAGAAGTCGTCTCAGGGCACAGAACAGAAACGTTCATATATAAAAATAATAATTTAACACTATTTATCTGAGGAGCAGACTGCTTTGAGTTTAACTCCATCGCAGAACTCTCATCTTGAGCAAGCGCGAAGGCGACAGTGGAAAGGAAAAACTCCCACATAAGGAAGAAACCTTTAGCAGAAACAGGCTCATTTTTTTTAAAAGTTTTCTATCTTTTGCCTTGTGCTTCCAGATTTATTCACCTGACCACACGAGCAGTAGTTTTCCATCCAATCCGTCGACACCTGTGGGTTCACCTTCACCTCTGACAGCCACAGCAGGTGCAGTCTCAGCAGGTACCGTCGTGGCTGCAGCCGGCACCCCGTCTGGAAGGCCAGGTAAAACTCCAGTCTTCAGATTTTAATCTCACACACTCACTCAGTAACACTAAATGCTAGCAAAAAGAGCCAACCACATTTGATACTAGACTTTCAGAGCTTCACAATTACTGCGACTTACTTATTAGGTATTATTTAAATTAGGAATTTTCATAATTAAATGGGTTGGAACCAGAGTTAACTGTGCAGAGAGCAACAATAAGCACCAAAATGACTTGCTGTTTTTATTCATCCACGTGTAACCCCATAACATTTGGAGCCGTTGGCTGTAAAAGGATTCGGATCATAAAGTGGGATGATTAATCGATCCATACAGAGGCTTCATCTGAACTCTAATGAAAGCTCTGCCAGGATGTCTGGATGATGCAGAACAAGCTCAAATCTGCACGTCAAAACCTGACAGTGTGGTTTTATATGTAGCTTGTGTAATTGAAAAAGACGTTTATTGCCACTGTGTCATGAATAGTTACGTCTTACTGTAAATGTGACAAAGTATCGGTCTCAACTTTCATCTAGAAAAAGAGCACTTTGGCTAAAAAGAAAGTTGAACTGGAGGCAGTGGCACATGTGATGGATGAGCTGCTGTAATCTGTCTTTTCCTCCATGAAAACAGAATACTGAGTCAGAGCAGTCGACTCGCTTCTCTGTAGAATTGAACCGTGCGGCTTTGAAGCCGCCTGCTTTCATTTGCATGTGATTTAATAAAAGTAAACACAGTGGACTGTTGTGCATGATGCTTGGTTTGGCCATTTTCAAATCAAAGGCAGTGGATTCATCAACATGCTGCTTTAGAGCGTTGCAGAATCTCAGGACAACACAAGAAGCAGTGCGACAAACAAGCTTACAGATTTGGTGCAATTTGTGCATATTTTCCTGTAAACTACCAACGAGTCCCTTCACACTGCCTCTTTCAAAGAGCCTCCCACCCACTGAATGTGCTGTGCACTCTGTGCTTGGCACCAAAACACCAAACAGATGAACTGAATTTTCAGGGCTGGAATTTGCCAAACTGTCAAAGACTTCCTGCACTTGTTGTTGCGCCGCTACAAAAACAGGGCCTCGTGACTTTGATTAATTTAATTACTTTTACTGCGTGCTGCATTTTGCTCGGACTTTGATTAATCAAATCCTGAGCAGAGTGAATGGTTTGAAAGTTTCACTAAAAACTTAATTAAAACCCTCTTTTAGCTTTAAAGTTGCTTTAATCATTTTAAACTCTTCCTCATGGCCCGTTGTAGTCGTTTATAAAGTACTTATTCTCAAAACGCAGCAGATCCTTGGAGTTAACAGCTTTAATTAGTCTTTAGAAGAACAATTATTTTATGTCAACATATAAAAAATATTGCTCTTAAGTAAAAGTAAAATCAGTCGTGTCTTTTCATTTAATTAAATTTACTGTAAAGTGAACGTGAAGCTTCATCTTCATGCAGGGCTGTCGCTCCCAACATGTGCTTTATTTTCTTGGCCCGTAGAACTAATCCACATAGACTCCTGGTGATGTCACAGACTAGTTTGGGCTTTTCAGCTCTGTGAGAATCTTTGATCATGTATATAAATTTAAATTTAACATGCACTGTCAGAAAAACATTTTGGTTTCGTCTTATCCCCTTCTTTATTTCCAAGCGTAGGAAATAAATAAATAAAAGAAACTACTGCAACTTTCAGTGTTGAAGAACTTGACGGTTTCACAGTGAAAGTGTTTGAAGTGGGTCTTAGACTACAATTCCTAGAAAAGCTTTTAATTTGTCCAAAACTGTTTTAGTAGCTTTAGTAGTGGCTCATGGCAGTCACTAATTAGCAATAAGAGAATATTTGTTGTTACATAAACCTGTTTTTCATGACAAAATCCTTGTCTGTTAGATGTTTGAGGATAGACACAAAACTGTTCGATTTGTAATTATTTTGCACAATAAAAACAAAACGACGACCAAAAAAAACCCACAGTTCATCTTCTGTTGGGTGAGAAGACTCCGTTTGTTTGAATGCAAAAAAGAAGGTGCGTATTAAAAGAACATTGAGGGTCAGATGTGCATTAAAGAAATAGAGAGGGTCCGTTGTGTATTAAATGAATATAGAGGGTCCATTGTGTATTAACTGAATATAGAGGGGCAGTTATGTATTAAATGAATATAGAGGGTCAGGTGTGTATTAAAGGGATATAGAAAGTCAGGTGTGTATTAAAGGGATATAGAAAGTCAGATGTGTATTAAAGGAGTATAGAGGGTCAGATGTGTATCAAATGAATATAGAGGGTCAGGTGTGTATTAAATTAATATAGAGTGTCAGATGTGCATTAAATAAATATAGAGGGTCAGGTGCATATTAAATGAATATAGAGGGTCAGATGTGTATTAAATGAATATAGAGGGTCAGTTACGTATTAAATGAATATAGAGGGTCAGTTGTATATTAAATGAATATAGAGGGTCAGATGTGCATTAAATAAATATAGAGGGTCAGGTGTGTATTAAATGAATATAGAGGGTCAGATGTGTATTAAATGAATATAGAG
>NC_056499.1:6272615-6272885 GCF_014905685.2 Nematolebias whitei | reverse complement strand
TATTAAATGAATATAGAGGGTCAGATGTGTATTAAATGAATATAGAGTGTCAGATGTGCATTAAATAAATATAGAGGGTCAGTTGTGTATTAAATGAATATAGAGGATCAGGTGTGTATTAAATGAATATAGAGGGTCAGGTGCGTATTAAAGGAGTATAGAGGGTCAGGTGCATATTAAATGAATACAGAGGGTCAGGTGTGTATTAAATGAATATAGAGGTTCAGATGTGTATTAAATGAATATAGAGGGTCAGGTGTGTATTAAATG
>NC_056499.1:6234537-6257615 GCF_014905685.2 Nematolebias whitei | reverse complement strand
ATCGATGGATGGATGGATGGATGGATGGATGGATGGATGGATGGATGGATGGATGGATGGATGGATGGATGGATGGATGGATGGATGGATGGATGGATGGATGGATGGATGGATGGATGGATGGATGGATGGATGGATGGATGGATGGATGGATGGATGGATGGATGGATGGCTTACACAGTCAGTCCACATTAATAGGTGTTTTAAAATGTATTTTATTTTTCATGTGGTGTTTAATAATTCATTTTTTGTTAAATTTGAAGCCCACAGGTGGTAGAATTTGATAAGGCAACAAAAAATGAATTATTAAACACCACATGAAAAATAAAATATATATTTTATAAAATAAAATACTGCATTTCATACACCTTTATGTCAGTAGTCACCTAGAAATGATAATTTTCTACTGTAATTAATTATTTTAATTAACAATAATCATCATAATAATAAAAAGGTTAATGTTACAGATGTAACAGATTTAAGTAAAAACATGTCCACTGTTAATTATTTACATTAAAATCTGTTTTCATTTTACATTTTAGCTTCATGGAGCCATGTTGAAGCCTCCAGGAATATTTTCCTGCTTGTGTTTGTGTGCAAACAGTTTTCACAGTGAAGTCCTGCAGGTGGAGACGTTCTTTGTGCCGCAGCTAGAAGAAACTTGAGAATGTAAAAGAATAAAAAGTGCAGATGACTGTGAACGACGGCGAAGAAGCTGCAGGAAATAAAAAGCCGATGTTTTTGTTTCCTGTTGTTGAGGAAAGATGGTCAAAAATAATCTGTCTTCATGCTTTTTATTAGGATTTATCAAAAGTTTTTTTTTTAATATAAATGTCTTTAATGTTTTTTTTTTTGTTAGAAGGATTGACAGATGTCGATTTTGAATGTTTTATTTAAATAAAAACAGGCAGAAGGGTTTAATGTTAGTCTTTGTGAATCTGCAGAGCGGAACCTAAACCCCAAAGCAGCTTGCCTTAAGAGACGGGAGGAGGAGAAAGTGTCGGGGAGCTCCAGTGACGCTCCGCAGGGCCACACAGGAGTCCATCCGGGCCTGACCGACACCTCCAACCCAATGGGTCACCTCTGAGCAGGAGACAGGTAACCAAAACTTCTGAACCAAAGTTATCCCCGTTATCGTTTGGAGTTAAACTCAAAGCATCTGCTCCTCAGATGAATAATGTTAAATTATTATTTTTATACATGGATGTTTCTGTGCACTCCCCTGAGATGACTTCTGTTGTGACTTGGAGCTGTATAAATAAACTGAAGTGAATTGAATCATTTCACAAATTGTCTTCTTTGACCTCTTCTCAAAGCTTTAAACTTTTCAAAACATCCAAATATTTTTCGGCTTTACTATAAAATTATCTGTAATCAAGGAAAACTAGACAAATTCACAACAACAAGCTTAGTTACAAAGCTAACGTCAGCAAAACAGTAGCTAAATGCTAAAATGAGCAAAACTGTAACCACAAGCAAACAACAAAAGTTTAAAAGTAAAACAAGAGCTTAAAGCTAAATGTAGCTAAACAGATGTTTAAAGCAAAATGTAGCTGAAAGATTAGAAAAACTTGTAACTACAAAAATTAGCTAAACAGTCGCTTAAAACTAAACGTAGCAAATCAGTTGTTACAAGCTAAATGTAGATTAAAAAGATAAAATTTGCAAAACGATAACTTTAAGCAAAAGCTAGCTGAACAGTAGCTTAAAGCTAAAATGACCAAAACTGTTGCTAAATTTGTAAGTTGGAAAAACTGTGATTATAAGCTAAAATTAACAAAATTGTACCTAAAAGCTAAAATTATCAAGGCAGCTTTTTGTTTGCTACGTTTTACCACTTAGAAATTTTAAAGCCCAATAATTTATTTTAATTAGCTGACTGTTTGCATATATATATTTATATATATATAATTATTATATATATATATATATATTCATATTTGTATTCTGCTGGAATAAAGAGAAAATTACATATCAACAACAAAGACAGCATCAGCTTTTTTCCTGTTTTTCCTCTAAAATGAAGTATTTTGTTGTTTTTCTCTAAAATAAAGTATTTTGTTGTTTTCCTCTGCAGGTCGGTGCGCCGCGGTTCATGTCGGGCCCGTTGGACTCGGTCACCTTGCTTCCTGGTGACAGACAGGACTCACGGTTTGTGACCCCGATGGGAGGAGACCGACAACTTGAAGCAAAACCACACAATCCAGTCCTCCCATTCAAAAAGCGAGCCGAGCGTCCAGCTCGGCGTTCCCGTCTGCAGATTTCTCCCCACAAGAAAAACACCCACCTCAGCACATATCACTGTCTGCAAGAAGCGTGTTGCTTCTGAACAATCAGAGACTTCGCAATCTCCTCCAGCCCGCCGTGGAAGTTGCTTTGTGCCTAAACTGAATTGACGAACGCATTGTAACAGCAATCCTTTTCTCTGTTTGTCCGTTTTTTTGTTTTGCTATTTATTATGTTATTGAAGTATAAAATGTATTTCTAAAGGGAAAGCTAGGTAAGTTCACAGAGACGTGAGCAGCGTCTTCAGTTCATCTATAGTTTGCCAGCGTCACCGTTAACACCGAGCACTCCACCCCGCAGAGTCCGGGGAATCATTGGGGCACTGAGACGATTGAGATTAATTTATTGGCCAGTTTAGAGGTGCAGTTAAACTCAACACAACATACTGTTTGCTGTTAGACACAAACTTTGTTTAAAAAAGAGAATTTATTATTTATATATATTAGTTCTTGTGTAGCCCAAACTACCTGATATTTGTTTCTGTGGTGCTGAGCTCCGGTCCTGGATTAGCATCAACCATAATGTCTAAAAGGTGACAGATGAGTGGCAAACTGTAGTTTGACTGACGGCTCGTGACGTTGAACGTACGGAGAACGACGCGTCCCCTACAACTTTTTAGTGTCTTCTCTAAAAGAGGGGACTTCACGGCCTGGTTGTTGCTCTGCCATAAAGTGTTTCATATCCACGTTTTTGTCACATTCTTGTTCCTGATGGAACATGGATTTATTTTATGTTTTGTTTTTCTTGGCTCCAGTTAATCAAGTATTGCTTAGTAACGGTAGCTCAGAGGGCTGCGACTGCTGCAGGCTAGCTGGCAACATCTGCGAGGGAATCTCCAAAATGGCTGGAAACTCTCGGGGTTTCTCAGTTTTCTTGCTTGAGACGACTTTTGAACATGTTCCATAAACGTGTGTGACCGGTAGTCTCTCAGAACAGTCACAGAGTCGGCTCAAAGACGTCTTAAACTCATCTTGGACCTGTTTCTATTTTGTCCCAGATGTCCATAACTCGTCTTGAGAGCACCACAGCTGAATTTTGACACCCGCAGAGGATAAAAAACACGTTTATGTCTAAAAACCACGCCCAGGATCAATAATAGTTATTAAGCAAGTGGTCCAAAACTGCCTATCTTTATTTCAAAAGTGAAATCTGGTGGATTAAATCATAAACGTGATGGTGGCTCAGTGGGTACAAAATGAGTCAGTGTAGGTACGATGTGGGTAAAACCAAAAATAAGACGTGGTTTTTGAAAAAGTGTCGTTCAAGATGCGATTTTCCCTCCTTGGTGATTAATTTGTCGCAGAGTCGTTTTGAGTCACGAGCTCGTAGGATTGCAAAGAGGCAGGAACTTTCTGGAGGTTTTCCAGATTTTATTAAACTTTCAGTCCATTCAAAACGTACTCCAACAAATCCTCGCTACCTTCACTCCTTCAGCGCCTGTTTTTTTTAACTTCCTACTAACATTTTTATAATTGCTGGGATATAATCAAAGAAACGTGTGCCTGCTCTTTAGTGGTCGGGTAGAAACAACAATGCCTGGTTTGGGATTTAAAACCTGTTTGACTCGTTAATACCATACATCAATAATATTTACACAATATCACCAAAGCTCTCTTTATGTACCGTAGTTGCCGCCGTACACGTTTCACCACCGTGTAGGTTGCACCAGTCCAAATAAGTCGAAAAATAAAGTGGGAAAAACATAAATATGTTGCTTCGCCGTGTAAGTCGCATCTATTATGCATCACCACTGACCACCCGGAAACACAGGCCGGTGTTGTGCCAAAAATTGGTTGGCTGCCAAATGGTGGCTGCGGGAGCGTGCACAGGAGGACTTTAACAAGATTAGCACTTAAAACAATTATTTGTTTGCTCAACATTATCGTAAAGATGAGTCTCAGTTGAACTTTTTCTTAATAAACGTACTTTAATGGTCGCTGATTGTTGGAGCCAGACGAATGTGGCTTTGTATGGCAAGCCAAGTGTTTCATTAATCACTTTTACCTATTAATGAGACATTTGGCTTGCCTCAAAGGCCCTCTAGTGGCTGAAAATGGTAGTGTTCAATATTTTCCATGTCGGAATGAATGAAATCGTCAGTTCAGTCAAAAAATGGGTTAGAAATATGGGAAAAAACATAAATAAGTCATTTCACTGTATAAGTCACAGGCATGTTAATTCATGCAAAAAACTGCGACTTATACAGCAAATTACGGTAGTCAAGATTATGCTAAATATATATTTTACCTAACTACAATTAAAATTCCTGCTTTGGGTCAACGTTCAGTGTTTTAAATTCCAGGTTTATTCCTGTAAATTGGTAGAATTTCTCCAACTTTGCCTCCAATTAATCTCCAGCAGTCGCAGCCTGATGAGACTACTTTTAATAAGTTGTAGTTGCAAGTAAAAGATAAAAAAAAAAAAAAACATAAGCGACGACGACCACATTTTCTCCCGGCCTGATTAATTTTTTTTATTTTTTTTGGCTACAATTTCAACACTTTAACTTTTCACTGCAGTTATTCAAAGTAAGGTTTAGTTATGCTCGTGTCGTATTGAGTCCTTTTCTTCCGACGTCCAGCGCCATCATGTCAACCAGCACAGAAAACGTCTACAGGAAGTTATTTTAACGGTGTTTCGATCAAAACTCAGTCAAGTCAGCCAGGCTGCATATTTGGTGGATTTTGTTGGATATTACTGAACTGTCGGCTGAGAATGAACAAAAACAGTAAACTTTTTTTTTTTTTTTACATTTCAAGACATTGCTCGTGGCTTTATTTTGTTTCCCCTGTTGTGACTTATTTTTGTCGTAAGGCTTTGCTTTATATTCCAAATGTTTCTTTGTACATCGTGTTCATCGTGCTCGCCATGGCTGCACGTTCAGGACGAGTCCTCCGTACGAGAGCTCGAGAGACCCAGCAGGAGTTTATATCCAACAACTCTGAGGACTGATCTGTTCAATCTGATCTCTCTAACTGAATGTGGCCTTTGTCATTTCTTCATTTCAGTATTTCATGACCTCATATTCATGTTCGCGAACTGAGAGTTTGTCGCTTCCGGCTCTTTGTTTGTTTATTTTCACGTCCTTCCTGTATTTGTTTGCTCTTTTGTTGGCCATGTTAGACTTTGCTGTACTCCCAGATGCTTTCCCTTGTATAATATATGACGGAAAAAAATCAAAAGATAAAAAAACAAACATTTGGCTTATTTTTCACTGTAGTTAGTCTTTTATACAATAATACTGTAAGAATATTTCTTGAATTCTAAATATTACTCTTTCTAGATTTTTGAAAGCAAAAGTTTTGAGTAAAAAGTTTCTTACTTTATTTTACTATATTAGATAGTAAAATGTACGGTTATTTACCACAACGTGTCGATTATAACGAGAGATTTTACAAACGGCATGTCCAAGAACTGCTCGCCGTCGGATTCATTTAAAACGCTCCAGATTTTTAAGAAGAGGGACTTCCATTGATCTCTTCGGTCTCCGTTGTTGATTGATTAAAAACAAAGATTTGTTCTTGTGTCAAATAAAAAGTATTGTTGATGCACATAAAATAAGTACAAAAAAAAAAAAAAAAAACTGTGGCAGCGAGAATTTGAATTTTCTGTCTTTTTTCAACAGAAAAACTTAATGTATATAACATTTATGTTGCAATAAATGTGCCATCTTTTTTAAAATCCATTGTATGTGCATTTATTTCTCTCTGGACAAATCAGATTTATTTATTTACAGTTTTGCCTCTGCATTAACTGTTAATTTTTATTAAAAACAGACACAAACAGGATAAATTACAACCATGCGACTTTTAGGATGTTGGAGACGTTTCTACAGTGGATTTTGGTCAAATGAGTGTTTTTATAACGTATCTTTTTTTATTTTTGTTTACGTTTTATCTGTGGACCATTGTAGCCTGTATGAGAAGTACTATGAGTATGTTTCTATTTTTAATAAATGATAGCAGCATAACGTGCATGTGCTGTGGTCCTACTTTTCATAACTAGAAGAACTGAGGATGAAGGAATGTCTGGTAATAAAACGAAGCCTTAACTTTGATTTAACATGCTGCACACTCTGTTTTGTCTTAAGGCTCTTCTGCCTGAAAAAGAAAAGACAATTATGGTTTTGGTTGTGTGTGTGGTGTTAGCAAAATATCTCATGAACCACTGAATGGAATTTATTCTTCGTTCAGTTTTTCCCTCTCCAGGGGTCTCCACAGTGAGTCATCCTCCTCCATCTTTCTCTGTCCTCACTCCATCTACCTCCGTGTCCTCTCTAACTGCATCCATATGTCTTCTCTTTGTCTTTTTCCTGGCAGCTGCACTTCTAACATCCTTCTACCAATATACCCACTGTCCCTCCTCTGGACATGTCCAAACCACTGTCCCTCCTCTGGACATGTCCAAACCACTGTCCCTCCTCTGGACATGTCCAAACCACTGTCCCTCCTCTGGACATGTCCAAACCACTGTCTCTCCTCTGGACATGTCCAAACCATCTCAGTGTGTCCTCTCTAACTTTATCTCCCAGTTGTTCAACCTGTGTGGTACCTCTGATGATCTCATTCCTGATCTTATCCATCCTTGTCTCTTAAGGAGAACCCCAACATCTTCATTTCTGCCACTTCCAGTTCTGTCTCCTGTCTTTTTGTCCACGTCTCTGTCTCCAGACCATACAACATAGCTGATCTCACCACTGTCTTGTAAACTTTTCCTTTGACCTTTGCTGACACCTTTTTGTCACAAATCACTCCTGAAACTTTTCTCCATCCACTCCATCCTGCCTGGACTCTCTGCTTCACCTCTTTACCACTTTCCCTATTCTTCTGGACAGTGGACCCCAAGTCCTTGAAGTCCTGCACCTTTGTGACCTCTGCTCCTTGTAGCCTCACTGTTCCACCTCCTCCTGCTCATTCACACACATGGACTCTGTCTTAATACGGCTGACTTTCATTCCTCTTCTTTCGAGTGCATACCTCCACCTCTCCAAGTTCTCTTCCACCTGTTCCCTGTTCTCACCACAGATCACAATGTCATCTGCAAACAAGGGGATTCCTGCCTGACCTCATCTGTTAGTCGGTCCATCACCAGAGCAAACAAGAAGGGGCTCAGAGCCGATCCTTGATGCACTCCCACCTCCACCATGATGCTGTCACCCCTACAGAACATCTCACCTCTTTACTGTCCAGCCTCACATACCACTCATCATACACCTTCTGCTTTTCCTTTGCTACCGCCCTCTTTGCTCTACGTCCCATCTCCTTATATTCCTGTCTCCTCTCGTCAGTCCTCTTGTCATATTTCTTCTTGGCTAATCTCTTTCTTTGAACTGTGTCCTGCACTTCACTATTCCACCATCAGGTTTCCTTATCACACCATTAAGTACCTTCCTTCTTTCTTCACATTCTTCCTTCTTCAGCTTCCACATTTGGTCTTCTTCTCTGATTTTACTCTTTCTCTTCTTCACAACAACAGTCATTCTTCACACAACCATCAGATGCCGTCTGGCCACGCTCTCCCCTGCCACAACCTTACAGTCTCCAATCTCCCTCAGGTTTCCTCTTCTACACAGAATGTAGTCGACCTGCGTACTCCTTCCTCCACTCTTATAGCTCACTCTATGTTCCTCCTTCTTTTGGAAATAAGTGTTGACGACATCCATTTCCATTCTTTTGGCAAAATCCACCACCATCTGTCCTTCCTGGTTTCTTTCCTTGATACTCCGAAAATAAACTGAATTGAATTAAACATCAGATGCACCTCTGCCGCTGATTAACTTTTGGTGGCAACCCGATTTAAGATGGCTGCCTCAGCTAATAGACCTTAGCAACACAAATGTAAGTCTGACTCAGGTAAACTTACAGATACTGATCTAAACCTTTGTGTGGTAGTAGCTGAGAGTCATCCTCAACGCATATGAAAGGATCTTTGAAGGACTGCTCGTCCTTTGATTTGTCTGCTGTTTGACGTGTGTTGTGTAAAAACTGAAGCAAAGAATAAAAGAACCAAAACAGAGTAATCTATTATAACAAAAGGTTGAAACCTCGACAGTATTTATTTAATAACTGAAGGCGCAGAAGCGTTCTGTAACCTTCTGTACTCGCTCTGCTGCTGGTGCTGTGACTGAACTTAATGAATCCCACAAGTGTTGTCAAAGTGCCGGTCTCAATCTGGAGGATGTTTATGTGCTGTAAATCTCAGGATCTCACACATCTGAACAGAGTTATCGTTGTGCACATTTCAGCTCGACGAGCGCCCATCTCGCCCTTGGAGGCCTGATCCCAGCTCACCTCCGACGGAGGAGATGCTTCGGAGGAGAAGTGCCGACTGCTGGTTCTGTCTGCGGTGAGCTCAGAGGCGTGGATGTAAATCAGAGCTGTCTTCTCGGTGAATTCCTTGCAGGGACGAGCTGTGTGCGTGGTGGGCGTACATGTTTTTTGTAGGAGTGGGACCACCATGTTTGAAGGCTGACTTCCTGTCATGGCTGCTGGGCTGAGCCAGCTCACAGAAGGTCCTTGGCTCACATGTTTGAAACTGGACCAGAGAGCCTGCCGCTCCTCCTGCTCGAGCGGTGAGGTCATCCTCCTCTCTGCGTCGCTTCCAGGGTGCAAGCTGCACAGAACATGCCTCTTTCCAGTTTGTGCATCTCGGATCGTCACAACACGTTCAATTACTTTCTTTTCAGAGTGCCGTCGTGTTGGACGCATCAGAGTCACAAACACCAAACAACGGGAGGAGCGTTTCAAGTTGAGGCCCAAATTCTGTGTTTTTGTAGAACCGTGCAAAAGTCTTTAACCACACGTTACCAAAAATATTTCATGAACCACTGAGCAAATTTTAATTTAGCTTGCAGGAAACAAACATCAGATGTTTGTTTACAACTGTTCAACATTTGGATTCAACATGATTCAAGATGGCTGCCACAGTCCACTAAACTTATAGAAGACACACTAATTCAGTTAATTTTTACAGATAATGTACGACACTTTGGTGTGGTAGTAGCTGAGAGTCATTCACAACAAATACTCCAAGTGCTACTTACAAGATTTTAGCTTTAAACTCTACCGATGACTGCTGGAGTCAACTCTGCTTGTCTGTTAGCAAAATATCTTGTGAACCACTGAGCGGATTGTTACGAAACTATCAGAAAATACTTATTGTATGTGCATTTATGACTCTTTTATTTCTGGAGTCAATCTATTTGAAGATATCCGCCACAGCTTAATTGATCAACACCAAAATGGCTACATCTCCATCAGTTTTACAGACACCGACCTAAGACTTGCTGCGGTGGTAGCTGAGAGTCATCCTCAAATGCGAGTAAATCATCCAGCGGTGTCATGTGAGATTTTAATGCTTTTTTAAGGGTTCACCAAAATTACTACAAACCTGTTGTCTCTCAGCATAAATTAAACTGTTATGAAAGGTGGCAGGTGATATCAAGTTCAAGTTCAGGTTTCTTTATTGTCATTCGCATGTGGTACATGAGGTGGAAAGAAATTGTGTACACAAGGTTCCAGTTACATCCAATAATAGCAAAAATATAAATTGTAAACAAAACAGTAAATAAGGATCTAGGATAGAAACTAAGAAATACACTAAACACTTAATAGTGCGAAACAATACGCCGAACAACAGCAGCACGAACATGAGTCTGTGGTGAGCAGATGGGTATGAATGAATACAGCAGCATGAGATCAGCAGCATGGATCAGCAGCATGGATCAGCAGTACAGATAAGTCACGTATCATCAATTAAAGTGGCATTACAGTGATTTTTTTTCACAGTGATAATCCTGATTAGAGATTTATGAGTCTAACAGCCTCAGGGTAGAAGCTGTTCCTCAGTCTAGTGGTTAATGCTCCTTAACCTTAACATATTTAGAGCAGCTTACTGACGTCATTAAAGGTATAAAATCAAAGGAACTCGTGATTCTTGGTGATATCAATATGAATTGGGCAGATAAAACTTCAAAATCCTTGAAAACCGTGGCCACAAAGCTGGGGCTCCAACAATTAATTAAAGTACCGACTAGATTTGGTAAGACATGCAATTCCATTTTGGATCTTATATTTATAAACTGACCCTCTACATTTGGTATATCTGGAGTCATAAATACTTCAGTCTCAGATCATTCGCTCATTTATGTCATTAGAAAACATCTTAAGCACTCAACGTGTCATGTACATAATACTTATAAAAAGATTCCAAATTCGAAACAAACTATGTTTAATGCAGAAATTGAAAATACTGATTGGAGTGAAGATATTTATTTGTCAAATCCCAATCAAATTCTAACAGATTTTTACAATAAATTGGAGACTATATGGCAAAAATAGATCTCAACTTGTAAAATTCCAATCAGACAAAATAAACTACCACGGCTGAATGCTTCTTTAATACGCTTCTTAAAACTGAAAGCTTCCTCTTTGAAAACCTGTAGGTTATCAAAAACACCTGAAAATAGGTCCCATTTTAATTATTATCGAAATAAATGCACTACTGATTTACGTAAAGCAAACAACAGTATTTTCAAAGGCAAATTATTTCAGCCGGTACAAACCTGAAAACTTTGTGGCAAACAATTAATTCTGTAGCAGGACCAAGACTTTGGAACGAGTTGCCCCTGCTTGTCAGACAGGCTCCCTCTCGGTTTTCAAATCCCATTTAAAAACCCACTCCTATTCAGTAGCTTTCAACACCAGATGATCTGTGTTGTGAACCTGTACGCTCCACACTGGTTTGTCGTCATGTTTATTATCTGCATCGTTTTTATGTCTATATTTTTTATTTACTTCATTTTGTATATTGCTTCGTGTGTTGTCTGTTGTTCTGTCTGTACAGCACTTTTGTTGGCCTTGTAGCTGTTTTAAGTGCTCTATAAATAATATGGTAACAGGAAAATAACAACAAAACATTCAACAACAATTTACAAATTTCAGCAGAAGGTCTCCTTATTTCTGATCATGAAAAAATTGCTAACCTATTTAATGAATACTTTATTTCTTTCTGTTCAGGAATCGTCACCTGGGCCTTCTAATAGTCCAAAGTCATCTAAATTATCTGATACCTCTGAGCAGTTTTCTTTTTCTGAAATCTCACAGACTGATCTAATGGATATATTACAATCTTTAAATAGCTCACATGCCTGTGTTATATACAAGTTAAATATGAATTTCTTGAAAACGCATGCCAGCACTTTTATACCGTTATTTCATCATCTACTTAACGTATGCATTACGCAGTCCATTTTTCCCGTTGCCTGGAAGTCTGCACAGATTACTCCTATTTTCAAATCTGGTGATCCGACTGACGTTTCAAATTATCGGCCAATTTCAGTCCTTCCAATTTTTTCTAAGTTACTTGAGAAAACACTGTTTAACCGATTACTTCACCATTTAGAGGTTAATAATATGTTAAGCGATAACCAGAATGGTTTTCGTGCTTCAAGCTCAACCATGTCAACATTAATACTGTTCACTGAACAAATACGTACTGCTCTGAATAAAGGTCGAGTAACTGGCGCTGTATATATCGATTTCCGTAAAGCATTCGATACAGTCGATCGTTATACTCTTACAAAAACTGACTTCTTTTCAATTTTCATTTTCTGCAATTCAAATGTTTTGTTCCTATTTAACTGATAGGTGCCAGGTCGTGAAACATGGAAATTGTACATCCCAGTCACTACCCTGCTCTATGGGAGTCCCACAGGGTAGTATACTGGGTCCTTTGCTTTTTTTACTATACATAAATGACCTTCCCAAAATATTTAATCACTCCAATATTTTAATGTATGCTGATGATATTGTTCTTTTCTTATCTGGCTCAAATATCGAATCTTATCAACAGTCAGCTACAAGCAGATCTTCAGCAATTTCATTTTTGGCTACAAGAAAATCGCTTGACGATTAATAAAAAAAACAAAACTGTATGTATGTATTTTTCCTCACCTAGAAGACATTTCAATATATCAAATCCTCTTACTTTTTTAAACAAACCCCTTCCTATTAGTACTACTTATAAATATCTGGGAATTCCCTTAGACTCATTTAACTTATCTTGACCACGTGCAATCTTTATGTACCAAGCTGAAACAAAAAATGTATGTTTACTCCAAAATTAGATCAAATTTGACATTTTCTGTTTCAAACACGTATCTTCATGCCGTAATACTTACAACTATGTCATACTGTTTACCGGTCTGGTCTTTTAATGAAATCCTGAAACACATAGCTAGGCTCTACAATAGGGCCGACACAATTCATAACAAACTTCCTGGCTGGACTCATCACTGTACAGCTCTTTCTTCTACAAATACTCTAACTTTTCAAAATTATGTTCTACACAGCAATATTAAATTGTATTTTCAGGTTTTTCATGGTGTCAGTAATGTAGCTCTTTCTACTTTGATGCCTAAAACCAATAAAGTCCATCTCAACATTCCCACTTTTTAAGAAGACTCGTGTGCGTCATCTGTTGGACACCTTCTTTTGCAATCACCGTTAGGCGTCTGCCGTATTAACGCTGCCGTTCTTGTATTTTGTAATGTAGTACGTCTGTGTGTCTATTAATGTGATGTGGTGCTGGATAGCTGTGTGTTTTTTATGTTCAAATCCTTTGGTTATTACCAGGAAAGTGACAAAACACTATTTTAGTATGTCACGATTAGTTGAGCTTTTTCATTGGTTCATCTATGAAATGGAAACAAATTAAGATTCTTTATTATCTGGATACAACACTCAGTCATCCTCTAAGTTTAGGAGGCTTAATGAATAATGAATCTTAGTATAGTGGCAAAACCAAAAAAAAAAAAAAATAAATTCTGAGAATAGTTATGTTGGCACTGAAGGAACACTTCGAAAGACGTTCTGAAAGCCTCAAGATATATTTATCAAGACCACTTTAAATAATTACAAAAGGTTTGATTCTTTGAAAGCAACGAAAACAGAACTATTTGCACAGTGCATAAATATCTTCCATCATATCTGCTCTTTTGATGCACACTGGCTGCAAATAAATCTTTATTTTCCACAATGAGAAAGAAAATCCAGTCTTTGTTCTTCATGTACAAGAGCTTTTTTGTCCACAGCTGGAGTCAATATCGAGTCTGATCGTTCTGTTTGCCAAAAGGAGTAACGGCCTTTTAGCGATGGCTCGTAGCTGGCAGCCTCTTCACCTTGAACTGGATAGAAACTTGCGGCGCACTGAGCATGCCCAGAGGTTCCAGCTGTGGCACCTCAGCACAGAACAGAGCTCCCATTGTGTTCTGCAGAAACTCAGCACAGTGGTCCAGATTAAGTTCTGGTGCTGCTCAGACTCTGCAGGCACAAACATAAACAGTACAACAAACACCGCGGTGCAGCTGGGCCTCAGACTGCACGCCATTTATTCTATAAATCATAAGCGTTTCATAAATGTCTTTCACATAAACAACAAGACCGCAGTTCAACAAATTAAACACTTTTTAATTTATTTTCAGAAGAAAAGGATCTCCCACACGTGGGAGCAGCAGAATGTTCTCCTTTGTTATATCTGGTTTTACACCCTTCAGCAGGGATTGTAAATAAACCTTTCCAGGAAGCGAACATCTGCTTGGAGGAGTTTTGAGCCTTTTCCTGCAGAACTAACTCTGGATGCCGATTTGTTTCCACGTACAAACTGCTTATTTCAGAAACCGACAGCATTTTAGGTCAACTGTGACTTTAAACACTGACTTCTTTTGTCTTCTTTAACGACTCTTTGGTTTAGATGTTTCCACCTGCTCTAACCTAGCTGGACACTGCATGTTTCACAGAATTCAGTTCAGTTTATTCGTACAGCGCCAAGTCACAACAGAAGTCGTCTCAGGGCACTGAACAGGAACAATCATATATAAAAATAATAATTTAACAGTATTTATCTGAGAAGCAGACTAACTCCATCGCAGAACTCTCATCTTGAGCGAGCATGAAGGCGACAGTGGAAAGGAAAAACTCCCTTGTGAGGAAGAAACCTTTAGCAGAACCAGGCTCAGGACAAGAGGACCATCTGCTTCGACCGGCTGGGTTTGTTGGAACATAAATGGTTATAAATACGGTAATTTTAAAAATTCTAATCTGTTTGTTCAAACCAGTAGTTTCAATAATCTAAAATACACTTTTAACAGCATTCTTGTTTGTCTGTGTGTTCTTTATTAAACAACACATCAGCAGCAACATGCGTTTTAATTACACTAAAACAAATAATCTCAAAAAGGGGTTCAGTAACATTCAAATTACCTAAACTTCACACACTTTAATTAGTTAACAAGTAAAATATATTCTGACGTTATATCAACTTCACAAACTGTTTTACTTATTTAAATCAGCAACTGAAAGCAGTTTCCAGCTCTCAAATATGAGTCATATTTATGTGATTATGTTGACTTGTTTGCACTGGGTGCACTGGGTGCACTGGGTTAGTAACCTGAGTTTTTTATGTATTTAATCGCTTACACCATGAGCGAGCTGTACTGGTCCTCATGTTTGTAAAGATGTAAGAAATGTGATGGACTCAGTATCATTTGATTAAAGAACCAGGCTCTTCTCCTGAACTCTGAGGGAATCAGATGAATCAAAACTCTCCAAGGTGTTTTAGGAACCATTTACAACCCGATGAGCATCATCAGCTCATTTTATGAAATAAATAAATAGTTAAGTTAATTAAGTTAATTAATTAAATTAATTGAATTAAATTAATTTACTTAATTAATTTATCTTTCCCCAGACTCTGACAAAACAGTGATCATTAAATTAAAAACAACATTTAGAGGCTGAATCTCAGAAATAAACATTTACCTGTCTGCAAAAAAAAAAAAAAAAAAAAAAACCTGCTTAAAAAACTATCTGAGCACTGGTTGACCCACAATGTGAAGGTGCTGTTTATAAGACTGAGTTTGCTGTGGCTCCTCGGACTGATGAAGTCCTTTGGATGAAAGATGAAACATTTTAACACAAAGAGGACCTGCTTAAAAATAAACAATTCCAGAGTAACATTTTTCATTTGAATACAGGAAAAACTTTGTATATCTTGTCACCTACACTTCATAATATAAAGATTACAAGAAAGAATCTGGAGAAACATCTGAGCTCCAAAGACCGTGTTGTCAACATTTGATGCCTGATCTTCAGGCCCCCAGGGGCCACTGAATTAAAACAGGTCTGATTCAGTTCTGGACTTCACTGGCTCAGGATCACTTCTACAAATCTTGGTTTGTAAACACAGTTCACTGTGTCATCCACATACGCTGGTTAAAGCTCTATCATGCAAAGAAGATGCCATGTGAGAAAGACTTCCAGAAATGCTGCCATCTTTCCTGGGACAAAGCTGAACCGAGACAAAGAGTCAAACTGTTCTGTGGTCAGACAAATCAAATCCTGTAAATGTTTCTGGAAACCACAAAGTCAAGTCTGCTATACTAAAGAGGGAATGGCCATCCAGCACATTACCAGCGCTCAATTCAAAAGGCTGCCTCTCTGATGGTATGGAGGTGCATTGGTGCCTCTGGCATGGGCAGCTTACACATCTGGAAATGGGACATTTTCTCCAAAACCTCCAGAAACTGGTCTCCTCAGTTCCTAACCATTTACAGACGGTTGTTTCAGCAAGGAGACCTGGTTTTTATCATGTGCTGCCTGGAAGTTAGCCTAAAAATAAAGTCTTAAACTTAAACCTCGTCTCAGTTTGAGCAACAATAAACCCAGAGTCTCTATGGCAGATCTTTAAACGTTGCTCTTACAGAGCAGGCCTCTGAAAGATGAGAGTCAAATGTGGGAAACTGTCTCAGTTTGTGGGACAAGAGCTAAAAAATACAGCTCAGGGACAAACAGGACTCATGGTAACCCCAGATCTCAGCAAAAATCCTCCTTGGACCAGCTGAACTGAGGTCAGCTCAATAACCACTAGATGACGCTGTGGCTTTTTAAAGACCTCCACTGTAAATTGCATTTATGCAAAGTGCGTCTAATTGGTCCGTATTTAATTAATCAAAAGTTCACTTCAATAACTTTCATGAACCTTTCTCAAAATGCCACACTATTTCTTAAACACTTGGGAAAGTTTGATTTTATTTTCTGTTTCAGGGTAAGTGCAGCTGCGGTGCGGGTTCCACACCGGGCCAGCGGCGGGTGGGCGGGTCTGTGCGCTCGTTCCTGGGGGCGGAGCGGCCGTCGGCTCGGTCGGCGTGTCGGACGTCCTTCGGGCTCTCCCTCACACTCAGGAGAGGCTCGACCCGGAGAGAAAGTTACAAAACAGTGGCGTGGATGTGTTGCAGCACAGTTTATCTCTTAAAACTACTTTAAACGAACGCTTTTTGTTGTTTTAGTCCAACAGCAGAAGAAGAAAGGGACGGCGCGAGCCCGGTGAGTAAAACAAACAAACAACAACAAAAAACAGCCTGCGCGTGAGTTTTAACAGTTACGCGCGACATGACAGGCAGTTTATGAACATTTAGCTTTAAATAAGTTACTTCTTGAGGCGGGGAAGCGGTAAATCCCAACTTTTGGACCAGTTAAGTTAAATGTCTTCGGCTCGTTCCCACCTGTTGCCCTGAGCATCACGAACAGGTCAGACCGCTCGTTTTTATTTTATTTATTTAGTTTTTTCACTTTTAACGCGTCGTTCGTGGCCCTGAATGGCGTTGGGATTATTTTAATAGTGTTTACATATGTGTTTACAGCTGCTCAGGTGCCCACAACACACGAAGCTCAGATTCAGGTTACGTAACTTTACGTATTTCCACCACAGTGAGCGTAAATCTCCTCCTTTGCTACAGAATTAACGTTAACCCCTAACTGCTCGTATGTACGGTGGCCTGGAGGGGCCAAACACAACGACCTACAGACTAAAAAAACTCAAATTTGTTTGTTACTTTAAAACGTGTTTTGTGTTTATCCGTGTTCTTGTTTGTAAAATGTTTGTTTTTGGTTTCTGTGTGGTGTTTTCTGAAATCTACCGATCCATGCATCATTATTTCCTGAAGTTTTGTTGCTGCAGCTCATCACATCTGTGCAGATCATGTTGCATGTGTAAACGAACATCTGCACTCTTAAAACCTCTGGACTCATCAAAGTCTTGACATCCTAACGCTCAGTACTGACCTCCGTTCTGTAGCCGTGGGTCAGTGAAGATGGCTCCATAGGGAGATGTGGCTTTCTTATTGCCTGCTGCCTACGTCCAGGTAAATTTGGTGTGGTAGTACATGAGAGTGATCTCCAACTTACACGATCTTAGTTTACACTCTTGGAGAAAAGTGGCAGGTGATGTGCATTCCTTCAAGGAATGCTAGGCCTTTATTTTTCCATTGGAAGAGAAAATGTTGCACTTTTGTTCATATATCCAACACGTGCAAGACTAAGCATGAAAGGGTTTATTGTGTCTCCCATAGACTTAATTCCACCTTGACAGCACCCCTGAACAGGACACTTTACCCTGAGTAATTTGGCAAATTGAAACTTACTGACTATTGAAAATCAAGTGGAAGTGAATCGTTCTTATGATGGTAAACATCAGCTAAAATCTGTTTTGTTTGCAATGTTTTATGATTGACAACAACAACAAATAATAATTATGTTGTTTGTTTTAACTAAAATGTCTCGGCGGGATGGGAAGCAACCTCATTTTCAGTGAGTGTTGAGTCGGTTGTTCAGGCAGCCATTTACAAATAGTAAATGGACTGTATTTATATAGCACCTTTCTATCTTATCGAGATACTCGAAGTGCTTTACACAACAATCTGTGCCCTCATTTACCCATTCATACAGCTCTCTACTATACAAAGCTAATTGAACAAGTCATTCTAAAGAGACTAATCGGTGCTTTATTACATTCACACATCAGAGGCAATGAGGGGTTCAGTGTGTTGCCCAGGGACACTTCAACATGTGACTGCTGGTGGATTCGAACCCCCAACTCTTGCACTGGAAGACGACTGCTCTAACCACCCAGCCACAGCCGCCCATTTACAAAGTAATCAACCACAAGATGGAAAATGTTGAATCTTTCCAGCTAAACTTTATTAGGGGAATTCCTGATCGGCTCTGCCAAGCAAAATAACTGGACTTGAATGTATGTTTTTGAGTAATACTTGAGTAAAACAAAATATGCAACAATTTAATCCTATCAAGCTTTCTGATTAGATATTGCGAAGGCAAAGAGCACATGAAAATGTGTTAATCTCTTTAGGGTACATGCTGTTTTTCCAAGATACAACTCTACAAAGGACTATTTCACTTGCCGGGCGTCTGTCATGACTTATCTCATGTTGATGTGAAATATCCTGCCTTTGCTCTTGTTGTCGGTCTTATCAGCGTCCTTCCTCTGGGCCCATCTTGTTCCATCCTTGTATTGTAATATCAGGTAGAGCGGGACACTGACAGCATGGCAAACAGGAATCTGTTCAAGTCCCATTGTCTGCAGAACACATGGTGACTGCTAATGGCTGTTTGTAATGGCCTCCTGAAAATAAAGGTGTCGGAGAATAACAGCAGCTTACTTGGTTATTTTTATTTAAGTTTTAAATTTTATTCCCAGCTGCTTGTTCTACAAAAAACACAAAAAATCAGTTTGATATAAGTGTTGAGACTAATGCCGTATTTGCTGGCTTTAACTTTGTTGCAATTTCCCAAAAGAAGATTCTGCAAATTTCACTTAAAAGCATTGTACTATCTTGGCACATAAAGTTTTTTTTTTTTTTTTTACAATTCAGTGATTCAGAGATTCTTTATTGTCATTCATGTGGTACGTGTGGTGGAACGAAATTATGTACACAGGGTCCCAGTTACATCCAACAATAAAATGTAAAAGAAAAACAGTAATAAGATATGAACTAAGAAAAACATCAGCTAAATAATACACTAAGCACTAACTGCATAAAAACAATACGCCGAACAGCAGCACGAACATGAGTCTGCGTGAGCAGATGAGCACGAATGAACACAGCAACATGAAACAGATCAGCAGCAACATGAAACAGATCAGCAGCAACATGAAACAGATCAGCAGCAACATGATGTGATGTTTCACAGTGATTATTCTGGTTAGAGATTCATGAGTCTAACAGCCTCAGGGTAGAAGCTGTTCCTCAGTCTAGTGGTTCTACACTTAATGCTCCTCAGTTGATGGAAACGTGAGCCCTCCTGAGCAGAGATGACAGCCATGAGATTATTCTCAGAGGATTGCACTACAAAGCAAGCATCACAGCTAAACCAGCTGAGCTAAAAGTCAGATTTGTTAGTGTTAGGTCTGTCGCGATAAACAAATCAATTAATCGCATGATTGATAATGAAAATTATTGACCTCATTTTCATTTATCAGCTTTATTGTTTCTTCGTTTCTCTTTCTGAAGACGCTGGATGACAACAGGCTCAGCTCCGGTGCTCTTCACTGACACCTCCCTTTCGCTTTTCTTTTTAAAATCTGTTTTAACCGTCCAAAATCGCATTTTTGGATTGTTAAACGCAGCTAAGCTGAGAAGCTAAGCTACGAGCTAAGCTAACAGGCCGACCTCGGGGGGAAAAAACCTCCGTCCTGTCGAAGCTCCAAAATTCACGGTTGTAACCTGTGCCTTTGTGTAAAACGTTGTTTTTCTCTGCAAAAAGAAGCTGAGAATTTTACTGATTTTTTTTTTAAATTAAAAGTTTTGTGTGAAAAATGCTAAAGAGCTCAAACCACACTGAGCATCCGCCATTTTGAGAAGCGAATAAAGGAAGGAGAGACAGCCCATGTCACGTCAAGGGGCCTCCCTCCCATTTTTCTTAAAGAGACACTGCTGCTCCCTCACTATCCATCCTTCGGTTCAACCAGTCTTTTACTGCCATCAAAAAAGGTACTACACACAAAAATTAACCAACATTTCTTCTTAAATTTGACAGTAACTAATTATTGTCAAATTTCAAACAATGTTATCGTTTATCGCAATAATTTATGAGACAATTAATCGCCCAGCAAAATTTGTTATCGTGACAGGTCTAGTTAGTGTCATTATGTGGCTCAGTTTGAAGCTGGTTCGGTCATTAATGTAACATTTACTGAACTCACCCCGCTCCTCTGCAGTTTATGTTCTGGGTTTCGACATAAATTGTAAAAAACATGACGTGTCAACTGTTTATTTTCCTGATTCCACATTGGAAATGGGATTGAAACAACATTTATTCATTATTTTAAATTGATGAGGTTGAATGAACTGAATATATTTTTATATTTTGTCTGCTAAACCTCAGACAACAAATCACAGTAAAAGGGATTTGCGCTTAATGGGACGAAGTCAGAGCTAAATAAACTTCTTGAGAAAGAGTTATTAAGTTTAATTGTGTAAAATGTCTCGTTGTGCTTGAACAGCCTGAAGCAGAACGTCCTGGTTGACAAAAAAAAGATCATAAATAGCCCTGAAGTACCCGTGATCTCCGAGGAGTATTAGGCTTTGTCAAGCCAAACAAAGCCCGGCAGACTTGCTGCAGGATATAACCATTTAGTTTAAAATGTTAATTATTAGGTTTAGTCTATAGATGTTTGTTATGTGCAGCAAATAGTAATTTTGTTATGACGTACATGTTAGTCATCGACCTGTTAGGCTCTTACCTTGTCATTTCTGCTGTTGATTCACATCTTTAGATATAACGATGTCTGAGATCTTACAGGGAACACACGAGGGATTTTTTTTTTTTGTCTCGTGATTCGTTGTTCCAGAGCAGGTTCTGAATGCAAACAAACAGAATGAAAGCGGAAGTCATAGTTGGATGCAGTGAAGAGTTAAATTTTTATTTTATTTTCTGAGTGGAAAATATGTGCTGTCATTATTGAGTTACGCGATGTCTCATCTCTGACTAATCCATCTGCTCTAAATGTTTGCTTGCATAGGTGGGCCACCAGATCCAGGAAGAGGGATTTATTTTCCTTCCACATTCCTGATGGAGTCCTACAGAGTGACTGGCCTTCCTAACAGTGGACCACAGCGGGCCTACTCCCAGCAGGCTCGATCTTCAAGGTCCCAAAGTAATGGAGCTGGTTCATACGGCCTCAGTATTCGAGTCCAGGGCATAGATGGACACCCATATGTAGTTCTGAACAACCAGGACAGGGCAGCTCAGTCCTACGTTGACCCTGACGGCAATGGATACGTTGACACAGACGGCTCCTTTATTGAGAACTACCAGGAGTATGATTTCAGAGGAGACAAAGAAGTTGACCCGTTCATGGAGTACAGGACGCAGAAGGCCATGCGCTATGCTGGTCCTCAGAACGGCGTTACTGAACCACAAGGAAAGGATCCATCCACACTTCTAAATTTTCAGAAGCACCCCGAGCTCCTACAGCCGTACGATCCAGAGACCAATGCCTTGAACCTTGAAGGTTTCCACAGCCTCCCTTCGAGGCCTCTGCCTCAGCCTGAGACTGGGAACAAATACCAGAATTACTCCTCTAAGTCTGCTGTACAGGTCTCCAAATCTGCTGTACAGGACTCCAAATCTGCTGTACAGGTCTCCAAATCTGCTGTACAGGACTCCAAATCTGCAGTACAGGACTCCAGCCGTGGCAGGTCATCAAGCTTGGATCGGAGCAGAGTTCCTGGGCAGCAAGAGAAAAGGCAGCCTTCACCCCTGAGCCGGAGAACAGCTGACACTGAGCCGTCTCCTCCTCAGTCTCATGTGGCTCAGCCTCAGACAAGGCCACAGTCCCAGCAGGGTCAGCCACAGTTTAAACCTTATCTCACAAGTTTAAATCCAACTCAGTCCAAACCGACCTCCAAAACTCAACCCGTGCCTGCGTCCCAGCCTCAGCCTGCCACCGTGTCGAGTACCTCGACTGAGCTGAGCAAGACCCCCACTTCACTGAGCAGCACCAACTCCAGCCTCGAGCGTACCCACCATGAGCCCGATGTTCTTCCCCTACATCGAAGTGACTCCAGTGAGCCAGTTCTCCAGTCCTCCTCCCGCAGCCGCCATGCCTCCTTGTCATCCACAAACAGAGCTTCGATGGATGAACAAATGGACGCTCTGTATGCAGACACCATAAACCGCCACGAGAATCGTCGCTACATTCCCTTCAAGCCCGGATCAGGCAGAGACATCGACACGGGTTCCAGTCTCGGTGTTGACGAGCTCATTGACAAGTTCGATGGTAAAAATAGCGGCAGTCAGCGTCGGGGCAGGGCGGGGCGAAGAAACAGGATTAATCCAGATGACAGAAAACGCTCTCGCAGCGTGGACAGTGCGCTTGGCTTGAGAAAAGACTCGAGCTACATGGACGAGTCCGATCAATGTCGAGGCACGTCAATGGAGCACGTCCTGCTGCCGTCACAGCTGCGCATGCAGAGAACAGCCGGTGGTCAGAACTCCTGGTCTACGGCTGTAGATGGTAAAGGAGGGGCTTCTTTTCGTGCCACCAGTGCTCCAGGATCCCCCCAAAGCAGCATCTCTAAGAGCATTGGCTCCCTGCATGGTCACAGAAAGCCACAAGCCCGCCCCCCTTTACCGTCTTTTCAGAGCAACGAGAGTGATAAAATCCCTTCTGCAGCTGTGAAGGTTTCAACATCGTCACTGTCAACATCGTTGTCCAAGCCGTCTTCAGCAGCAGACAAAAAGCCCGATGCTGAGGCAGACGTTCAGGTAAAACACCAAACACTCCATCCATCCATCCATCCATCCATGCATCCATCCATGCATCCATCCATCCACCCACCCTTCCTTCCTTCCATCCATCCATGCATCCATCCATGCATCCATCCACCCTTCCTTCCTTCCTTCCTTCCTTCCTTCCTTCCTTCCTTCCTTCCT
>NC_056499.1:6172881-6234527 GCF_014905685.2 Nematolebias whitei | reverse complement strand
TCCGTCCGTCCGTCCGTCCGTCCGTCCGTCCGTCCGTCCGTCCGTCCGTCCGTCCTTCCCTCCCTCCCTCCCTCCCTCCCTCCCTCCATCTTCCTCTTCCTCTGACGTCAGGTCGCAGGGGCAACATCTTGAACAGGGAGGTCCAGACATCTCTTTCCACAGCTCTTCTGGGAGGACTCCCAAGGAGTTCCCAGGCCAATTGAGAGACATAGTCTCTCCAGCATGTCCAGGCTCTTCCCTTAGGTCTCCTTCTAGTCGGACATGCTTGAAGCACCTCCCTAGGGAGGTGTCCAGGGAGCATCCTTGCCAGATGCCCGAACCAGTGGTTCTACTCCGAGTCTCTCCTGATAACTGAACTTCTCACCCTGTCTTTAAGGGAGAGCCCAGCTATCCTGCAGAGGAAACTCGTTTCAACCTCCTATATCCACGATCTCAGTCTTTCGGTCTCTATCCAGAGTTCATGACCAGAGGCGAGGGGAGGAACGTAGACTGACCGGTAAACAGAGAGCTTTACCTGACAGCTCAGCTCCCCCTTCACCACAACGGACCGGCACAAAGTCCGCAATACTGCAGATGCTGCACCAGTCCGTCTGCCGATCTCACGCTCCATTCTTCCCTCACTCGTGAACAAAACACACCAAACACACATGCTGTAAAATCAGGACTGGGTGTTTTAACGAACTTAGTCTTTCACGATGACTGTACAGAACGTCCTAAAATTCTGAACTCGCTCATTTGAAGAAGCTCTTTGTCATTTCCTGTCACATCCAGGCGACACCAGATCTCCTGAGAGGTCAGCAGGAGCTTTCACAACAAACACACGAAGAGACCGCTAAACAGATTCTCTTCAGTTACCTTAAAGACGGGTAAGATGCTCACACTGTTCAGTTTTCTTCTCATTCAGTTGTTTTTGTCTCGCTTTTTATATTTGTGACAGTAAGAACGTCACGTGATCATATTTTAAAGTGTTTTGAGCGAACGGGTGTAGTGTTCACAAGAACCCAGCATGAAATGAAACGAGACACTCTTCTGTAGAAGCAAATGTTTATTTTCCCGTCTGTCTGCCCAGAACTGTTTTAGATTAAATGTAAAGAATGTGCTCCCCTTGCTCTCTCATACAGAACGATTCTTTTCACTCGTTAATAATTTATTTTCTCGCAAGATTTAATTTTCTCGCCCTCTGCCCAGTGACGAAGTAAAGTGAACAAAACACAAACTTGTTCAATAAAGCCCAAAACTGCATGCACGACAAAGAAGACCGGACAAGTTTGACGAGTTAAACTGACTCATCAGCAGCTTTTGGAATAATCTTAAGAAGGAAAAACAAAGCAACCTGATCAAACTTTCCTCCTGCAGGACCGTTTTTTTAATCGCCCAAGCAAAAGTAAACGTGGAAAATCTTCCACGCCACGTTTGCAGCCTTTCTTCTCTGCTCGACACACGCTTAGCTCACAGCAAAGACGTAAAGTAGATCACAGGTGAAATGTAAGATAACGTTTTATTTTCTAGAAAATGCGTCGAGTGCCATCGATCCTTTAGGGGTTTGTCTTTATCAGCAAATGTAATCATGTTAAAAAGTAATATTACCTGCTGCTGTTGTTTCCTGGAATGTTTTATGCAACATTTTGGAGCACCTTTTGTAAAAGTTTTCCTTTCAGTTCATGGTTTTACCCTGAGAACAAGTTTTCTGGCTGCCACAGTTCCTGCAGCTGCTACGGGTTTTGGGTTTTGCAGCGAGCTCAGGAAACTGTTTGGGTGTGTCGGCCGACGGGTCAGGAGTCAGAGGACAAAGGAAAGGAAACACAGATGGAAGTTCAGCGGCTGAAACTGAGCTACGATTCCCAAAGCTCAGAAGACGAACCTTCACCAGCAGAGCTTTTGGAGTTTTAATGAAAATCATCTGCTCGAGGAGGAGGAGAGCACGATGGGGGAGTTCGTCAGTCCTGAAATTTATCAAGATAACATATGGCTGTGTCGTTTAAAAAATGTGTAACTCCAGTTTTGTTGATTTCAAATGTTTTGACGTTAGCTAAATGACTAAGTGTTCGTCTGAGTCGAGAAAATCCTCCCTTCTGTGGTTTTTCACGTCTGTTGATAAACTTGGAATTAGACTTTTTTTTTTTTTTAAACACCAAATGCACAAATGCAACTTTTGAAACTTAAGAGTTTACATTAATCCATTAATTTTTTGGTACCACTTTACAATAAGGCTCCCCTTATAGATGGCAAATAATAGTTTATAGATGCATTATTAATTCCTTTATAAACACTTGATAAATATTAATAATTGTTTATTATGCATTAATTAAGTGCAATAAAGAGACTAAAACAGACCAGTTTCTTGCCAAATAGTGAGCCAGATGTGCCTGTTGAAAATCCATTGAAGGGGCTGCTTTGTACCAAATAACAAAAACTCTATGAGTCAAATATTATCTCCTCATTTCAGTTTGTAGTCCGAGAACATTTACAGCTGAAATGGAACAGTCCCATTTTGTTTTGTTCTTCATAAAACGACAGCATTTAGTAAAAATCCCTCCTATTCATAGGTTTTGTGTTCATTGGCTTACAGTTGGTTGGACGTTCTAATGAAGCTGTTTGTGCTGTGAGGTGTCACATCAAAGCAGAATGATCCTTCCTGACCCGCTCTAAGCCGGGATTGGACTGCTTTGTTCTCAGAACAGACTTGTTTTTTTATTTTACCCACGCTCACAGAACACGGAGAGAAGTGTTTCCGAACTTTATTTTAATCATAATATTAATATTTTGTCTACAGAAGCAGCGATAATGACGAAACGACGAAGAAAAAGGTCAACCTTGTGTTTGAGAAGATTCAGACACTGAAGTCTCGAGCCACAGCAAGCGCACAAAGCGACAGCAAAGTGAGTACCGTGTTTTTCGGTCTATAAGTTGCAGTTTTTTTGTATAATTTACGTGTCCTGCGACTTTTACGCTGAACCGACTTATTTATGGATTTTTTTTCCATATTTATATTTTGAGGTCGTTTTCATTCATTACGACTGAAAATATTGAACACTACTATTTTCAGCCGCTAGATGGCACGAGTAGTATGGCATGCCATTGTGTCACGTAATAGGTAAAAGTGGCTATTAATGACACAATCAGCTTGCCATAGACTGACACCTTCATCCATATCACCTGGAGCAACCGTCAAATCAGCTTCATTTCGCTGCACTGCCCCAGCAAAATGCATCTAATTTGACCATTAAAGTGCATTTATTAAAAGTTCAACTGAGATACACTTTTGTTATAAAGTAGAGCAAACAAATAATTGTTTTAGGTGCTTATCTTGTTAAATTTTAAAGAAATGTGCAGCGTTCCTCCTTCCTGATTTCCTCCCTGTCTGCGCGCTCCCCGAGCACCGAGGCAGCGAATACTTTTGAAATGCAGCTGATTTGACCGTTAAAGTGCATTTATTGAGGAAAAGTTAAACTGAGACACCTTTACTATAATTGTGAGCAAGCAAAATAATTGTTTTTAAGTGTTAATCTTGTTAAACTCCTCTCGTGCACGCTCTCGCGGTCTCCATTTGGCAGCCAATCGATTTTTGGCACACAGGCCCACGTTTCCGGATGGTCACCTCTGACGCGTAAAAAATGTGACGCGTCAGCGGTGACTCATAATAGATACGAGTTATACGGCGAAGCGACTTATTTATGGATTTTTCTACGTTATTAGTCATATTTGGACTGATGCGACTTACAGGTATAAGGAGGTGCGACGTGTACGGCAGAAAATACGGTATTTATTTTCTTCAGCGCTGCATACAGATGGCTTTATTCTGTTTATGCCAGCTACGTGTCTAAAGAACATGTTTAGCTTCAGCTGTTCTGCAGAAAATGACTGATGAGTTTGAGATAAGCTTCCAGCAGAGCCGCTCAGCTGACTCAGATTGGTTCGTTTTAAGGCGAGCTTGTTTAAGCAGAACATTTTCAGCTGACTAATTGACTGCTATCAGTTGAATTTCTAAAAACTGACTCACATATGTCCTTTTATTTTATTTACAATGTATTAAGAAAAATCTACCAGCTCTAAACCCAATAAAATGTTTTTATTTCAGTCATTGGACCTTGCTGCACAGACCAAAGAACTTCAGGAGCAAAACGCTGAACTAGAACAAGAGATCGTGGAACTGAAGACACAGCTGGACGAACAAATAACGGTAGCATCAGTAAAACTGCAGGTGTACCCCTGATGCCAGTCCGCTTACGTTGGCATCTCGCATTATTGCTGAACTTGTTGTTCATGAATATCCTTTAATCATAGTGTTGCTTAAAAACTTATTGTTTAAAGAAACATTTTGAGACTGAGTTTGGCTCTAGAGATGGCACAGCTTCATATAAATGGACATTTATACAGACGGATTGGTAAAAGAACCATGAAAACCTCCTTACCTTACTGCTTAACATGGATGTAAACATAAATAAAAACTTTTTTCCTGTCAGAAGAGTCAGGCTGACAGGAGGACAGCAGCAGGTCTGAAGGAGCTGCAGCAGGAGCTGCAGCGCAGCCAGGACGAGTGCAAACGTTTGAAAGACAAACTAACAAAGACCGAGGTCAACCTGCAGACTACAGTGGAGGAGTAAGTGAAGAGTCACACTTCTGGAAGAGTCAGTAATGATTAACCAACTAGTTTACCTTCTTGCTTTTAACCGTTTTGTCAGTGCAGGTTTTACTTCTGTTATATTTTCTTCAGCTGTGTTGCTTCGAGCTAAAACGCTCACACTGGACTGTTTGCTCCAGTAAACAACTGAAATGTTGGAAAACCGGTGAACTGTGTTTTATTGCTGCTCTTTTGACCTCGATTGACCTTTGAAGGATTCTGCACAAAGGGAGGTCGGCTCAGCATGCACCTCCCAGTCTTGGGGCCTCCTCGTTTGTTTGAGTCTCTTTATTAACACGCTTATCACGACTGCTTCAATATTCAATGATAAAACCAACAATTCTGCTCCAGTTCTGCTTTTGTATACAAATCCAACACATCTGACATATTTTTAGATTGATATTTACAGATTGTTTCATTAGAGCTTCACAAAATATCTAACTAAACTTAATAGTTTGATATTATGAAACTGATATTTTGAGTGCTGTTGCCTGTTTTCTTGTGCAATCCAACTGGTTTTGTGTGCGGCCTCACATGTTCCAAGAGAAAACTGAGGTGAACCTAAAGTCAGTGTTTTCTATGAAAGTCAACAAGAGGTAGATGTTCTGCTTAAATCCACGTGACTGTGAGAGTTTCTTTAAAGTGTCCCACATCATTTACCACCCCCACCTGACATTATGTTTAGGTTTAGCCTCTGTAGGTCCTGTTCAAAACTAGCCCAGGTGCATCCACTGATATGTGCCAGTTAAGGTGCAGGTGTGCCTAAATGCTGTGTGAAGAGAACCTGTACTGTTGTCATATGTTTTTTTTTTCCTCGTTAGGCTTTTCCAGGTAAAGATGGAGAGAGAGCAGTACCAGACGGAGATTCGAGACATGCAGGATCAGCTGTCAGAGATGCACGATGAGCTGGACTCAGCCAAGAGGTCAGCCGCTGATGAAGAGAAGGACATCTTGATGACGGTAAGCTGCAGCGTAACAAACATTTTAAAGGTTGCTGTAGACGACAACGAGGTGCTCTCAAGTCTGTATCTGTTGAACCTGCTGAAGCCAACTTCACACTTGAAGGATGTTTATTTGATTTTAATCTATAACATTTAAAGAATGCACCCCAGCTGCTTGTCAGACACGTTCAACAGCCTAAATGAGCTGCACCAGCACGTCATTTTGAGTGTTTGTGTGGGTTTTTTTACTCTGCAAAATGCAAAAATCAAAAACAAACCTTTTGTTGATTTGTCATATTAACTAGAGACTGGCAACAATCTGACAGAAAAAATCTGAGACTACAAGCCTGAATGTCCAGAAAACACTCAGAATTCAGTGAAACTGCAACAGAAATGCTCTTTTTTTAACATTCACATCGACGTAAGATACTACTCTGCTTATACTGACCGTAGTTTGTGTTTTTAAAATAACATGCATGACAAAGTTTAAACGTTGTATCATCAGCTCATAATGGGATAACTGCAGTCGAGAAAAATAAAAATGTTGACGTTAAAGACAAAAACGGTCTTTTCTGCACGTTTGGCTTCACAAATTAACCGAACTTACAAAATGCAACAATCTGCCAAACTCTTGTCTGCTTTTCTAAACTTGAACAAAGATAAAAGCTCCCATCATGTCGCCATTTTTTTCCCCAGGACATGATGCAACTCAAGGTGGAGATGCAAGAAGTTCTCCTGGCTAAGGAGGAACAAGAGGAGTTGCTGAGGAGGCGAGAAAGGGAGCTGGCAGCTCTTAAAGGAGCCTTGAAGGAGGAAGTTTCATCTCATGATCAGGAGGTGGACAAGATGAAGGAGCAGTACGAGAAGGAAATTAGCAGACTGCAGACATCTTTGGAGGACGCCAAGCAGGTAATCGTCCTCCTGTTTGAGTCCCCGACTCTTTGACTTCCTTCACCTCCTCATGTTGCAGTTCTCCTCCCCCCTCTGGGAGAGCAGGATGCCAGAGAAATGTGTAGATAAGCACATTATCAGGAGAGTGCCGTGTGTTTGTCACCACAGCCTGTTATTCTTCGAAGTAACTTTATTTGAACTGTTTTACGTTTCATGTATGAACATCAAAATACGGAGACACGTGGAGACGTTGCATCCGAAGTGACGTTAGTCGTTTACATCAGTGTAACTTATTCTCTGTTTATTTAAATACATATGTGTCTGAAAATATTTGGAGCTAAAGAAGTGACTGACTTTTAATTAACCCCTAAATTCCAGTTCTGCCAGCGTAGTTTGCGCATCGTGACGTGCAGCTGAGTGTCTAAAGACGGTTAGTGAGGTTGTAATAAAACACTTTAACCACCTCAGTGTCTTATAATGATCTAAATGCGCTGTTGGATGAAAAGAAAAGGTTCATATTCTGTGGTTTGTTTAGTTGAAATGGATATTTAGGTCCAGCAGGTTGAATTTTATGACCTGAGCAGTTTGGTAAAATAGAAACAAAGTGCTTAGATGTAACTTTTAATTTTCACAAGACACTTTTTAAACGTGTTCAATGTGGAGGGGGTTTGTCATCTTTCTCTGATTCTTTTTAAATACACTTTTGTCCAGGAAGAGTGATGCTGAAGCACAAAACTTTAGACATTTACAGTAGTCCCTCGCTACTTCGCAGTTCGTTTATTGCGGACTCCCTCTATCGCAGTTTTTCAAAACAAGACTGGACATGACACACAAGTGGCTGATTGATGGACGAGCCGCACGATCTGCATGGACTTTTTTATTTAAAATAAATTATTTTAAATTATTTAGCACCTGCTGCACCTTTGTGCAGCCCACACTGCAGGGTAAGCTTCCTGCTGCAGCTGATCAGCTGTCCTCCGTGCAGTGTTGAAGTGGGCGTGGCCAAGAACGCTTGCAGGTGGCAGAGAGCTGAAATCCTGACATTCTGTGCACTTTTAGAGCTTTTAGAGTTTAGAAACATTGTTTAGAATATTGAAAGTGTGTGGGAAGGGTTTAAAACACCTTAATTTATACATACATACAGACATACATATATATATATATATATATATATATATATATATATATATATATATATATATATATATACTACTTCTTCTATTCCTACTTCACAGTTTTTAATTATCGCGGGGCTTCAGGGTACGGATCCCCCACGATAAACGAGGAGCTTCTGCATCTCAACAAGGTCACCATTGTAACTTCATCATCACAGCTGATATTGTGGAAGGTCCCACTTATTTTTTAGTAAATGCACATCAGAGTTAAAACAGTTGTCAAAGCATTTAGGAGTTTAAGCTGTTTATACAGCGGAGAAATAAGAGTTAATATTGGACAAGTGGGAGAAGCAGGGGCCTAAGTTTGGAGCAGAGGCGCATGTTTGTCTGCAGGCTGCTGTGTAAACTCATGTGTGTCCTGTTTCTCTCAATGACTGGAAGTTGTCCTTGTTCTCGGCTTCCTGCCGGCACGGTGGGGGTTCGCAGCGCCGCTCTGCAAAAGAGGTCTGAAGACATTTGCTTTTGTTGAACAAAGTTAACATCGGGGGATTACCCTCAGTGGTTGGTAAACACCTGGCAACATAAAGTCATTGTGTGTTTTTGAAGATATAAACAATCATTTAATTTAAGCTTTTTTAAATCTGTTTCAATACGTGCTTTGTTTTTGAAGATGCAATTGTTACGATACAAGAAGTTTATTACAATATAACAGTGAAAACACATTAAAAACATAATAACATTCTTATTTTGCCTCTCAAAAACAACAAACCAGCACCCTAAGAATTACCCAAGCTTATTAAAGAAAACTGTTGTTCACAATTATGTGTGGAAACATTTAATACATTATTTTTGTACTTTTTTATACATTTTTATATAAACATGTTGCGTTAGTGTGCACATGATTATAAATGGGATTAGAGAAATGATGTTGCAGTTGTTGCTATAAGAGCTCTTTAAAAATTGTTGCATTTGATCATGATTTTAAAATTATTGACCACTCTATTAACGCAGGGATACTTGGATGAGTGACAACTTTTATCTAAGATCTTTATTAATGTACTGGGTTTGATGGCCTGGAAACTGGGAAAACGTTCAGATATGTTAAGATGCCAGCTGACGAGCAACATTAGCAGAAAATAAAATTCTTCAACAAATTTCATCCCTACAAGACGTGCATTTTCAAATTGGAACGATCGGATTAAACCACTGTTTGTTTCCTGTCCTGACATATTAAATGATCTGGTTTTCAATCTGAGCCTATTACGTAAACAAGAAATTTTATGATAAAGTGAGTTTTTTTTTCATCTTTTTTACAATATTTATACTTCACAACTAAGCCTGACATGATAACAAGTTTTGCTGGGCGATTAATTGTCTCAGAAATTATTGCGATAAACGATAATATTGTTTGGAGACTGTTTTAAACTAATGTAATGATAATAACATAATGATGCATGTACATCCTCTCAAAGATCAATAAACTTTAATTTCAAAAGAACTTAACAATAGAACTGTAAAATACACAAAACAACCAAAAACAAAAATAAAATGGACTCTCAGTCTCCGTTAGCAAAAATTGCACTTGAATAAAAACTAAATACAAAAAAACAAAAACAAGATGGAAATAAAAACTACATTTAGCCAAAACGGCACGCATTATGAAGTCACTAAACTACCGGCCTACCGGTTGTAGTTTTTTCCCCATCTGGGAAAACTAACTTTGGATGCTTGTGCTTTAGATGCAGGTGCAAGTTGCTTTATTTGCTGCTTTTAGCTGCTACCGTTTTATGACAAATACGACATACACCGGCTCGCAAAGGTTCAGCGGTTCGCCTCGGTCATTCGGTTTGAATCCGAAGTGCACCCACGCTGACGCTGCGTTCAACTTTGAAAGTACTTCCATTTCGTTTTTCCCCCAATATCAAATATCGTTTCTTTAGCTTGCTGACTCCTCATGAGGCTCTAATGCTGCAGAGGTTGTTTTTTTTAAATTACAAACGTGTCGGCCAGGGGTATATTAACAGGTACAAAGGTAATATTATTCAAGTATAAAAAAAGAACAAGGTAATTATAAAAAATTACAAAAAGTAAAACAGTCTAAAAAGATACAAAACAATCTATTTACAGGTTATATTCACATAAAGTTTTTCCACAACTGCGATGTTTTTCATTGCCTTTTTGTTGTCAAGTCCTTTAATAGTGGTGCTGTATATGTAAAGTTACTTGCTGAAGTGGGTCATGCTTGGTTTGGAGTTTGACCACTTTTTCTTGTGAATGTGAAATTTTCCCAGGACAAGTAGAAGTTGGGTGAAGTAAATCAAGTTTTTATCCAATTGAGCTGGACGCCCAATCCCAAATTGCTCCCCGGACGCTTATCTAGCTGCCCACTGCTCCACCTGGTTGTATCCCAGGTGCGATGGGTTCAATGCAGAAAACTAATTTCGTCTTTGTACGGAAACATACAACGATGACAACACGTAGCACGTTATACTTTATGTCCTTATCGTCGAAGCATAATAATATGTCTTTCTCTGCAAGTTGTTCAGTTTTCTGTCGTATGAGTTGTTGTACATCTGTCCAGAATGACTTTGTGTGATTACATCGATAGAATAAATGAGAACTTGTTTCCATGTGTAGTTCACAAAATGTACAAGAATAGTCAGTATCCAGTTTGAATGTTTCCAGTGTTTAACAGGATATACATTATGATTGATTTCATATGAAACCTCTTTAACTTTATTTGTTATGCAAAGAGGTACAAGACGCTGCGCCTTGGCTGCTACCTGACGTGATCGTTCACTCCCCGAGGGGTCAGTGAAGAGCACTGGAGTTGAGCTTTTTGTCATCCAGTGTTCAGTAGAACGAGAGAGACGCCAAGAAACAATAAAGCCGATAAATGAAAATTATTGACCTCATTTTAATTTATCACTCGATTAATTGATTTATCGTTTATCGCGACAGGCCTTTTCACAACGTTGTAATTCTCGACGTAAACGAGTAAATGTAAATGAGAGCCGTGTTGTTCGTTGGTATCAGGTGATGCGGTGAATGAGTCTACTGTTTTATTTTCTGTTATCGGACTGATCTGCATAGCTGTTGCTTCATAAAGAGAGTGCAGAGGTGAACATACCTCCAGCAAAATGGTCCGACCCATGTTTGTACTGGCTGAGGCTCAGATGGTCTGCGCTACCGGCATCGATCAGCCGTCGCCGTCGGGAAAATTCCCAAGTTTGTTCTCTTTGGTTAGTCTGCAGAAATTCAGAAGCATGACTTTTGATCTCCGTCAGCCCAGTTCGAGCAGTAACAGCTGAGTAAAGTTTGTCGCTGTGGTTGAATCATCACAGGTTCCCTCTGTGTGTCTATTCACTGGAGGTTGTCTTCCACCACGGCAGCCGAACTGTGCGTAAACAAACTGTGATGTCACTGCAGAGCGGCCTGTAATTATACTTTGAGTAATGGAAATATGCAGGAAGATCGTAACAGGTCGGACGGTTATATTTGTGCCGGGAAGTCGGATGAGGTAAGAAGGTCAGTGTGCACATCTTTATTTTTGCAGCTCCATCTCCAACCAAATGTGCTGTTTCTCTCTGTCCTGATGTTTTCTGGTGGTCGTGTTGAGAACGCTGGAAAGTGGAGCAGTAAGTTGCTCTGTGTGCAAATTAATTGTTGTGGCAGGTCATTACTAATCTAATGAGCTGCGGTTTCTGAGTCGCGTCGTGTCCTCTCTTCTTCCTGCGCCCTGAAAAAGTGGGGGTAATTGTGGACCTTGGTCAATAATGAATGATGAGTTTGTTTCACACAATAATGGCGGTGGGGGTTGGGGCATGCTGAAGAAGTGGGTCAGTATGCCGTAGGAAAGGGGGTGCACGGCTGACCCCCATAAAAGAAGTTGGAGGCCTGTTTTGTGTCTTAACTTGAATGCTGCTTTGTGCTTTTGATGAGCTGAAATTTGAGGAATTTTATCTGGGTTGAAAAATCTTGGTCATGCTAATTAGGCTTTGCTTATTTAACACGTTCTGCTCTGCGAGTGTTCATTAAAACACCATCTGCTCATTTGGCGGCGGATTTGCCGTTTTGTGTTTGCATGTGCTAGTATTTTAAAAATGTGGAAGGATGAGGTGCAGATGGAAGAGATGAGCTTTCCCTTTCAGGAATGTCGGGGTCAGATTGGAGAATGCGCACCCTGCCGACTTTCATCTTTACTCTGCCTCGGCTCCGTTACACTGTACCCTCCTCGACCTGCGGGAGAGGCTCAGATCTGTTCATTTTTCCCTCTTCGGGGTGCAGTAGTTCTATCCCAAACTCTGCAGCGCTCCGGATTTTCATTGTTGGAGGCTTCAATAGGTCTCAGCCCTTCCTATTTTTACAGACTGAGTCTTGTGCTTATCGCATCGTTTCCAGCTCCTGTTATGTTTCCAACAAACCTAAACCGCAGTGTGCAACACAGCTACAGTCCTATCCTGCCCACATCTTTAACCTCAATCCCAAATGCTGGACCTTTTAATTTTCCAACTCCACAGCTTCCGCAAGCCTCCTGAGTGATCTGCTCACCTAGACGCAGTTTATTTTCTTGCTCGAGTCGTTCTCGCTCCAATCCCAGCCTGCCTCTCCACTAATCTCTGCCAGCGTGTGAACCGAAGTCTCACTGTCTGATCATCAAACTTGTGGAGCCCAGAAAAAGAGTTCCCCCCCTCGGGCTTGTTTTGAAAGCAAAGACTCCAGCATGAGTCTGGATATTTGATGATAGCACTATATTTCCCAGCAAAGCGTCGGGTGTTGATTTACCAGACGGCTGCAAAGAGGAGGAACGAGACGACGCAGCAGTAAGTGAGGCAGGAAATGGTGATCTTGATGCAGACATCAAGAAATGTGCAGTTTATCCATCATAAAATATTGCTTCTTCCAAGTCTTCAAATAGCTGATAACTTTGTAGACTGGTGGATTCAAGCAGTTTTAAAAAGAACTAAATACTCAGCAGTTTTGCCAGGATTTTAATTCAGAAGTTCTCCTGACAACATGTGAGGGTTATGTTTGCTAGAAAGCTTTTTTTGTAGTTGTTTAATATTTATACAGGCAGTCTCACTGAGTCACGAGGACTCATTTTTCAAGAGAGACCAGTTTAACCTGGGACCTACACCACAAATTCAAGTTCAGCGTATCTGATACCTTCAGCTCATCTGGCTAAGCAGTGTCTTGGTGCTGGTTATCAGCGTAAGGATCAGTCTAGATTTTCTGACAAAAGCTCCTGCAAAACAAAGATGAGACTGTCATAAAGTTCCTCGACTGCTGCAGCCAGAAGAGGAAAGAAAAGACAACACGAAGGACAGACGCTGACATTTTATTTTTCTTAAATTAATGCATTTTTTAACTTGTTTCTTGGCTTATTGTTGGGATTATTTTCAGTCATTCATGCTCTACAGTAATAAATATATGGTTTAGTTTTGATTGAATGTTAAAAGCGTTTGCAGAAAGTGTAATTTGGCCAGTGTACGCACTGTTCGTTAAAATACTCTTTTGAGAAAAGTAGAAAGCTGCCGGCTACAGACTCCAAGTGGGGACTTCATTGTTTGTATTTGTTTTTAGCACCATGTTCTAATAAAGTCTTCTGATTTCTGACACCCCCCCACACCCAAAAAAAAAAAAAAAAGCTTGCAGGATTGGTACATGTCACTTGTAGAGACGATCAAGAACGTTGGAGTCGGGTGATTTGAAGTAAAAGGAGGTTCACGTTCATAAAACAGTTTTTATAGCTGGTTTGTGTATTTTGTAAATATTTTCATAACTGTTTATTCTTATGTTGGGATATTGCTTTTTTTTTTTTTTTTCTGGCTGACCACAGAAAGATTTTGTTTTGTTTGTTTCTGATCGATCCAAGTCGTTTTGTTTCCGTAATGAGTCCGGACCTGACTGTAAATTAGCGTGCGGGCAGAAAAACTGAGCTTTAATCTTCGTACTTGAATTGTTGTTTGTTTTGTGTGTTTATTTTTCTCCCACGAGTCTGTGCTCACTTTTTTTTTTTTTTGCACATGGCCAAAAAGGTGCAACTCATATTTGCACTTTTGACAGGTTGTTTGATTAAAATACCTCGCTGCCTTCAAAGTCAATCGAAGCAGCTGTTTTGAAGCGGCTGTTTTGAAGCGGCTGTTTTGAAGCAGCTGTTTTGAAGCAGCTGTTTTGAAGCAGCTGTTTTGAAGCAGCTGTTTGTGGTTCAGTGTTTACATCGTCACACTTGTTGACTTGTTTTGATGCTGTAAAACTGTAAAGTTGTGATGTTTTAACTTGTTTTTGCTCCATGTGCTGTGATGAAGCTACGTTAGATTTTTATTTACATTTTGTTTACGTGCTGATTTTGTAGTATCCTGATGTGTAACTGAAGTTCACGTAGGACTGAGGACAAAGTGTTTATCTTGAATAAGTTTCTGGGGGTCAGTTTCCCTGGTCTCTGTAATTACATTATACTCCTCTTTTAAAAGCTGGTGTTCAGTTTTTTCTAAAGGACAAAGCCAGATTTAGTTTCCGTCTTGACCAAGGTGATGCCCGAGCTTCTCAGCTGTCACTTTTTAATTTCTGCTTCAATCGTCCCTTTCAGACCATCACAGACCTTCTTTAAGCTCATCTCAAGGCCGGAGACTTTGTGAGGGAAGTGGTGACATTTCTACTTTGTCAACAAGATTTAATTAAGCTTCTATCTGAACTTCGAGGTTGAATTTAGATAATCTGGTAAGGAAAACGACCGGTGATTGGTTTTGCAACTCTTTCCTCTTAAAGTTCATTTCAATTCCGTTTATTTAAATAGGGCCAAGTCACAAGAGACGTCATCTCAGGGCACTGAACAGAAACATTCATATATATATATATATATATATATATATATATATATTATATAAAGGCAGTTATTTGTGAAGCACTATACTAGTTGTCTTCTTGATCTAGTGGGTTTAAGATTCTTCAGATACTGAGTCTCGTGTAGCTCCAAACTAAACCTTAGAGCAAGTGGCAACATTTTTTTCCAAAGGGCCACAGACGTTTAAAGCAATCAAAGGCCCACATGGAGAATTGGAAAATTAATTTTCTTTATGACAGATAATCTAGAAAACCTTTTTCTTATTGTAGCATACTGGTAGTTAGCATGTAGGGGTGCCCGATATTGGATTTTTGGCCAATATCCGATATGCCGAAATGTTAAATCTTATTTGGCCGATAACCGATACCAATACCGATATATTTTTCCTAGATCTACTTACAGAGACTACATAGCTTTCTCTGATGTGGAATTAAAATACTACATTTTTCATTTTTAGGCCTTTTTAAGTTCAAAGTTTTTGTCTCTCCATTGTGCCGTGAGATTTAATCATGCTAACGGGCTAACACAACGTCCAAATTTCTGTGGTAGAACTCACCCAACAAGTCGTGCTATCGGCTATTAGCTTCTCAACAACGTCAGAAATGACGGCTTGTAACTCGGGTAACGTTACGTCGGAAAAATATCTCAGACTGGGGACGATGTAGCGAGGCTCAACGTAATCCATAAATCTTCAGAATCCGACATCCTCACCAACGAAAAATAAAACTTCCACACCGCCGATATTTTGAATTTTCCTCTTCACCGTGAGCTCGGGTAAGCGCACGTGACGTCATCACGTTGCGCTGCCGCTGCAGGCAAAAACGGTGCCTTTTATATCGGCGAGTTATTTTAATTTAATGGCCGATGTCCGATATTGAATTTTAACGCCAATATCGGCCGATACCATGTCGATAATATCGTGCATCCCTATCTTTTTTTAAATACCATTTTATTTTCACTTGTTAAAAAAAAAAACTCAATTTATACACATCCTTTATGATTGTCTGTTATTGTCTCTGTTGTCCACTGATGTCTTCACTCTTTGTTAAAATCAGGTCTCTCTTGTAAATAAGTCTCTGAGGCTCAATGAGATTAACCTGTATAAATAAAGGTTGAATTAATGAATGAACAATGACTTAATTTTTTTTTAATTTGAGTAAGATCCATCCATCCATCATCTTTTACCCGCTTCTTTTATTTTGGGTCACGGGGGTCGCCGGTGCCCATGTCCATCAATCACTGTGCGAGGGCCGGGGTACACCCTGGACAGTTCGCAAGTCCATCACAGGGACACATAGAGACAAACACTCATTCACTCTCTCTCACCTGGGGCCAACTTTAGAGTTACCAATCAGCCTAACATGCATGTTTTTGGTCTGTGGGAGGAAAGCTTTGAACCAGTCGTTAACTTCAGATTAATGCACGGACAAAACGTTAGTCAAAATTAGCTAAGCAAAGAAAATCTGCAAGACTTGAGGTTAAATTAGAGCTTCCCTACAACTCTGACTGGACCGAAGCTTTGGAAGTGTCGAGGTTTAAGTCAATACATCTGTGAAGCCCACAAGTGAGTAAGGTGACGAACACACCTGGTCGACAGGTTGGACGTTTGTTAGATCTTTTTTCTTTGTTTGCCTCGATAAAGACTCGGAACAGAGAAAGCTGAGATGCCACTGCAGCACCTGATCCTGCAGCATGCACTGCACTTCAGAGACACCTAAAGTTAGTTAATGTGCAACTTTGAATAAACAGCTCGAGTATACATAAAGACCTGAGTCAAATGTCAGGTTTGACTAGAAAATGAACTGTTGGTGTTATATTAACACTTGTTCTTTTGAGAGACTTTATTAATGCACTTAAGTCCAATTGTTGTTTCAGTTTGTGAAGTTTTACAAAGAAGGAATGGTATTGAATAGAATAAATGTACAATTTTTATAAAAGCTAATTATGTTTTGTCAGTTCTTCTGGCTTTAATATGCTTTTCGTATTTAAGTAATTATTGTCTTTTTTACTATTATTATTATTATTATTATTATTATTATTATTATTATTATTATTATTATTATTGAAAAGTGACACAGTAGCGCTGTTGTTTTAGCTGTTGCTTCACAGCAAGAAGGTCGCAGGCTCGCCTCCCTGCCTTTCTGGGTGGAGTTTGCATGTTCTCTCCGTGCATGCGTGGGTTTTCTCCGGGTACTCCGGTTTCCTCCCACACACCAAAAACACGCATGTTAGAAACAGGCTTTACTGTCCCACGGATGGGAAATTCAAGTGTACCAGCAGCAACAGATAAAAAAGAGTCGCACAAAAAGTTCCTAAAATGTTAAGAGCAATATATAAAGAACTAAGATAAACAATATCAATAATAATGTTCAATATGTATTGGAACATTGAGAATGGCAGACTATTTAGTATAGGCAGAGTAGAGTGTGTGTTATAGCAGAGATCAGCATTAATACTTATAGAGTTTGTTGGGAGCAGTGATGGTTAGGCTGATTGGTAATTCTAAATTGTCCCTAGGTGAGAGAGTGAATGCTTGTTTATCTCTATGTCCCTGTGATGGACTGGAGACCTGTCCAGGTGTCCCAGTGGTGGACTGGAGACCTGTCCAGGTGTCCCCCGCTCCTCTCACAGTGACTGCTGGAGATGGACACTAGCTGTTTATGACCCACAAAGGGCTCAAGCGATAAAGAAAATGGATGGATGAAAATAATTAGAGGCTGGCTGGAAAAAAAAAAAAATTACATGAATTTTTTAAAATAGTTTTTAAATTGACTTTTTACTGAAGCAGTATAAACGTTGGACGGCTGAGGTTTGTGTTCTGAAAGCGTCAGAGCGTTAAAAAGGTTCGGTAAACCGTCACAAAACGAAACCTTCGTGTAAAAGATGTTTCCTCTAAAATGAGGGAAATGTTTCTTCTTCCCCTCATCAGCAGCAACGGGTTTAGTTTTCTTCCTGGCTGAGCGGCTTTGTCCACAGTTTGGACACATTTGAGTTAACGTGGGACGGGGGGTGGAGGACTGGTTTCTGCGTTGTAAAAATGGTACTCTGCTATTGTTTTCATTATAACAGTTATTGCTGTGGTAATCCCCACTTTAAACAGCGCCCCAGTTCCTCCCTCGTGAAGCGCTCCCTTTACATATTTAGTGCATAACTAAAACCAGATTTATTGCAGAATGTAAAAATTTAAGCATCTAAATGCACAACTTGCTGCGGATATTGATGATTTAATTCTTTATGGCTAATTTCTGGTGGTTTAGTGAAGATGAGATGAAGCATGATGTTACATCAAGTGTGAAATAACTCTGTTGTGATGTCGGGTCCTCTGGACGGGTTCTTCTTGCACTTTATGGTTTTACTTTAAAGGCTGAACTCGTGTCCACTCTTTGTCGTCTCACGTAAGTTGTCATTTGTTTGGATAATCTTGGGAAGTGAAGCAAAGGACTGTCGGTTCTGAGTGTGCTCTGAGGTGCTGTCGTGTTTGACCGTGTCCTGGTGAAGTAGCGATGAGGGCGGCTCCGTAATGACGGCACAAACAGGTCCGACTGGCCTGCAGGCACCGGAGCACAGAGGCATTCCTTATTCACCATCTTTTTCCACTTCTCACACAACAATAACACGAGCCAACACGCTTTTTACAAAAAGATTAGTAAAGGTTGGAAATGTGTGGATGCAACAGTCACGTAAAAACTGCATTTAATTTCTACCGGCAGATACAAAGTTTCTCTTTCTACAAGGTTTGTCCAAAAATGTCCCGCTGCTGTCAGCTACAGTGCTGTAGCTAAAACAGATTAGCTCATATTTCACAAGTAGATACCGATTTTATTGTTCCATGTTTTCCTAACTCAACACCTTGCTCTCAGACTGCAGGTTTATTTGTGGTTCCTAGAGTTTCCAAAAGCAGAATGGGATGGAGATCGTTCAGTGATCAGGCTCCTCTCTTGTGGAACCAACTTCCAGTTTCTGTCTGTGAGGCTGACACATTGTCCAGTTTTAAGACTTTCCTTTTTGATAAATCCTATAGTTAGGGTTGGCTTGGGTTTCCTGAGCCATCCCTTAGTCATAGACTGATAGAGGACACATTGACCACACCTCTCTCTGCTGCTGTCTTTACTTGCTCTACCTGTTTGTATCTGTAATTATTTCTATCTTAACATGTTTTTATCTTTCCTCCTATAGAAAGTCCACCTGGACCATCATTCTGTGTTCGTCTGTTTCTACTTCCTGTTCCTCTCAAACCCAGCCGGTCGAAGCAGATGGTCGCTCGTCCTGAGCTTGTTTCTGCTCGAGGTTTCTTCCTGTTAAAAGGGAGTTTTTCCTTTCCGCTGTCTCCTTTGTGCTCGCTCAGGATGAGAGACTGTGACGAAGTGAAGACTCGACACAATCCGCTGCTTCCTGAGATACAGAACTTTTACTAAATAATCTTTTATAAAGTATGTAAATGTTTCTGTTCAGTGTCCTGAGACGACTTCTGTTGGGACTTGGAGCTGTAGAAATAAACTGAATTGATTTGAATGTCCTGATGTATTGAATCTGTCCAGATGACGTGACTTAACTTTTTTTTATTGAATTATATATAAAATGCAGTAAAACATAAAATCCTCTATAATTATTTTCTGTTGTAAAACTTGAGGCTTCACTGCGTGGATCACTACTGTTTGCTTTGAAACATCCTCTATACCTCTTTTCATCAGCTTATCAACCAGTGTGTGTGTGTGTGTATCTTAACTAAGAGCCTGTGCACAGAGAAGACATGAAACGTCATGAACGTCTCCACACAATGAATTTCTTAAGGTTTTAGCATTTATTTCACTTCTTTCAGCAGTTTTCCGTCCACACGGACACATTTTACAGGTGGATTCAGTAATTCTGGATCTGCTGGTGTCTTCTAGCTGCACGGACACGACCTGAACAGTCAAACCAGTTGTTGAACATTCCACCTTCATGACCTCAAACAAATCACACCTGTTGCATTCCCACGTTGTAATTAACCACGAGGGTGTCGCCTCCGACACCTGTCACTTCTTGTACGTATCAAGTTGTGTGATCAGTTTTCTTACTTCCTGTCTTGTTTTCTACAAACGTGCGTTTCAGTTTCTGTCCTGAACACACCACGTTGACGCAAGTACTTCAGATTATCGCCCGCCGACCAAGGCGAGAGCAGAACAGTAACTCTTTTGCCCTTGTGGTTTTTTTTCCTGTGGTGTTAGATAAATATCACATGAACCACTGCACAGATTTGAATGAAAGTTTCAAATTGGACACTGGGTGTACGTCTACATCGGATTAACTTTTTGACTCACCCCCGTTTGAAACGGCTGTCGCAGCTTGGCAAACACAAACATGGCTACTCTATTTTACTTTAATTTTAATATATTTAACTGTCAATTTTACAGGTATTAAGCTAAGATTTGCTGTGGTTGTAGCTGAGACTCATCCCAAACTTGCTCAGAGCAATGACTGATTATTTAAGACCAGTTTTAAAACTTTACCATCAACTGTAGGAACTGAATATATTTTAATAAAACTGTCAGAAAGTAATCACTGGATGTACGAATACAACCGATTAACTTTTGGAGTCGATCCAATTCAAGATTTCCACCACAGCTAATCAATACTTTAGTAAATTTTACTGATGCTGAACTAAACTTGGTGTGTTAATCCTCTTTGCCATTGAAAAGTGCGACTCCACTCGGCCCCCGTCTTATCGGTTCTTCTCAGGTGTAGGTGATTTGCCACTGTGACGCGTTTCCCGGCTCTCTGGGCGAGATCGTCGACGCAAAGTGGGCGTCGTCATAACTGGCCATTGTGTTCGAGCCACTCCGCCTGTTGTCCTTATTCGCCATATTTCGACTTTAATTTCTTTAGCTTAACCCAGCACTGCTTAAAAGTCCAGGTGTAGTCATGCTGCATCATCATCTCTGATATATCTCTGTAATAAATAAAAAAAATTCAACCTTTATTTATACAGGTTAGTCTCATTGAGCCTCGAAATGCGCTCATTCGTTGTAGCACCGTCCAGCTCACGCTAAATTCTAACATCGGCCAATAAAGTTAGGAAGGTCTGGACCTTATCATTGGTCCAGGGCACCGTTTTGGAGCTTCCGTACCAGAAACTTGCAAAAGCAACACTCGACACGATCAGAGAGGAAATGGAGGTTCAGGTGTAGTTTGCAGTTTTGCTGGGCAGGTCGTCCAGTGACGTAGCTACATGGACAATCAACGACCTCTGTCTGCTTTTGTCAAAATCGTTACCTCGGTGCGGTTTGCTTGGAGCCACGAACAAGGTGGTTCCATAAACCGGGCTGAGTGGGGGTGGGTGCCGGCAGTGGGGCAGGCCCTTAACTGGTGCGGTGTGGTGCGGAACAGATGAGAGCTGAGACGGTGGCAAAGCTCCATCAGCAGCTGAGAGTCATCAACAAAGTTTGAGCAAAACAGCTGTAAAATGACCCCTGGTGTTGTCTTGATCTAAAATGAAAGGCGGCAGGCACTCCTTCAGGGGATGCTAGGCCTCTAGTTCATTACATCTTTCTACAAGTGCACACTAACGTCTTTAAAGAGCATTTGAATATTCCAGGACTAAAAGAGGTCACGGTGTCGTCGTCTGCTGACTTTTAGAGGGTCCTCAATCAGCAGACGTCAATAAAAGCTCGGAGGTGGTTACCTTCGGTTATGTTAGGGTTTATTATGAAGTGTGGAAGAATTACAGGAAGCCATTGTTCTTTAGCGTCTCTGCAACTACAAAGAGAGAGGCCTTGCGCTACAAAAACCTTTTGTTACCTGGTTTTTGAGATGTTCCATCATGCATCTTAGTTCTGCTGTGCGTTGAGAGTCACAGACTTCTGCTCCTTTTGATCTGAAGTTCATTGTTCTGTTTCTGCAGAGCAGCGCAGTGGTGGTTCAACAAAAGGCTGATGTGGAGGCGGCCATGGGGGCAGCGGAAGGCCAAGCAGGGCGGCTGACCCAAGAAATTGAGCGGCTGCGCTGGCAGACGAATGAGCTGGAAAACGAGGTGACCAAACTCAACCGGATCATCGACGAGGCCAAGCTACAGGAGATCAGGCTGGGAGACAAAGTCGTCCGGCTGGAGGTGAGGACTCGACAACAAAAATGGATTTCAGCTGCAGAACTGAAAATATTTCTACTTTTAGTTTGGTCTGTATGCTTTTGTGTATAAAACAAGTTTTATACGAGGTCATCTTTGAATTACAGAGAGACAAAAAGCAACTGGAAGAGTCTTTGGGTGAAATTAAGGAGCAAGAAGAGGAGATGTCACGTGCCAACCGAGCGTTGACTCTCCGGCTGGAGGATGTGCAGGTAAGAGTAACGGCACTGCTCAGTTTTGAATGTGGACTAAATGAACCGCTTGTCACGTTTATTTAATGTCTTTTTTTTTATAGAGGAGCTTTTCCAAACTGAGCAGTCAACACAAGGAGCTGGAGGAGAGATTACAAGAAGAGAAGACTCAGAAGGAGCAGTTCAAAAACATGAAGAACAGCATCGAGGATGAGAGAAAGCTCCTAGACCGTACAGTGGAAAAACTTCAGAAGGAGGTCAGAATACCTGAGTTTTTACTAAACATTCATCTAACGGGTAAAAAAAAAAAATCTAATGTGATCCACTTCAGTTTGGATCTGATTCTCACTCGTCAAAAAGCCTTTAATCATTTGGTTTTAATTTAAACAAAATTCATATTTATTTACTGTAATTTCTGGACTATTGAGCGCACCCAAATATAAGCCACGCCCACTAAGTAATAAATAATAATAATTTTGTACTTATTCAATTCATTCAACCTTTATTTATACAGGTTAGTTTCGTTGAGTCCCGAGGACTCCTTTTCAAGAGAGACCTGTTTTTAGACAGACAACATACAAAGTACAGACAACAATAATTCAACAAAAAGCAATTAAAGTCACATGAAAGAAGTTATAAACGTTCAAATCAAGATGCCATATATAACAAGAACATACTTGTTTTGATATTTCTATTGACAAATATAGGCCTCACTTGTCTATAAGCCGCAGGTGTCTTCGTTGTAACATGAGACACAGATAGATTTTTAAAACTTTTAATTAAATATGTACCGGTAACATACACAAATACGTACAGTAAAAGTTTTTTTTTCTGAACAGTGCCTGTAACATGGCTGGTTAAAAAAAATTGTAACTTACCAGGAAGTCACTGACGCTACCTTCATCTTCCTCCTGCGCTGCTGTCCTCTTCGTCACGCAGCAGTCTTTCAAAACCCGTTTGTGATAGAGGTTTTTTTTTTGACACTGCTCCGCTGTGGATCCACTGGCAGATCAGACTGGAGCAAAGCGTGCTCGGCGCATATGGCCAGTTTTGGTAAACGATTTCTTGCCAGTCGTCCAAGCTGAGCTCGGAGCGCCACATTAAAGCACGATTCACTGCAAATAAATCGTCCTTCCCACTGTGACCTGTTTGGTAAGTTCATTGGTCAGATTTATTTATTTGTTTTTTACCTTTATCCATATAGGTAATCTCGAGTCACAAGGACCCACCCCCCAAGAGAGACATCTATGTGAGCGCCCGGGCTCGTTAGCCCATCAATCCATTATCATTACTTGCTTCCTGTCAAAAAATAAAAATACTAAAAATCCATAAATTGGCCGCAGTCTTGTATAAGCTGCGGCGTTCAAAGTGTGTGAAAAAGTAGCGACTTATAGTCCGGAAATTACGGTATTTCATTGTTTGTTTGTTTTTTCTTTTATAACATTGAATCTGACTGGCATACATCAGAAACAAAAACAAGAAATACATTTTTAAGACTCAACACACAGAAAAACATATAAGCCTATAAATGACCTTGTTCTGTAGGTATTATTGATTTAAAACTTTTTTAGCATGTTAAGATTAAATATGGTAATATATAAATTTTGAAGCAATTTAAAACGTCTATTTTAAATATAAAATGATATAAAACATAAAATCCTGGAGGATTTTCACATCAAGGCTGACCTTATTATCACCACCGCTCTAATTGTCCACACATCTTCAGCCTCTTTCCTTCCGTCTTCCTGCAGATGAATGACATCGTGGAGGCGTCTCAGACGTCCACTCGAGAGCTGCAGGAGCAGATTAATATTTATAAAGAGAAGAACCGACGGGAGCTGACGGAGCTGCAGAGGCTCCTGAAGGAGCGAGGACAGGAGCTAGAGGAGTTGATGAAGACCACCAAAACTCTGCAAGGAGAGGTAAGGTGGCCCGCAGCCTCATCTGGCACAATGAGGATGTAAATACTGTGTTCGTGGTCTCATCGTTAGTCAGGCCAGCCAGCCTGCTCATGCAGGACAGCATTATGACTCGACCAGATGAGCCTCCGTTTAACCTCATGGTGATGTCATCACTTTGGTATTTCTGCTCCATGCTTCCTTTTCAAACCAGAACTTGGTCTTCAAACTGAAGACTTCAGTGAGGACACACAAAACTTCTGATAATGTGTTTTGTTAAAAAAGGTTAGCAACGAAAACTAATTAAAACGCAGAGGTTAAACACGGTTCTTGCTCATAAGCATCTATTGATATTTAGCTGCATTATTTTTGGTTGTTAGCACTTTGGAATGTAAAGAATGTCTTTGTTGAAGAGTGGAGGAGATGAGCGTGATTATTTATGTTGGAAAGAAGTACAACTTTATTTATACACCAAACATTTGCTGAAGGTGGGGCTGTTGACACAGTTTTTTATGATTACCACACAGAACAGCTTTATAGTCCAGTAAAAGCAGAGTGCTTGAGAATACTGTGAATTATAACGTTAACCTGTCAAGACATAAACTGGTAATGAACTGAGTGGTATAGAAAACCCCTGGTTTATCTCCCGTCTGAGAATGTTGTGCTGCTGTGGGAGTTTTTATTTGCTCCTGTTCTCAGAGGACATGATGTTAATGGACAGTTTAACACACTTAGAGATGTGACAGTGTGATTTCTAAAAGAGGACCAAATAAAATTGTCAACAAAATTAAAACTTACTGGTTTTAAATGTTGCTGTAACAGTTTTTCAGATGGAGAGAATGATGAGAGACGAGAGAAGTGACGCAACTTCCTGGAAGATGGCGCCTGTGAACGGCTCGGCTTCTGTTCCGTCTCGTCTCTCTCACATTCTTGTGATTTTGTTTAGTGTTTTATTTTGATTCATGCAGCCTGTCAGCCAACTGTGTTCTGGTTGTTAATCAGTATCAATATGATCGACACGTTATTTTGCATAAAGGATCATATGGAGGATGCCTGCGCTACCTGGGCCAGGTGTGCAGAGTTTTTCCCTCCAAGTTTTGAATGCACCACATCATCACCCGAGTACCTGCTGCTGGCAAAGCGCCGAGGCCGGAGAAGGAAGCAGGGATCCAGAGCAGGTGTCCAGAACCAGGATTAGGAAACAACGAGGGAAAATACCATGACTGAGCAGGTCCGGTTTTTATGAGCGCTGCCTCCAGACGGTACCAATATGTGAACTGGTTCTGTGCGCCTTCCCAGTCCTGTGCGTCACCGACCCTGTGACACTCTGACCGGACCTTCCCAACTCGTCGAGCCCGGCTCCCCACACTGCGAGAGCGGTTCCTGCCAACTGTCTCCTTCCAGGAGAGGTATGTGGACGGAGCTCGTTCACCGCCGCGATGTCCGGTAGTCCAGAGTGCACCTGCGGCTGAGCACGTAAAACCAACACGGATCGCCCTGTTGAATGCTCGCTTCGTAGCGAATAAAGCTTTTATCCTTGGGGATTTGTTCAAGGAAGAAAGTCTGGACTTTAAGTTCTTGACGGAGACTTGGCAGCAGGAACAGGAATATGTTCATTTGAATGAGCTGTGCCTCCGAACTGTTCCGTGTTTGGGACCCCGCGGGTTGCCAGGCGTGGTGGCGGACTTGCTCTCCTCTATCAGGACTGCTTTTCCTGCAGGCTCATGAAGCCAGATCCTTCCAGCTCTTTGTAGCTGCAGATGACTAAGGTCGGGAACACTGACTCATTTTATTGTGCTTTAATTTACCGACCTCCTGGTCCTGCCCGTGCGTTTTTAGAGGATTTTTCTGAATTTTTATCTTCTGTTATTAAGCTTGAGAAAGCTTTAATTCTTAAGAGATTTTAACATTCATATTGATGACTCATCCTGCAATGTAGCATCAGAGTTATTGTCTCTCACAGCGTTGTTTCATTTTAAACCGCATGTTTCTGGGCCTACTCATAAGGAAGGCCATACTTTAGACCTTGTCGCTGAGTGTTGTGGACGTTCCTGTCGCCGACCGCTGCCGTTTGTATTTTAATTTGTCTTTTAACCTCAACAGCCGTCCTCTAAAGTGATTTCTCAAAGGTGAATAATCAGTCAAACTGCTGTTGAGAAATTCTCAGAATCGTTTCAGCCCAATTGTTTTATTTTTTCATTAAACCTTTATTTGATAAATCACATTGAACCTCGAAGACTCATTTACAAGTGAGACCTGTTGTTCGTTGCAGTGGTGCTGATTCTTTTGTCCAGTCTTTTAATAGTCTGTCTGTCTGCTTAAATGCCTGTCTGTCTTAAAGGAGGTTCCTCCTGTAAAGCACAAAAATATCCTCTCCTAAAAACTCTTGTCCTTTGAGAAACGAGGAAATTATGTTGTTCAGGAGATCATGTCGTAAGGTGGAGCATTTATGGAAATCTACAAAACTTGAAGTCCACAGACTAGACTTAAAGGATCTGATCTCAACTCTAAATGAAATTATTAAACAGACCAGGTCTGCATATTTTTCTTATCTTATGAGTATAAATAAATAAAAATCCAAAAGTCTTGTTTGTTACCATTTATAATATGCCTGGTTTGTTCCACTTTGGATAAGCTGTTGGGGGAAGAATCAGTTTTGTGTTGTGTGTTTCCTTGACTGATGAAGCCTTCTGGATTGAAGGTGAAACGTTTCAGCACAAAAAAAGAAACTGTCCAGATGACCTGGCTGAAAAATGTTGGATTGTATACCTGGATTAATGAGCATGGACTTTGTTGTTATTCATAATAATATGGTTTCACCTTCAGTCCCTCTGATTCTGTATTCACATTAGATGACTGCAACAGATTTTTAAACTATTTTGTTGAAAAGGTTGACGATACCTGGGCAGGTGTAAAATCAACTCCTTGTGACGTCCCCAGTGCTGTCTCTACAGTGAGCTCCTGGTCCTCATTTACACCCGTCACTTACAGGATGTGAAGGTTGCTCTAAAACAGATCAAACTTCTTCCTAGATGTTGTGCCCACGTCACTGTTTTTAAAAGTGTCTGATATTGTCAGCCCATATAACCGGGTCAGTTCCATGTTCTTTAAAACAAAAAGTTTTAAGTCCTATCTTGAAAAAGCCCAGTTTGGACACCACTGAGCTTTGCCAACGGGCCAATTTCAAAACTGCCTTTTCTCGCCACAATTCTGGAGAAGTTAGTGGCTGGGCAGTTGACTACTTTCTTGCAAAGTAATAATGTTCTGGACAAGTTCGGGTCTGGTTTCTGTAAGATGCACTCTACTGAAACTGCCTTGTTAAAAGCCTTAACGACATATTGATGGCTGCAGGTTCTGGTTGGTGCAGTGTTTTGATTTTATTGGATCTGTCGTCAACTTTTGACACAGTCGACCACAAAATTCTGCTACATCGACTGCAAAATGAGTAGATTTCTGGAACTGTTCTTAAGTGGTTTTCCTCTTATCTGAGCAACAGAACCTTTTCCATGTTTGTGAATTACACACAGTCTAAGACCGCTCCGTTACTGTATGGTGTTCCTCAGGGTTCAGTCTTAGGTGGCATTCTGTTCCTTCTATACATCACCCCCCTTGGAATGATTATCAGAAGCTTCAGTAATGTGTTTTACCATTTTTATGCTGATGACATTCAACTGTACTGTTCCTTCTATAATTCACACACGTTATCTGAATTAGTAAAATGTGTTTCACACATTAAGGCCTGGCTCGCTAACGACTGCCTTCAGTTAAATTCTAACAAGACTGAAACCTTGATCATGATCATTGCTCCTGAACAGAAAGTTCCTTGGATCAAGCAACACCTCGGTTCTCTGGGCTCCTCTTCTCAGCTGAGCCTCAGAAACCTCGGTGTTCTGTTCGACCAGTCCATGTCGTTGGAAAAACATTCGAAGCTTCTGGTAAAAAACAGTTTTTAATCATCTGAGAAATATTTCTAAATTGAGGGCAACGTTATCCAAATCTGACCTGGAGATGATTATTCATGTTTTTATCTCTTCGCATTTATATTATTGTAATTCCCTTTTTACTTGTTTCAACAAATCTGCCGTCGCTCGTCTCCAGTTGGTCCAGAACGCTGCTGCGAGGCTTTCAACAGGAACTAATAGAAGGTCCCACATTACACCAGTTCTATCTTCTCTTCATTGGGTGCCTGTTGAATTTATTAATTTTAAATTAATTTTGCTCTTAACTTTTTGAGATTTAAATGGACAGGCCCCCCAATACATCACTGAAATGTTGATTCTTCAGCCCGCACCCTTCTGTCTTCAGCGCTGAACCTCCTAAAGGTCCCCAAGACCCGGTTTAAAACTCGGGGTGACCTTTCAGGCTGTAGCCCCCAGGTGGTGGAATGCCCTGCCCCTGTTTCTTCGTGTGGCCGTCTCTGTTGATTCCTTTAAAAAACAGCATTATTACTCAGACAAGTTTTTAGTTAAATGTTTTATTTACTGTTTTTATCAGCTGTTCTTACTATTTTTGTTTTATTTTAAGTCTGTATCTGTATTTCTGTATAACACTTTGTGATTTTATCTATGAAAAGTGCTATAAAAATAAAGTTTACTTGCTTAAACTGGTGGTGGTAATCACCAGACTTAAATGCATAAAACTAAATCTAGTCAGTAGGAGGAGCGTGAAACAGCTCTATCTAAACACACTCAGTCCTCACGGAGCAAAGTTCAGGTTTGAAGAGTTCTTTCCTAAAAATGTTAAAACGGCACATTTTGTTATCCTTGCAGAACTCCCAAGTTTTGAGTCATGGGATAGAAAGTAGATAATAAATGTCAGGGCAAGGTCAGCATCCAGACTCTTCCCGTTTATCTCTGCTCGTGTATCTTTATTCAGCTGGTGTCCGTACAGGAAGAGGAGGATGTGACTGAAAGCTTCGCTGGCTCATTCAACCTCCTCCTCCTCCTCCAGCTCCTCTCCTGAGGAACTGGTTACTGGTCCAGTGAGTCCTCTCATCATGCTGCTCTCACATGTCCAGTCAGTCTCCACCCATGTGTTCTTGGCAGGTCATCTTTAAAGTTATGAATGTCGGCCAAAACATCTGAAATATATCTTTATATATGTTTTATTGAAATTATGAGGAAATGGCATAATTATGGAAACTTTAAAGCAATCAAACAAAGTTCAGTCAGGTCATCTGGACAGTTTATTTTTTTTTGCTGAGATGTTTCGCTCTTCATCCAAAGGACTTCTTCAATCTGAGGAGCCACCAAACAAAACTGACTCCCACAAACGGCACATTCCACAGTGGAAATGGAGTGATGGGGGAGAGGGCGGGCCCCGGAGGCCATCTTAGCACCAGCAAACTGTTTTTTCCTACTTTGGAATGTGCTGTTTGTGGGAATCAGTTTTGTTTGTTGGTGGCTCCTCAGATTGAAGAAGTCCTTTGGATGAAGGACGAAACGTCTTGGCAAAAAAATAAACCGTCCACATGACCTGACTGAACATTGTTGGATTTGATACCTGGAGTACAGTGGTCCCTCGCTACTTCGTGGTTCATTTATTGCGGACTCGCTCTATTGCGGTTTTTCAAAATAAGATTGGACATGACACACATTTGGTTGATTGATGGATGAGCTGCACGATCGGCATGGAATTTTTATTTGAAATAAATTATTTAAAATTGTTTAGCACCTCCTGCACATTTGTGCAGCCCTGGATAAACTTCCTCCTGCAGCTGATCAGCTGTTCACTGTGCAGAGCGCAGAAATGGGCGTGGCCAAGGACTCTTGCAGGTGGCTGAGAGCAGAGGAGGCAGGGAGCTGAAATCATGGCTTGTGTCTTTTAGAGCGTTTAGAGTTTAGAAACATTGTTTAAAATGCCTTAATATACCATTGTTTTGGTGTTTAAGTCGCTCTGGAGTATAAGTCGCATCAGTAAAAAAAAGCATCAAGAAGAAGAAAAAAACATACAAGTCACTTCAACGTATAAGTTGCATTTATTATGCGTTTACTTAATGGTCAAAACGGCTTCATTTTGTCTTGGCAGCGCAGCGCCGTTCATCCATCCATCGCGGCTGGAGCTGCGAGCTCTCCAGCGTTCCTCCGCCTGCACCAGCTGAGTGAAGCAAGTGGGCACGGGAGGACTCGCTGTTGCAGTTCTTAGAAATTTAAAGCATCAGTCAAATATTGCGTTACGAATTTGGAAAAAAAAAAAACAACGTATATAAGTTGCTTCAGCGTATATGTCACAGGGCTGACAAATCTATGCAAAAAACTGCAACTTATACACCGGAAAATACGGTATACGGTACGGCTTCAGGGTACGGATCCCCAGCGATAAACGAGGGACCACTGTATTGCGCATGAACTGTGGTGTTTAAAACAATGACAAATATTTTGCACTTCAAAGAACAATTATAATTTCAAAGTGAAAAAAAAAAAGGATGTCGCTGGTTTGAAATTAGGACAACTGATAAATGTGTCCTGCTGGTAAACAGTGGGGACAATTTTTGCAGCTGCGGGGGGTGGGTGGGTGGGGGTGCTCTTCCTTTGAAGGAAAATAATAGCTGCTCTGATTTAGTAATCACTCGAGGGAGACGGACAATATTTCCTCTAAACAGCAGCTAAAATGTTGGATTTTACTACAGCTGCAAATTCAGCCGGTGGAATGTTGAAAGAAATTTCAACAAGTGGCTTCGTCTGCACGAGTTGCAAATTAATTTATAGCATCAGTCTTTGTGGGACATTGAACCCAGATAAAACGATTAAAAAAAGTTCAGGAGAAAAAAAAAACTGTAGTAAACCTGGACAAATATTTGTTTAATATTAATAAGTTTTGTCATTTATTTTGCATTTAAAGGAAGAATAACAGAGCAGGCCCCCAATAGAGTCCAACTTTAAACATCTGTACTTGTTCCACCTCAGCTCTTTATTTAAATAGATTTTTGTACATAAATGTGAAAAGTATTAACTAAAGGTCATCTGGACGGTTTCTTTTTTTTGTGGCTGAGACGTTTCATCCTTCATCCGAAGGAAAAACAAAAGAAAGATTATTATTGATATTATTATTGATTATTATATTATGATTATTGATATTAATATCAAGTCTTGTTTCTTATTTCACTTTAGGGCTGGACGATATGACCAAAATTTTTTATCACAATATATTTCTTTATTTCGGTCGATAACGATATTATTCCGATATTGATATAAACAATATAAAAGCCTCAGAAAAACTGTACAAATAAATTAATGTTCACCTTTTATTTGTATTTATCCTTCAAAGAAATTTGAAATCACAGTCAAATAAACATAAAACTCTCAACTTTGTCAATATCAATGCTTTTAACTTTAAACAACAACATAACCTAGACGTTTGCTGCATGTGTTTCACTTTTGATACAGCTGGGGGGGGGGGGTCTGGGGGTTTATTTTATTTTATTTTTTTAAACAAATAGGATGGCTAAAAAAAGAAAAGTAACAAAAAACAGCTAGATTATAAGGTGAATGTAGAAAACTAAAAACAGGAACATGTCTGCATTGGTCCCTGCCAGGAGTCCAACAGATTCTTAAAGCCACTTAGAGAGGTCAAGGTCGAGAGCTTCAGATCTTTTTGTAAGATATTCCAGGAAACAGGAGCGGAGTAGGAGAAGGCCCTTTTGCCTAGTTCAGTCCTCACTGAGGGAACACTGCAGGTAATAATGTCCTGAGAGCGCACGCTGTAGCTGCACTCACGCAGAGACATGTAGGAGGAGATGTATGAAGGCAGCAGACCAAGAAGTGATTTAAAGATGAAAATGTACCAGTGAGAGAGTCTGTGTGAAGTTAATGATGACCAGTTAACCAGTGAATACTGGGTGCAGTGGTGGGTACGATAATCACAGTCAGTTATGAATCTTAGTGCACCATGATAGACAGCATCCAACATCTGCAGGGTTCTTGTAGGAGAGTTCATGTAAATAATGTCACCGTAATCAATGGAGGGAAGGAAAGTCACAGATACAAGGCGTTTTCTAGCATTCAGGGTTAGACAGGATCTGTTTCTGAAAAAGAAACCCAGTTTAACTGTCAGTTTCTTTATCAAGTTTTCCACATGAAGCTTAAAAGAAAGATGTGAGTCGACCAAGATACCCACATATTTATAGGAATCAACAAACTCAGTCGGGACACCATTTGAGGATGAAATCAGAGGAAGAACTGCTGGAACCAACTTCCTATTTGGAAAAAGCATCCCTTTGGTTTTGTCGGCATTTAGGACAAGTTTGAGGCAGAACAAATCTGTCTGGAAAGCCTTTTCAACTGTTATAGCTCGACAATAAACAACTGTGTCATCAGCATAGAAATGTATGGATGCATCAGGGATGTTTTTACCTACATTATATATGTAGATTGTAAAGAGGGTGGGTCCTAAGACTGAGCCTTGTGGTACACCATTGTTGACTGTTAAATAACTGGAGGAAATACCATTAAACCATTAAAATCATTATTTTCTAATTGCCTGGTTATTATATATAATCAGTATCAGTATGTTGGTATTCAGAGAGCAGATGTTGTTTTTTTGTTTCAGCTCTCGCTGCGGGAGCAGGACCTGCAGATGTGTCAGAGGGAGAGAGACGAGGCTCTCCTCAGGGAGAAGACGCTGGAGAAAAAGCTTCATGATCTGGAGATGGAGACGCAGAAAAACAACCAGAACAAGGATGACAAGTCTCGACAATTCAAATTAATGGAGGTACGAGATGATGCATGAAGCTATAATAAACATGTTTTCATGAGCTGTGGCGTGGAAATTATTGTTAAAAAAAAAAACTTTAATCTTACAGAACAAATGTCTTTAAACCTCACCTGTCAGTAAAGTGGCAGCTGTCACTCACAGTTCAAACGTAATGTCTTATCTGCAGGCCAGGGTTGCTCAGCTGGAGCTGGACCTGGAGGAAGAACGTCAAACAGGAGACCAGCTGATGGACAGGGTGGACCGAGGAAGAGAGCAGGTACACACACAACACCTTTTCATTATCGTGCACACCCGACCGGCTGCGCTGTCCTCACAGACGTGTCTCTGTTCCACCTCCGTGTGTAAATGATATCCAGGTCTCCTGTTGCTTCATCTTCACTTCTAACATCCAGCACTAATCTCCAAACTAAACAAAACTCCATGTAACAACTCCAGCTCTTAAATGTGTCACACAAAACTCCATGCATGTGATTGTGCTCACGCTCAGCTGTGCATTTCTTCACACGTCCCGTCCGCACCCCAGAAATCATTATTTGTAATAAAGCGTGCTTACTGCTTTGTGAGATGATCTTACATAATCACTTGGGTTTGGTGGCTTGCCAGCAGGGTCTGAGAGCGTCCGTCAACAAAAAAACCCTTCTTAACGGGCCAAAACACGCGTGTTGCCAAACGTCTTAAGTTTTCAGGTTGTGGAGTTCATTTGGAAGTTGCAGCCTGAGAACAAACAAGCTTGGTTCGCTTGAGAGAAAACGCTCCAGTTTTCCTGGACGAAACTGCTGACGGAGGCTCTGGCTTCAGATAGATCGTGTTTTTAGGACCGTAGTTTGAGAAAGATCTTTCTGTTCAGGGGGAGGATGGAGTCAGAGGCGATAATAAATCGAAAAACTGTTCAGATTTCAGGCTTCGCTGCAGCTTCCTCCCTGTGTGGGACTGGGTCAAAAGTTGTGACTGAATTTTAAATAAAATGCATCTCGTTTGAGAGGTAGAGAATTAAAATCTTAAACGGTTCCCCTAAGTGTGTGTGTATGTGTGTGTGTGTGTGGGGGGGGGGGGGGGGGGGCTCCTGGCACAGAGAAAAGGGGCAGCATTAGTTCAGCATGAGACTGAGGTCGGTTGTCACGGCAACATCTGAGCTTTTTACAGCAAGTGGAGAAGACGGAGTGCTTGTGGTGTGTTTTTGTGAATGCACACACACATGCCTTGCGGGTGTGTGCTCTCTAATGTCTGTGGGGAGGTGGGGCGGAGGGTGTATGGCTATGGGGCGGCGGGGAGGCAGCAGGACGAGCACCTGCGTCTCTCTGGGCACCAGGTGCTCCTCTCCTGTCTAAATGAGAGTAATCTCCTCTCTGCTCTCCTGCCGTCTCTCACAAAGCAGATTAGTTTCGCTGCATGTTCCAGTCTGCTGATTCAGCTCCCTCCAGCACCGCGCTGGCTGCACCACTTACAGAGGCCATCGTTCATCAGAGCAGCCCACTGTCACCCGCTAATTGGCATAAAATATCACCGATTCTCAGCCACTCTCACAAAGAAGCAACCGTCACTGCTGCATCGATTAGTTTTCGTTCCCCCTCCTGTTCAACCAGGCGCAGTCGGCTCCATCTGAAACGAGCTACAGTTGATCAGTGATGACGCACGACGTAGAAGGATAGTTTCTTATTTAAATCATCGAATCACTCTCAAGAATCTTTCAACTTTATTGCATGTGCTCAGCTGATCTGCACAAACGAGGATTCAGCTAAAAAGCTTCTGATCAACATTTGGCGAAACTGGACTTAAAATGAGCCGATTTAAAAAGATCTGCTGAAACATTATCACCTTCACTTGTTCATCAATTTAAATAGTTTCATGTTGAATAAATTAGATTTAAAAAAATCTAAATACTTAATGTTAAACCAAATGAAGTGGACATCTTTGAGCTTCAAGAACTTGAAATTTACCATTAACTAAATATATTTTGACATCAAAGTATATCTTGATATTTCTAAGTAGCAACATAAAAAAATAAATTTATTTTAATCGGGTTAATCTGCCTTTTACTAGGTAACTGCTGGCTGAACCGTTGGGACTTCACCTACTAACAGACGGTGTCACCATCTTCTGCATTTTTTTCTGCACTAAATAAAACTTTGATTTAAGCTGTACTTTCTATTAATTCTTAATAAATGATAAGAAAAGCTGAAATCAGTTTGATCAAATAAAACGTGTTCTCATTTTGTTAAGTGTGCTTAAAATAAACAAAAACAAATGTTCTCCTATTTACAGCTAAAAGCAAAATGCTAGTTGAACACTAAAGAAGGAAAACTCTAGATATTAGCCAAAAGTAGAAAAATACTAGCTAAAAGTAGCAAAATGCCAGCTAAAAGCTAAAAGAAGCAAAAGGCTTGCTAAATACTATAAGTTGCAGAATGGTACCAGTTAAAAGTAGCAAATGACTATCAAAGAGGTAAAAGTAGCAGAACAGTAGCAGAAGGTTAGCTAAAAGCTAAATGCAACAGAACCATGGCTAAAAGCTAAAAACATAAATGTTAGCTAAAAGCTAAAAGCAACAGAACTGGCTAAAAGCTAAAAACATATAAAGGTTAGCTAAAAGTTAAATTTAACAGAACTGGCTAAAAGCTAAAAATATATAAAGGTTAGCTCAAAGCTAAATGTAATGGGACAGTAGCTAAAAACAAGGTGTAGTAGAACAGTAGCTAAAAGGTTGAAGTATCAAAAGGCTACCAATAGTTAAAAATTAAAAGTAGCAGAATGGCAGCTAAGAGCTAAAGGCAACAAAAGCTTAGGTAAAAGCTAAAAGTAGCATAAGGTTAGCTAAAAGCTAAATGCAACAAAACTATGGCTAAAAGCTAAAAAACATAAACGTTAGCTAAAAGCTAAATGTACCAGAACCATGGCTAAAAGTTAAAAACATAAACGTTAGCTAAAAGTTAAATTTAACAGAACTGGCTAAAAGCTAAAAATATATAAAGGTTAGCTCAAAGCTAAATGTAATGGCACAGTAGCTAAAAACAAGGTGTAGTAGAACAGTAGCTAAAAGGTTGAAGTATCAAAAGGCTAACGGTAGTTAAAAATTAAAAGTAGCAGAATGGCAGCTAAGAGCTAAAGGCAACAAAAGCCTAGGTAAAAGCTAAAAGTAGCGTAAAAGAAGGAACTTGACTGAATGAATTACTGTAAATAGATTTTTTTTTCTCTTTTGGGGAAAATATTTGTAAAGAAAGTAACAGTTTTTGAAAAGCTTGAAAGTTACAAGAACCAAAAGTCGTAGCGCTCGTCTCCTGTATGAGCCGAACGTTTTGATGTATGAACAACTAAAACAGCTCAAAGTATGCAGAAGTTATTTTGCTCAAAACCAGAAACCAGAAAAATAAAATACAGGAAACGGTGTGGATGCCTAATCAGCATTTCACACAATCAAGCTGTAAATGTCTGTTTAGATACAAACACGTTTTTGATTGTGATCAACTTAAACCAGAAACTAATCTGGATAAAACCAGCCTTGCTGAACCTAAACTAGTTGGTGTCTTTTTGCGATGCATGAACGTCCACATCTTCTCTTAAAATAAAAGGCTGTTTAGACTCTCATGAGTCGGCATGACGATCGAAAGAAGTGTTGGAATGCAGTCGGTCCAGATCACCAGTTAACCGGGACGTTCACAGCATGAAGCCTATTGTTTGGCGCTCTGAGTCGCTGACTGCTGGGAGTTTCTCCTGTGGGTGAGACTCAGAGCCAGTCTGGGGATAATTGTTGTGGGACTGTAGCGATGACGGTGTCTGGACTCGGCTTGACAGGTGGAGCAGATGAGGAATGAACTTCTGCAGGAGAGAGCTAACAGACAGGACCTGGAGTGTGACAAGATGGCTTTGGAGAGACAGGTACACTTCCTCCTGGCAGTTCAGATCCGCTCAAATCACACCCTTCATTTTATCACCTCATTCATTTGATTGTGTTCATTTTTCATCAACGTCATCTGTTCACATATGTAATTATTGCTCAAAGGTGCATTAGTAAAGGTCTTCACCGGCTCGCTCTCTCCATGTTGTCTCCAGAATAAAGATATGAAGTCCAGAGTGTCTCATCTAGAAAGTTCCCAAAAGTCAAATAAGGAGGGTCAGGTGTCCCAGCTGGAGGCTCGCATACAGGAGCTGGAGGAGCGTCTGGAGGGGGAGGAACGGTGAGACGTGGCGAAGGTCGCACGAGAGAAATACACTTTGGCAAAAGTTTGAATAGTCCAACAATAATATGTTTTATACTTTAATAGAGTTCATAGTCCACAAATAAAACCAAAGGTAGAACCAGTGTTTTCTCTTTAAATCCAAACTGAGTGCTGGTTAACGAGTGACGATGCTCGTGCTTGTTGTAGGGAGCGGGCCAACCTGCAGCTGGCCAACCGCAGGCTGGAGAGGAAAGTTAAGGAGATGATGATGCAAGTTGAAGAAGAACATAATGTGATGCAAGACCAGAAGGACCAAGTATGTACCATATTGTTCAGCCTATAAGTCAGTTTTGTGCATAATTTACAAGCCCTGCGACTTGTACACCGAAGCGACTTATTTATGTTTTTTTCCATGTTTATAAACTGATTTTTGGCTGAGATGTGACCGTTTTCATTCATTCTGACTGAAAATATTAAACACTACCATTTTCAGCTGCTAGATGGCACTCGAGTAGTGTGGCATGCTGTTGTGTCATGTAATTAGTAAAAGTGACTATTAATGACACAATCAGCTTGCCATACGAAGCCACCTTCGTCCAGTTCGTCTGGAGCAACCATCAAATCTGCTGAATCGGGTTTTGAAATGCAGCTGATTTGACCATTAAAGTGCATTTATTAAGGAAAAGTTAGACTGAGACACACCTTTACTATAATTTTGAGCCAACAAATAATAATAATAATAATAATAAGTCATAAAGACATATTTGTGTTTTTTTCCACTTTATTAGACATATTTAGACTGATGCAACTTATAAGGTGGTGCGACGTGTACGGTGGAAAATACATCAAATTAAACGACCAGCTCTGCTGCTCGCCTCTCACTGTAGAATGATTTTAATTTGTGTTTCTGTAAGGCTGAGAATAACAACCTGTTAATTTGTGAATCAGTAATAAAGTAGTCCAACTGGAGATGTTTTATTACATTGTTTTCTAGTTGAACCTTCGTCTAAAAGCCTTAAAGAGGCAGGTGGATGAGGCCGAGGAGGAGATCGACCGTCTGGAGCACGGCAAGAAGAAGCTGCAGAGAGACCTGGACGAGCAGCTGGAGGCTAACGAGCAGCTCCAGAGCCAGCTCAAAGCTCTGCGCAACGAGCTCCGGTAAACGCCACGCGCAGCGGAGTCACTGGGAGGATCTGATTCTTTGTGTTCCTGTTCAAACCGTTTTAAATCTCTTGACGCAGGCGTAAGAGCTCCTCCGCTCCGCTGCTCAACAGCCTGCGTGATGATGATGACGATGACGATGATGACGAGGACATCAGCGCTGACAGAGAGACGTACTTCAGCTCCTCCATGGGGTTCAAGCGCTCCTCGAGTCAAGACAACAACTTATCCACTTTAACGTTATGAAAAAGTTCAAATGAAGTTTTGTTTGTGTGCTGGACCAAAAGGCTGGACGTCCGTGTGTGACTGTAGATGTTACACTGGTTTATCTGTGGAGTTGCACTGGTTTATCTGTGGAAACATCAAAAGACTTTCTTACTAAATGATTGTTTATTCGCAGCTGTGGACACATTTTTTCTGGATTTTACTTCTGGGCAAAGTCTTAGTGTCCATAAATTCATTCAGTATTATCGGAGCAGCTCTTTGATGAATGAAATCAGAAAACTATACATGTACATACTTCTTAACTCTTTATTCCCTCATTATTATTTTTTTTTTACTTTACTTGGATTTTCTCCTCTCTACCTTATTATGATATTAACACATTCTTATCAATAAATATTTGAGCATTAATGAACTGCACTGTAAAACTGCACAACCAGAACTGCCTTTTTGAACATCAGATATATTAAATTTACACAAAATGCCTTTTTTTTTTATATATATATACCGTCCAGTGACATGAAGTATATTTACTTTTTTATTACTGAAGGAAAATATAATCTGAGTGTTTTCAGTGAATTATGACAGCATGTTTCTTTAATTTATTCTCAGTTGATTTGGCAACATTAGTGTGTTTTTTAGGAAACTGCAAATGAGGGACTTTTATACAGTTTTATATAATTTGATGACCAGTTTTATAACACAGTAATATCAGTTTAAATGTTATCAACTCTTCCTAAAATGACTAAATGTTGTTGTTTTTTTCTAAATGTTCACACGTCTTCTGAATAACTCAAGTTTTTCTGGAACTGCTGCCAAACTGGAAACGCTTTGCTGTAACTCTGTGAGCTGGTGGCAGTATTAACACTGAACGTGCGCACGTTTAAACTGTTTAACCTCGTTTGTGTCTGAGCTGAGCGTCGCAGTAATTCTGACCCGAGTCAGACGAGTTGACAATCATCGTTTTGCTGCACTGTGACGACTTCCTGTACTGACAGATTCCTGCCGATACCTCTTTGTACACGACTGTTTATAAATCCTGCTGAGACGAAATAAAGCTGATTTCAGAAACTCGTACGTGTTTTTTGCTCTGAATGATTTCTGCCAGCGTGTGTTCATCCCCTGTAAGAGTTTAAAGAAGAGTTTGCGTCCTGTAAGCGATTGTCAAATGAAACGTTCTTCCTTCGCCTCATTGTTTTGTCAGTGGAAGCTTCAGGGCCGAGTGAAAACCAAGTTGTGGAAACACTTCTGAAAAGTAAAGATCTGCAAGTGTTGCATCACAGAAACTCCTTTAGCCTCAAACAAAATGGCTGCCCTCCACAGATGAAGAAAAAGTTTCCTACAGGGACACGAGCAGATTTTCCTAACAGAGCACTTCGCTCTCAGGCTGCAGGTTTCCTTGTAGTTCCTATGTTTCCAAAAGCAGAATGGGAGGAAGATCCTTCAGTTGTCAGGCTCCTCTCTTGTGGAACCAACTTCCAGTTTCTGTCCATGAGGCTGACACATTGTCCAGTTTTAAGACTGGGCTTAGTTTTGATAAATCCTATAGTTAGGGTTGGCTTGTCATGCTGTCTTAAGCTTAGACTACTAGAGGACAAATTGACCTCATGTCCTTAAATGATTTGCTAAAACTGAACAGTTTTTATTTGATACCATTCCTATCTTAATGTGATTCTCGACCTGCCATTGTGTATCTATTCCTCTCAAACCCAGCCGGTTGAAGCAGATGGTCCGCTTGTCCTGAGCCTGGTTCTCCTAAAGGTTTCTTCCTCATGAGGGAGTTTTTTCTTTCCACTGTCGCCTTCGTGTTTGCTCAAAATGAGAGTTCTGCGATGGAGTTAAACTCAAAGCTGCGCCTCCGATAAATAATGTTCAATTTTTATTTTTATATATGAACGTTTCTGTTCAGAGCCCGAGACGACTTCTGTTGTGACTTGGAGTTTTATAAATAAACTGAACTGAAAACTGAATTACAGCACAAAGAATTACAGCTGAATTAATGGATTACAACGCGGGTTTTAAAAGACTATATTTTGATTTGTGTCGATTACAATAATATTTTATTCACATAAAGTAGGTCGACACCTTGAGGAGTTCGGAAATTTACCACAAGTTCCAACTTGATAGCAAATAAGAGCTCACGGTTAAATAGCGGAAAAAACAAAAACTTCCCAGTTTATATGAAGTTCCCAACCCTAAAGGTGAACATTTCAAACACCCCCCACAAAAAAACAAAAAAAAACTGTCAAAAGTTGTTTTTGAGTCTGTGAAAACTTTGAGTACTTGAAGTTAGTTTGACAAAATGTAATGGAAAAATAAAAAGTCCTGAAACGTTTAAAGCTCTAAAACACAATAATTAAAGAGCAACAATTCAAATCTGACTCGTTAACCGTTTCATTTAGTCTTTAAAACGAGTTGCCGTTGTCCAGCTGTGGCTCCATCCAGCTGTTTCAGTTTTCTTCTCTCATCATTAAGGATCATTTGTGACCCACGAGCATCCAAAGCATCCACTCCGTCTCTGGGATGAATGTTTTCTCTTCCAGTTCCTCTCCATATGTTTCAAATCCCCAAACGAGGGTCCAGGTCTGAGTGGGAGGACGGTTTCAGAACGACTCTGGGTCTCCCTTCATTTCTTCAACTTCTGAGTGCTTCCCATCTCGCTGTGGACGAAAAACTAAAAGCCAAAAATGATTAAATTGTTGCAACTTTGTTACAAAGACGTTTTTCAACATGTAAAGAAAATCAGAGAATGGAAATATTCAGGAGTAAAAGCTCAGACCTGCGTGCATTCAGACCTGGTTTTGAAATAACTGGATCAGTCGATTTCGTATATCTTTAGAAATCAGCTGCAGAAACATCAGCTCTGTCTTTAATTTCATGCTCGGCGAGTCGGATTGTTCCTGCTGAGCTCAGGAATCCCATGCATCTCGTGTCTGGACCTGATTATCTTCATCTCTGCTGGTAAAATAAAAAAAACTTGACCTGGAGGAGAAGGTCGCTCAAGTTAAAACTGTTCCTAGACTCGGCCATCTTCAGACTTTATTCAATCAAATCAAGATTTTACTTTTAGGGGTGAGGATGTTTCTCACATTTGTTTCAGGGCACAGCGGAGAAAGAAGGTGGACAAACAGACTTTTCTCATTTTGTCTGCACGACCTGTTGCCAGGTCATGACCTCCGTTTGTTTCTGCTCCGTGTGGAACAAACAGTTCGACCTTTGCTGAGCCTCCGTGTTATCTCCATCTCCCCCACGTCCAGCCAGGCAGCACACTGCAGGATTAGGAGCTGAGAGTTGTGGAAGCTTAACAAGGTGATCATTCCTGGGATTCCTTTGAGTGCCTGAGTGGCTCCAGCCAGAGGGACTGCAGAAATAAAGGAGAAACACGTGAAGAACAACTGGCTCATTGGTGTTGTGGAGTTTTAAGCATGGTCTAGTTTTCTGTCAGATCGTTATTTGGACTTTTTTTGTTCTTGGAAAGCAGGATGTTTTGTAGATTTGACAGATCTGGACAGATCTGAGCTGCAAGGAGAACCTCACGGTTCAACGCTACCACCTAGTGGTGTTAATTTAATTTAATTTTTATTTATTTACACAGATTTATATAGACTATACTCAAGAGAGCCCTGTTTTAGACAGACAGCATATAGAGTACATTAAACAACAATAAAAGCAATTAAAACAACAGTGTTGTAAAATCAAAGTACCATATAAAACAAGGTAAAGTAATAAAAACAAGAACATATTTGCTTAGATTTTTCTATTGACCTTATCAAATGTTTAAAATCCCTTAAATAAATCAAGGTGGGCAGCTTCAGATCTTTTTGCAAGGTGTTCCAGGAGCAGAGTAAGAAAATGGCTTTTTGCAGAGTTGGTATGGTATAAAGTTTATTCGTTTAAAAAAAACAAAAAAACAATTCCATAACAATATAAAAAAATACAGGAGATTTAAAATGAAAGGCAGTAGAAGAAGAAAAAATCTTATTATATCTGCCCCTTTTTTCAAACAATTAGTTCAATCATAATAATTTTCAAGTAACAGAACAAAATGAATAACTCTTTTTAATTGTTCTAATTCTAATACAAAAACACACTAAGCTACTTCATATATATTTATATATATTTTAACAATCCAGCTTTGATCTTTTTCTTAAATGTGCACATTGACTTGACATTTTTCACATCACTCTCTAGACCGTTCCACAATCCAACTCCTTGGATTGAGGTAGACCTTCCCTTCACACTAGTTCTGAATTTTGGTTTGACAAATATTTCTATCCCCTTAAGATTATAACAACTTTGCCTTTTAACAAAATTTCTGTGGATATTTAATGGTAATGTGTTATTTTGAGCCCTGTACATAACTGATAAAATATTCATGGACCTTCAATAACTTCAGTTGATAAAATAATGTGCTTGATGGGTGACTGTAATGCTTTCTGGTGATAATTCTTACAGCTCTTTTCTGTAAAATAAAAATAGGTTTTGTAAATGTTTTACACGCTTTCCCCCAAACATCAATGCAATAGATTAAATGTGGAACAATGATTGTGTTATACAACATGTACAGAGCTTTATCATTTAATAATTCCCTGACTTTGTAAAGTACTGCAATAGATTTAGATATTTTTGTTCTTACAGAATTTATGAGATTTTTCCATGTTAGCTGTTCATCAATGTTTAATCTCATTAACTCTACAAATCTCAACACCCTCAATTTTAAACGGATCATCAACAGTTCTCTTTTTGTTACTAAATGTCATGTATTTAGTTTTATCTAAATTTAATGATAATTTATCGTTTAATTTATTCCAACATCCGTTTTACATTCAGTGAGTTCAGTCTGCACCGAGGGGACGCTGCAGGTAATTAAGGCCTGAGAGCGCACGCTGTAACTGCGCTGACGACGTGATGTGGGAGGAGTTATAAGAAGGTAGCAGACCAAGGAGGGATTTAGATGAAAATGAGCCAGTGTGAGAGTCCACCTGTAGATAATGATGACCAACTGATCTAGGAGTACAGAGTTCAGTGATGGGTACGGTAGTTGCAATCCAAGTAGAAAAATTTAAAAACGTTAACGTAATGTAGTGAACTAAGCCTCAGGTCAAATCTGGCCTTCCTGGGACAAGAACTGTATTTCATTGATTTGAGTCCAGAAACACAAGATTAAGTTCATCCAGAGACTTCCTAAGTGTCCTGCACTGATCAATTGAAAGAACACTCTCTTTTTCTATTATCATTACTATTTTACAAATGTTTGATAATCAAAGTGTGTTTAGTTCAAACCATTTTTAAATGTTGAAGTGAACTAATCATTTTTAATCAACTGTGAAACAGTATTAGTGATTTTTAATCCTCATTCAAAGTGGAAATCAAATTGGAATGTGTTACGGAGTAATTCATGCATTTTCTGATCTTCTGTCTGAAATGAGCAAATTGTGAAGTTGGTCAAAGGTCGAAAACAAGTTGTTGGAACGAACTGTCATGTTTTTAAATCCTCTCAGACGTAATATAGAGAAGCTGGCACCTGTTTTCCCCCAACTCGTCCAAACATTTCTCTCATCTGTCCCTAAAACATTGTCAATCTGTTCCAAAACATTTTCTGTTTTTCTGACTTCTAGTGACCTCTTACGTCACAAAAACACACCCCTGTCTGGTCGATTTGACCAATCAGGAACCTCCCAAATGAACCGGAAATAGAACTCTTTAAATGTCGGCACTTCCTAGTTCAAGTCAGTCATTTGCAGAGAGCAGCTTCAGTCGAGTTGCGGTCGAGTTCGGTTCGGAGAGCAAACCGAACACAAGGAGTGCTGGGGAGAACAGAAGTCCAGACATGATCCGGAGTTCGTCCGAGTCTTGTGGGAATTATGCAATCTTCCACATCTGAGTGGAACTTCTGAAGGACTCCACTCATGTGAGTCCACTCGTGAGGTAAACTGTTGTTGATGAAGTACCGCCACCACTCCGGACGGTTCTCTGCCATCCTACGGAGACGCTGGACCTGTAGCGTTAACTGGAACTCCGTATCCGCTGTTTCATCGTCAGAGAGGTAATGAGTCGAGTTTACTACCGAGCGTACCGAGGAAAGCTGGGTTCGAATGGAGGGTGCCGTTCTGTTCAACACTTTCACTCACATACCATCTCCCTCCCTCTAAACTTCATCTTTCCATCTTTAAACTCTTAAAACTCCTATTCTGCTAGCAAATCATTCCAGATATTTTCAGAAATGTCTGTTGTAATGTTTGAAGTGAGGAAAACCATCGCCGTATGGTTTTCCATTGTAAAACTTGCTAATTAATTAACCTGTTGTTATTTTCAATTTTTGCCAAATTAATGTAAATGTTTGATGTTAAACTTGATTCTGTTAATAAATGACCACATTCATTTGATGGGTCAAAGATAATTAACGTCTCACGTTACATTTATTAAATTCAATGCACGATATTATTCAGTCCAGAAAAATGAATGAATCCGTTTAATTTATGAATATATCACAGAATATGTTCGTCTACAGTAATTTCACCTAAAATTCAAATTTTTTTTAATCCGTCCAGAGGACCGGATTTAACTTTGTTAGAACGTCTGTTAAAACTGATTTATTAGTGCTTCTTTAAATGCAGCACAAAGGCATGTTTTATGACTTCTTCTTAAATTATGTAACCTTTGTTGTTTAGAGGTGTGACCTGCTCCGCTCGGACTTTTTTTATGGAAGAACCCGTGCAGTGTTTTTGTTTTCGTCTCACGCAGTCCCGGCATCGTTCCTCTGGAGAAGCCACAGAGTAAACACATCCGGCAAACGCCTCAGGGCCCGAATGTTTCAGTGAAGCAGGACAAACCTGCTTTCAGGGTCTGTGTGTTTGGAGTCACCATCAGCAGCTCAGGATGTCTTTACTTAAAAAACAAAAAGGTCTGTGAGTGCTTCAGAAGGACTTCTTTACTGATCACTCACGGAATGTGGCAGAATCAGGATTATGTCCTAAATAAACAGAATTGATCTAATTGATCTGATAACACAAACTGTTCCTCTGCTGTGTTTAATAAAGCCACATGCACAGGGTTGTAAAAGTACATGAATTTAAACTTTATGATCTCAAAACTTCCTGTAGCAGCAACAAACATCATCCGATAAGTCCTTCAGAAAATGTAATAAATGTCTTAGAATAAACCTTTGGAATGAATTATCTTCAGATCATTCTTAGTCAGGACGTTGTCTGTGTATGTCCTATCCTCATTGTAATTTCAGAACTTATTTTATTTATTATTTTTATGTTTAAACATGTTTAAGTACTTGACCACTCCTGTCAGGGAGTTTTCTGTAACTAAATCAAATTTACTCAAAGCTACATAAAGATATCCCAAATTACTGAGTACATAAATGTTATAAAAAGCATGAAAAACTATACTTTGGTGTGTTGTAAAATAAAAGACTTATAATGAATTGATGATATTTACCAAATTTTACATGTAAGGACAAAATAAAAGAGCAAATTATTGTGTTAAGGAAAAAACTTAAATCTTGTTTATACCCGCTTTAATACTATTTAAACACTGAGCTCTTCACATCTTTTTGACTGTTTTCATACATTAGTTGAAAATTATTCACATGTATTCCTCTTTGAAATTACAAAGCATGCAATCACACACACCCATATTAAAGTGAAAATAAATTATTATTTAATTATTCTATATTATTATTGTTGGTTAAAACAATCAAAAGCCCCTACAGAAGGACCAACGAGCTGCGTGTGGCCCCAGAGCCACAAGTTACAGAACTCTGAGTCGGGAGATGCCAAAACCTTTTAGTTCACAGTTTTTACGCACCTCAAAGTTGAAAAGTAAATTGGTGCTGGAGGAAGGCTGCAGAGCAGATTAAGATTATTTCTAAAATGTTGAGTAGCTGCAAGAAAAATATCACAAAACACCCGTTGTGCTGTTCCGCTCTCATTCAGGGTAACAAGCATTCAACAGTTAACAAAAGTGTTCAAACTCCATGATTATCAGTAAATTTACGTCAAACTGAGGAGCGGCTTTAAATGAGATTATCAGCTGATCAGTGAAACAAGACGGATAATAGTTATCAGTCCAGATGACTCGTTAATAAGGCTTTTAATCATCTGCAACACTTCTAAGACTTTTTATGTTGGTTCTGAAGTTTTCTATTGAAAATGGTTCTTTGATCGCGTTAGAGCAGTACTAGTTTGTTTTTTTTAATAACTGGTGGGAATATGTTTGTACACAGTTTTTTTTTTTACCTACATATGGACAGATGAAAAACAAAAGTTCTTTACAAAAAAAAAAAAAAAAACTGTGAACAAGTAACAGATGAATCATATTTAATAACGTTCTTGTAAGTGGTGTTATGTGAAGAAGTTCCACGAAATACATACAAAACATTTTTCCTTCAACGACTAAATGTGTTTATTTAATATTGTGCATTTTTAATCCTGCTGCACATTTGAAAGAAAAATGAAGAACACTAAATGATTTATTTTCCTAACACAATATTTTTGTACGTTTTTTTGTTTTTGCGTCCAAAGCTGCAGGAGGGCTGCGCAAACAAAGTGAAGTTTTCAGATTCAACAACTGAATCGTGTCTAAACGCACAGGAGATCAGCTCAAACCTCTTCAGACAATAAACGGGGCAGGACACACGGAGCTCCTGGACCTCATCTCTGTCCTCCAGAACCGAGACCGATCCGTAGGCCAAAGTAAAAAGTGTGTGAGGACCCAAACACAAGCTGCCAGGAGCACGATCTGAAACATTTAAACCATTTTAGAATAAAAACAACCACATTTTTTAGATAAATGCATCATTTGTTCTCTCTAAGTCTTCGTGTGCCGACAAATACAGTTAAACTGGCACTGAGCAGAAGTTTAAATCTGCTCGGTGAACGGATAAACGTGAATTATTCCAAACACCATGCAGTTTATTTAAAGCAACATCTTAATGAATTTATCTGCTGATTGACTTGATCAAACAAAACAATGTTAATGAAGAGACGGGAACAATGTTTTTTAGTTTCTTTGCAGCACTTGAAGTATTTAAAAACCAATTGATCAGAAAACTGACATTTAGGACAAAGAGTTGCTGCAAATCAACAAAAAAAACATGAGCCCATATAAGAATAAAACACTTTATCTTACTCTGAAGAGTGACTTAAAGCTGCCAGATAAGCAGTTTTTATGTCGTTGAAGTGCTCGGTGTTTACTTTGAACCTCAGTGCAGTAAAAGTACAAAGATTTGAGAAAGAATGTTTCACGCTGCTCAGTCCATGAAGTTTCTCTGCTCGGTGGCAACGCTCGAGTTGAAGTTCAACTTCCTGCAGGAAACAAACCAAACTGAGATGTTATCAGAGAGTGAGAGTGCAAGCATGTCAGAAAGTGCAAACCACATGAGAGCGTGAGAGAAAATGTCCACAGGGGCCTCCCCATGATGCCGGTGAGCGGATCAGTGACTGCACAAACATTTTGTTTGTCGTTCAGTTGCTCATTAACCACACGGGCCTGCAGAGAGGCCGCTCTTTACTCTGAGAATTTTCTCCTGAATGATCTGAAGAACTGACAGCAGAGATCTGAATGAGCTCTGCAGCTTACCAGATTTTTCAGCCTATACGTCACGTTTTTTTTGCGTAATTTGCATGCCCTGCCGAAGCAACTTATTTATGGATTTTTTTTCCCATTTTTATAAACCAATTTTTGGCTGAGATATGACCGTTTTCATTCATTCTGACTAAAAATATGGAACACTACCATTTTCAGCCACTAGATGACACTCCAGTAGTATGGCATGCCGTTGTGTCATGTACTCAGTAATAGTAAAAGTGGCTGTTAATGACACAATCGGCTTGCCCAAGAAGCCACCTTTGTCCAGCTCACCTGGAGCAAATCAGATTCATTTCGCTGCACCGACATTGAAGTGCATTTATTAAGTAAAAGTTCAACTGAGACACACCTTTACTATAAAGTTGAGCAAAATAATATTAGTTATTAGGTGATTATCTTGTTAAATTTCAAAGAAATGCACAGCGAGTCCTCTCATGCACGCTCCTACTTCCACGTATCGGCTTTTGAAATGCAGCTGATTTGACCGTCAAAGTGCATTTATTAAGCAAAAGTTAGACTGAGACGCGCCTTTGCTCTAATTTCGAGCAAACAAATAATTGTTTTTAAGTGTTAATCTTGTTAAATTCTTGTTAAAGTCCTCCCGTGCACGCTCCCACGGCCGCCATTTGGCAGCCAATCGATTTTTGGCACAACACCGGCCCACATTTCCGGATTGTCAGCGGTGACGCATAATAGATGCGACGTATTCGGCGAAGCGACGTATTTATGTTTTTTTTTTCCCACTTTATTAGACATATTTGGACTGATGCAACTTATAGGGTGGTGTGATGTATACGGTGGAAAATACGGTAAATCTTCACCCTCTTCCTCGTCTCGGCCCGTCGTTTCTGAGAACAGGAAGTGACTGCAGCCTCAGAGAGAAAACGTCGTCTGACTTCCCCAACGAGACGACGAATCCACGTAAACACATAAACACGAGGGAAGTGTTTGGTAGCTGGTGCATTAAATAATGATGGCTGCTACGCTGGGATCCCTGTCATCAATATCCATTATCAGCAGCATCAATAATTTATGATCCGAAGGCAACATGACGCCTGAGTGTGGAGCACGAGAAAAGAAAACATTAATGTTGATACAGTTTAAAAGATCTGTGAGCGAATATAACTATTCAAAGTATCAAAACCAATCAGTTTTAAATGTTGTTAATTATTTGTTTTATATTTAGGTGATTTTTATCACCTGCAGCTGAAAAGACGGATGATAATGTTTTTATTTTTCCATTGTCGTGTTAGCAAAATATTTAATGAAAGTTTCAAGAATAATTTGTTCGATGTACGTCTAAGACTCAAGGTTTGAAGCCAACCTGATTCAAGATGGCTGCCACAGCTAATCGACATTAGCTAACACAATAGCAACTGTTCACTTTGCATCATTTGAGTGACAGCTGGCAACATAACATTAAATTACATTTCAATGTTCAACACTTTAACAGCTGCTGTTTTAGAAGTGCTTTATGAATAAACGTGACGATGAAATCAAACGTTGATAAAAAGGCAGCTCTTCGATGGTTTTTATCATGGTCTTATTAATTGATCTTATATTTATGCATGTTGACCCGTCTTGTTGTTTGTATCTAAAAATTATATTTAAAACTTAAAGTTGGGTACATTTTGTAGTAAAGTTTTTTAATGTTTCCCATTTGCCATCAGATAAAGTCATAATAATGTGTGATTTTAATATTCATGTACATGTTGCCTTTAAAAATTTAATAGAGTCAATTGATTTTACCCAAAACGTCCAAACATCTACTCACTCTCATCATCACACTCTTGACCTGGTTCTGACTTATGGCATCGGGATTAATAATTTAGTAATATTTCCTCAAAATCCTGTCCTGTCTGATCATTTTTTAATAACCTTTGAGTTTACATTAAATGACTACACAGTCACTGAGGGTAAATTTCATCTCAGCAGGTGTTTATCAGAAAACACTGTAACCAATTTTACAGATTATTTTCCATCGTTTTCCTCTGTCTTGCAGAGTAATACATCAGAGAGCAGTGACTGAGATCATCTGGTTGATAAATTTACATATTCTTTGCAAACTTCTCTCCATAAAACTGTTCAGTTGAAAAAGAAAGTAATCAATCAGAGGAGACTGACTCCTTGGTTCAGTTCTGAGTTACGTACTTTAAAACAGACATGTAGGAAGCTGGAACGACAATGGTGCTCCACTAACGTTGAAGAATTTTACTTATCTTGGAGAGATAGCCTGCTAACGTATAAAAAAGTGCTCCGTAAAGCTAGAACTTCATGTTATTCATTTTAAATGGATGAGAATAAAAATAACCACAGGTTCCTTTTCAGTACCATAGCTAGTCTAATGAAAAATCCTGTCTGTTGATTCATGTATCCCTATAACTTTAAGCAGTGATGATTTCATGAGATTCTTTATAAATAAAATTATTTCAATCAGGGAAAAAAATTCAAACCAACCTTCCTACTATCGCCTCTGGTTCTGTGTCAGATGAGACAACTTAAAAAATGTCACTAGAACCTGATTTATGCTTTTGTCCTGTTGAGCTCTCTGAATTGTCAAAAATAATAGCTTCATCCAAACCATCTACACGTCTGCTAGATCCCATCCCAAACAGGCTATTTAAAGACGTTTTGACCACATGTGCATTAAAAGTTAGGTTACTTTTTATGTATATGAATGTTTCCGTACAGTACTCTGATTAATTCTGTTGTCACTTGGCACTATATAAATAAACTGAATTGAATATAAGTTGGAACAGTAAATTGTAATTTTCTTTGTGTGTTTATCTTCTACAGTTTTATCTGAAAAACAAAACGTCCACTTACTGATCAACAACAGGTAAACTACAAACCTCTCGTCTTTATTCGGGCACAGAAATGAGTTTTGTGAATGATTAAGCTGTTTGTGGCCGCCGGCCCCTCCTGCCTGATAAGCAGGACTCCACCTGGCCCGGCCCCAGTCAGAGGGCCCGCCCTGTGAAAGTCCAGCTCTCAGGTGAAATGTGGCCCGACAGGTCTGGTGGGAACGCAGAGAGGCAGGGAGGTGACTGACGAGCCCGTCAGCTGGGAGGATTTCACAGTCAGACACAGATGAGTTCATCCTGCTGAGGGTGGGACTGGACTACACCTAGGCTCACTCACAAAGAGTCAGGGGACCTCAGTACCTCAGGGGCCCCTGTGGACCTGCACTAGACGGCTGACAGAGTGGAATTTCCCTCCTCTTCCCTGACTGGAGCTGGTGTGGTGGAGGTGGTGGGGTGCAGATGGTCGGTCTGAGAGCCTGAGCAGAACTCAGGAAGGAGAGTGAGAGGAAGAGTGGGAGGAGGGCTGGAGAGGCAGAGGGAGACGGGTGAGGAGCGGACAGAAGAGGAGCCATGCGTCGCTACGGTTCAAGGCGAGCTGTTTCCACCACCACCACCGAGGACCCTGAAGACTCTGAGGTAAGAAGTCCCAGAGAAGCGAGGACCTCTCCCTCCAGCTCTCCAACTCCTCTGTTTTTCTCTCCTCCTTTTGTTTGTCCGTCACTCCCCTGCACTGAAACCATCTCCTCCAACATGTTTCTGACCCCAGAGCTGCTGGGTTTATGGTTTATGGCAGTGAGATGTGTCAATCTGCTCACGTGCACACGCGTGTAACCAGAGAGGAGTGGGCAGGAGTCAGGATGTCATGTTTATTTGAAGAGCTCTCTGAGAAAACAGGCCTTTGTTCTGCTCCTTTCACGTCTCAACTCTGCACAAAATGTTTCATTTCAAACTTCACGATGATCCAATAATTCACTGAACTGGAAATACAACATGTTGCTGTTTTACAGTTGTAGAGGATTTAAATAATCTTTGTTTACCGTTTACTGTCTACCAATAAACTGCACTGATGGAGGATGTGAATGATTATGTCTCACCTTCCAGGACATTTAGTAAAAAACAAACTTTTCGGATGATGACCGCATCTAAATGTGTTTAAACTTTTTTAAACTTTGTCTTTTTTCTAATTATAGAGAAGGATCAGACGTCTCAGGTTGACTTTTCCTGCAGGGAATAATGGCACCAAGGAGGCAGAAGCTGCAGACACGGTGAGTCCGCGCTGAGCCTGCGTGCACCTCCGGCCTGTTCAGAAAACTTCAAGTTATTTCATTTATTTTAAACTTTAAATCTCCCGAAGAAGCGAATCTGTGTCGAACAACTCACAGAAAGTGATCACAAGAAGGTGGAGCCGCTGAGATTTATGTCTTTTCATCATCTGTGTGTGTGTGTGTGTGTGTGTGTGTGTGTGTGTGTGTGTGTGTGTGTGTGTGTGTGTGTGTGTGTGATATTACGCTCACACAGCTGTTTCACATTTATGTTAAATCTGATCTCAGACCTGGAAAAACAGAAATGTTCAGACTTACGACAGCTGAACTGAAACAGAATCAACTCAAACATGAAGACTCATAAACCTGCCTGTAATAACGCAGAGCTCGGTTCTGACTGGGACGGTCTCGGTTCTGACTGGGACGGTCTCGGTTCTGACAGGGACGGTCTCGGTTCTGACTGGGACGGTCTCGGTTCTGACAAAGCTCCAGGCTGTGTGGCTGTTTGCTGTAGGTGGCTCCTTCACAGTCTTTGTTTGCTCGGAGAACTTGGCCCTCAAAGTTTTTTAGTGAGTGTGTGAACTGAGACGTCTCTTCCTTTATTATTATTATTATCATCATCATCATTCCTCTTCCGTAGACTTTCTTCACTCATGCAGCAGAGCTCTGACAAGTCTTCAAATGAACGTTGGTGAGGGAGTGAGGTGGTCATCTGGGCACCACGCCTCCTCACCGCGCTGATAGCACACCGGACGGATCTTCGGTGGTTGCTCCTTTAGGCAGGGCACGGCTCACATTCTGACTCACAGGGTTTTATGTCAGTCCCAGGACTGACAGTTCTCAGAAAAGTTCAAAAATGATCCTTCAGGTGGTCACTCTTGACCTGCATTTAGTTTTAACGGTCAAAAATCGTTGATTACAACTCTCAAATTTGACAACTTTCTCTAAACTTCCTCTGAAGTACAAAGAAATAAAATGTGGAAGTTTCAAACATCTGGAAGGTTCAAGTCTCAGATAAGGCCTTTCTGACTACCGTATTTTTCGGACTATAAGTCAAACTTTATTCAACTCATTCACAGTAACTTTCAACATCGTTCATAAAGTTGGTTCGACGTCAGTGAGCACAACCAGAATTAATAAAGTGCACCGGAGTATAAGGCTCACTGTCGATTTTTGAGAAGATGAAAGGGTTTTAAGTGCGCCTTATAGTCGGAAAGACACGGTACAGTTTATGTATTTTCTGTGGTTTCTCTGATAAGATGTGACCACATTAAGCTTTAAATCAGGGCTCTTCAACAAAACCTGCTCCAGGGTTTCAGTTTTTGTCCAGACACTGTGTGCGTGCGTGCGTGGCCTTTGCTTGGTTATCTTTGGTGGCTTTATTTGTTTGAATTTCTGCTGCCATAAATCAACGGTGTTGCCATGTTGTTGACCCTTGATGAGCTCAGCTGCAGGTTTTCCTGCTGCTGTGTGCTAAGAGCAAACAAACTATTTATTTGGTCAGATTGTATCTGTTTTATTTTTAATTTATTAATTCTAACGACAAAACGAATGAGCTCACAGGCTCTATATGACCTGCAGCCTTCCAGTTAATAACCGCTGTAAAGGTCTGATACCAGGGGTTCAACGTTTGTCTGTTAAATGACACAGAGCAGAGAATCTGTCACTGATTGTGAGGTTTGACTCCAGCGGCTGGAGGGACACGCTTGTCCTGGACTTTGGCTCCTTTGTGCAGTGACTTGGTGTTTTTTTGCACCATTGCCTCACCGTGGAAAGATTTCCACTACAGATGTCTGCTGTGGCCTTACTGGGAGGAGTTTGACTCTTCTTGTCTTTGTCTGCGGTTTCTCCTCTCACTGGAAACAAGTTGTGATTTGGAAATGACTGCAGTTGTGAATGTTTGTTGTTGTTTTGTGGTGAAATCTTATTATTTCCAAGATGAAAACAATGAAACACAAAATATACAAACTTATTAAGTGCCTCTGCCCCATTAGTGTATGAAGGATCTCTTTACTCCCTTGATTCCTCAGCGTGCTGATAAAAAAGACAGGAGGAAACGGAGTGGAGGGAAACATCTGCTGCAGATGTGTTCTTCGGTGTGTTTGAGATGACGCAACTCTGCAGGCGTTCAGTCGACTCTACAGACGCCAGCAGCTCTGAAAGCAAAACATTAGCTTCAACAAACACTCGGAGCACTTCAGGTGGAGTCAGGGCGTACAAGGGAGCGTCAAGAATCAATAAATATGTTTTTATTTAATGAAAAGAAGACCAGAGGCGCTGACGCCGAAGGATGTTCGACTGTTGGTTTTACAGCTGTGAAGGAAGATGCTGCACGTCTGACGCGTTCAAATCACAATTCTAGATTTTAAAAAACGGGCAATGCAGGAACAAAAAAACATTCATGGCTGGTGCCATCAAATACATGAACTAAACATGATTTATAAAATTGTATCACAGGATGGAGATATGATTTGTGTTTAAATGATCCGCTCTCTCGATGGGAGAGCAACAAATTAGATTACGAGTCAGAGGTGATGAAGACGCTGATTGTGGGAAAAGTTTCTTGGATTCTAAAACGATCTGATGAAAGAGCTCTGTTTGAGTTTTTCTGGTAACATCTGGCTGTCGGAGCCTCATATCTTTATTAACAATCTTATCAAGTACTTTTCATCTGAGCGTAAACAAAGATTACGCTCAGAAAACAAACGTGTGTCCAAAAATATGCAGCCGTGACAAAATCTACAGCCCAAAACCAAAAAAAACCTTCAAAAATTAATTTATTAAATGGCTTAGTTGTGCTGTTGTGACCCCACTTGGCCTCAAAAAGTAAAGTTGCGTTTGTTTTATAAATGATAATAATAAAACAAAATTATAGTTATAAAATACCGTAATTTTTGCTGCATAAGTTGCCGTTTTTTTCTCATAAATTAGCATGCCTGCGACTTATGCAGTGAAGCGACATATTTATGTTTTTTCCCATATTTATAAACCGATTTTTGGATCTGATGATTTAATTCATTCTGACTGAAAATACTGAACATTATTTTCAGCTGCTAGAGGGCACTCGACTAAAATGGCAAACTAAGTGTCTCATTAATAGCTAAAAGTAGCTATTAATGAGACACTTGGCTTGCCATACCGAGCCACCTTCATCTCGCTCAGGTGTACTGGAGCAAACATCAAATCAGCTGTTTGAAAGGTTTTTTTGGTTTTGGGCTGTAGATTTTGTCACGGCTGCATATTTTTGGACACACGTTTGGTTTCTGAGCGTAATCTTTGTTTACGCTCAGATGAAAAGAACTTGATAAGATTGTTAATAAAGATATGAGGCTCCGACAGCCAGATGTTACCAGAAAAACTCAGTAAGAGCTCTTTCATCAGATCTTTTTAGAATCTCGGTGCAGTGATTATAAAGCTTATTCTGATTCTGCATTTCACCGCGCCGTTCAGGTGAGATGCAGCTGATTTGACTGTTAAAGTGCATTTTTAAAGGAAAAGTTCAACGGAGACACACTTTTACTATAATGTCGAGCAAACAAATAATTGTTTTTTGGTGGTTATTTTGGTAAATTTAGAAGAAATGCACAGCGAGTCATCTCTCTGCGCGCTCCCGCTTCTGCAAATTGGCTTTTAAAATGCAGCTAATTTGACCGTCAAAGTGCATTTATTAAAGAAAAGTTAAACTGAGACACACCTTTTCTATTATTTCGAGCAAATAAATAATTATTTTCAAGTGTTATCCTCCCGTGCACGCTCCTGCGGCCGCCATTTAGCAGCCAATCGATTTTTGGCACAACACCGGCTCACATTTCCAGTGACACATGATAGATGCGACTTATACGGCGAAGCGACATATTTATGTTTTTTCCCCACTTTATTAGACATATTTGGACTGATGTGACTTATAGGGTGGTAACAAAAGTTCTGAGTCAAAGCTGCGTTCAGGAGATGAACGCTGATGAGGACTCCATCCTCGTTCGTGTCGTCGCTGCACCTAGTTTGAAAACATTTTGACTCAGAGTTTAATCTTATTTTTATCAAATGAGGTTAAAATTCAATTTAAAACGAGGCCCTGAGAGCTGTCTTAAAAATTTAATTACAAAGGTATTAGATGGGTTAAAAAAAACACAATTTTATATCCAATAAATGCTATTTTAAAACAAGGCGATGGCACCATTGTGCTTTCCTTCAGGTATTTTTTGTGGTCTTGGCTTATCATCCTTATTCAGATGAACTAAATCTGAATTTATTGAACAAGCTGATGAAATATGATGTGTGAAACGGTGACGGGATGGAATATTTATACAACTGAAACCCTTTGGGAGATTTTTTTACTGAAATTAGTGTTCAAGAAGCTATAAATTAATCTTTTTAAGATGTTCTTTACTCTGAACTCTGAGGGCAACAAACTTGTAGTCTTCAGACTGCAGTCCTTCATATCCCAGTACAGTATTTATTGATGGTCTCCTGTGGGGCAGAATGTGGCCCTGGGCTTGTAATAAGTTAATCAAGAGAAATGCAACGAGCAACGTGTTTAGTGTTGGAGATGTTTCAGTCAACGTGATGTTAAAGGAGTTCTTAATTATAAAATTAGAAAGGGTGCGTCCTGCAACCTGACTCACCGTGAACACAATCCAGCGGTTACTTTGTCCTACATAATATGTAATGCATCAGCACTGTAACACACACACACACACACACACACACACACACACTGGACGACACAAAGGCTGAGTAGCTGCAGAACAATGTGGTAAAACCTGCTGCGTTGGGTTTTCTGACTGACAGAACAGATTCAGCCTGATGAGCTGCTCGAGATGCTCTTTGTAAAGACACACAACGTTCCTGTTTCAGAAACCGGGATCTTAGTTCAGTTTTATAAAGCAGGCAGATAAAAAATTATTAAAAAGATGGTTCAGATCTTTTACAACGGGCTCAGTGGAAACATAATAAACAATTAATATCTTACCTGTTGTAGACAACTCTTTGAACGGCGTAAATGTGGAAAAAGGGAGGTTAGTTCTGACTGGACTGATGAACTTCTGGCTGGTCTGAGATGGATCAGGACCAACGTGGATTACTGTTGTTATTAAACGACTCTAATCTCTCCCACCTGCAGTCAATGTGTCCTTTTATGTTTGTTTGGTTCATGCATATGGAAATGCCATTTCCTACACGATTATTACCTCTTCAAAACTCTGAAGCATTCTGACCATTCATGGCATCCTCAGTGACGTATTAGGGATTAATTAAAAACACGTTAAAGGGTTGAACATAAAAGTAGCAGAGCTGCCTTGTAAGCATGGGTTGCTGTTGTGCGCACTAAAACTTTTGTGCATGGCTCAACCATAGCAAATCTAGGAGGTATGCCTGCTGTTGGACGCTTCTTTATTAGACTAATGTTTACATGGATTTCTGTGGTTAATTGCAGGAAAAATAGCGGTAGCAGCAATAGCTGTAGCACATCCAGCACTGGAATTCCTTCTGGAACAACCACGCAATGTGAAACTGACAGCTATGTTAAGTATTGTTTTTTACGTCGCATTTTTGCATTATTTGCATGCTTTACTACTTAAACGCTGAAGCGACGTATTTATGAATTTTCCCCATATTTATAAACCAGTTTTTGACTGAGATATGACCGTTTTCATTCATTCGGACTGAAAATATTGAACACTACCATTTTCAGCCGCTAGAGGGCACTCGAGTAGTATGGCATGCTGTTGTGTCATGTAATAGGTAAAAGTGGCTATTAATGGCACAATTGGCTTGCCATAGCCTGCCACCTTCATCCAGTTCGCTTGGAGCAACCGTCAAATCAGCTTCATTTTGCAGCGTCGCCCTGACAAAATGCAGCTAATCTGACCATTGAAGTGCATTTATTAAGTAAAAGTTCAACTGAGACACACCTTTACTGTAATTTCGAGCAAACAAATAATTGTTTTTAGGTAGTTTTCTTGTTCAATTCAGAAGAAGTGCACAGCGAGACCTTTCGTGCACGTTCCTACTTCGGCGTATCGGCTTTTGAAATGCAGCTGATTTGACCGTCAAAGTGCATTTATTAAGGAAAAGTTCAACTTTGCTATAATTTTGAGCAAACAAATAATTGTTTTTAAGTGATTATCTTGTTAGGTTCTTGTTAAAGTCCTCCCGTGCACGCTCCCGCAGCCGCCATTTGGCAGCCAATCGATTGGCACAACACCGACCCACATTTCCAGGTTGCCACTGGTGACACGTACCAAACGTGATGCATCAGCGGTAATGCATAATAGATGTGACTTATACGGTGAAGCAACGTATTTAAGGATTTTTCTACTTTATTAGACATATTTGCACAGACGCGACATGTACGGCGGAAAATACGGTACTGTTTGTAGGAACATGTTTGAAGTTGTTTTAGTCTCAGTTCCATTCAGACCAGCCATTAGTTCATGATTCCAGTCAGAATTAAACCATTTCTTCAAAAAGAGGTTGTTCAAAAAGCTTTCCACCGAACTCCCCTTCAAAAGATCTGAACCGTCCCTTGAGTCACAGAGTTGTTATTAAGCTGTTTTTATGTGTTCATGTCATTGAGATGATCCTCCAGAACAATAGAAACTCTGTGTCTCGTCCACTGACACCCTACGTGTGTTTTCTGGGCTAAAAACAGAAAGTAAACATCGTCCATGTGATCCAACTGTAAAATTCAAAGCTGGGCGTCCGATGCTGCTTCAGAAACAATCTGCTGTTCAAACACACAGACGTCTGTTGGTCCCTCACTTCTGCTGGAATTCACCGCAGCCTGTCACAGGGCCCTCGCGTCTCTCCAGTCTTCTGTAGATTAGGAGCTGATGAAACGTGACGCTCTGCTCTGTCCAGGAGACAACACTGGCGTCTTTGTTCAGATTCCTCCTCAGCCTTATCTCCGGCACGGTCGCCTCCTTCTCAGAATACTTGTTAGTCGCTTTCTTGTAGAAGCAAAGTTTTGTAAAGTGCTGCACAGAATACACAAAAGACTTCAAATCTTACAAGCAAATAGGCATGATAAGCAGAAAAAAAAAAAGCATTTATTCTCTCATTTGGGGGAAATTAAATGGTTAAAATTGACCTCGAAATTTTTTTTTTGAAGCCGTTCACAGATTCAGGTTGTCAAAAAGACAAAAAACACAACCATGTTTGTAAAAGACGCCAGATCTGAGTAAGAGTCTAAAACGTCTAAAGAAACTCGTGAAATGTGTCAAGAGGGACGAGCAGAGCCCAAACATAACAAGAACCATCAAAGTCACAAATAGGACTTTTAAAGGATCATAGCAATCAAAGACTGAACTTATGCAAGCAGAAGTTGCAACATATATCTACATACAAAACACAAAATAAAACACAACTAGCTTTAACCTTTAATTTAACCTTTAAACACAAAATGTAATTATGACAAAAAATAAAATAAAATGGAGGATTTACCTGCAGTTACCTTGGTACAGATGAACATGTGGTACAGTGGTCCCTCGCTACATCGCGGTTCATTTATCACAGACTCGCTCTGTCGCAGTTTTTCAAAACAAGATTGGACATGACACAATTGGCTGATTGATGGATGAGCCGCACGATCGGCATGGAATTTTTATTTAAAATAAATTATTTTAAATTATTTAGCACCTTTGTGCAGCCCATACTCCAGGATAAACTTTCTGCTGCAGCTGATCAGCTGATCCATGCAGAGCGGTGAAGTGGGCGTGGCCAAGAGCACTTGCAGGTGGCTGAGAGCAGCGGAGACAGAGAGCTGAAATCATGACATGCTGTGCTCTTTTAGAGCTTTAGAGTTTAGAAACATTGTTTAGAATACTGCAAGAGTGTGGGAAGGCTTTAAAACACACACACACACACACATATATATATATATATATATATATGCATACATATATATATACATATATATACATGTATATATATATATGTATATATGTGTAAAAATACTAAAATAAATTACTACTTACTACTTGTACTACTATTCCTACTTCGTGGTTTTTCACTTATCACGGGTCTTCAGGGTACGGATCCCCAGCGATAAACGAGGGACTACTACTTCCTGTTTATAACTGTTGTATTCAGCTGATCATGAGGTCGGCCGCAGGACTTTTTCATCTTTTACATTTATTCAGGCTCCGTTTAGTTTTTGAAATGTAATAAACTGTATTCCACCCTCTAAACGCTCAGACTAATGCTGTCTGAATTACTCGTTCTCCGCTGACAACGTTTAACCATTTGTCTGATGATTCGTCATGAAATCCCTCTGAATGAAAAGCGTTCATTACGCAAAACCCTGACAATGTTGTCGGAGGCTGCAGCTCCTGCAGGTAAGGGGCGTTTCACTCAGGGACAAATTGAGATCAATGATTGGGCAGTTGCTGACGAGCCTGTTGGATTGATTGACAGGTGGCATCAAGCATCTGACTTGTGCAAAAAATAAATAAATCATAGATTTTACTGGCCCGATTAAGTGTCATAATTTATTCCATATTTATTCCAAACTTATTCAATATTTTGGTGAATCTAAGATTGAAACTGAGCTTCTTTAAAATGCTAAGTTTAAATCCTAAATCTGGTTTCTTGTTTTTTCAGGGGTGCTGAGTTAAAGTTTATGATAGTTTCATGTTTTCTGAGACAGCGTTAGTCGATACAAGATTTATTTTTAGGGACAAACATAAGAAAAGACTGAGTTTCAGTCCTGGTTTCAAATGAGTCCACCTTTCTGTCAGCCATTGTTTTAACGTTTCATTTATTTTTATTGTTGCTTAAAGTGAAACGACAAAAGCGCCTCTCACCTTCATCACTGTGGCGACTTCAAGCTCTCCTAATTTTTTATTCACTTTTGTCCACAGTGAAACAATAAAAGGCTCCTCTCATGCGTAGACACAAAATAAACTCCACGTTCAAAGAAAATACAACTCACATGATCTTAAGTTTCTAAACAAGTTTGAGTTTATTTACTTGAATTATTGTTGAGAAAGTTTCTTATTAATTATTATTATAAGCAGGACACAGCAGCTGACATTTAAAATGGGATTGTGACGTAACTAACATTTAATGACAACCATCAGAAACGGATGAATTTTTCAGACTAAACTTGAAGCAGCCCGTCCTGGACAGCGGTCTGTAACGTCTTGAGCATGCATCATATGGAGCATCAGGAAGTCTTTAACGCTGTTTGTTTTCTGCCTGCAGGCTGAAGCCGAGGAAGACGTCGGTGAAACCTGGAAGAAGAAGAATGGTCTGATCCGCAGAGAGCGGCCGGCTGGCCGGGAGTCGCCTCAGCAGGTAGACACACCCCGTAAACGAAGGCCGCCATTTCCTACAACCAGGATGTCATTAATATTTAATCACATGATGCAGGAAACTAAACATGTCTCAACTCTGTCCAAGTTTGTCATTGACTTAGAGACAGTTTGTGTTTCTGTTGCTAAAAGATCAAATAAAAAAGAACTAAATCCAGCGTTCCCAGCTCCCCTTTAAAATGTATCTGTAAAACATAAACGTAATAAAAGTTTATAGTTAGAATAAACAACAAATGTCCTCATTTGTTTTTGTCTTTTTAGAGGGAAAGTTCACGTCCAAATGAGACGTTCTTAACTCCTCTTGTCGTTGGACTTGCGACTGGATCTTTTTATCCAGATGTGATCCAACCGGATGGATCTACCGACACTTTGTGGAGTAATTTGATCTAAAGTAGAAAATAAACGGCAACATTTCTATTCAGAATTCAGCTTTTAGTTACTCTTGATTAATTTGAATAAAGCCCATATCGATTCAAGGTTTCCAGATAATATTTTCAGCTCAGAATCATCTTTTTGGAGATAAAACACCATTTTATGCCTGTCAGTCTTTTTAAAAAGAATGATTAAAGAGATGGGAACAAATTTTTTTTTAATGATTTTCAGTCTGGCTGCTTGGAAATAAAAATCTGAAGCAACGGTTCAAGACTTTTGCACAGCACAGTAGTCCCTCTTTTATCGCAGGGGATCCGTACCCTGAAGACCTGCAGTAAGTGAAATACTGCGAAATAGGAATAGTAGTACAAGTAGTAGTAAGTAGTAGTTTATTCTAGTATGTGTATATATATATATAGACATGCAAAAAGTAAATATAACATAA